>NC_082394.1:16616396-16696396 GCF_031168955.1 Gadus macrocephalus
TTTGAGTAGAGGTTAGAGAGTGAGCTTGTCCGCCTGTACAAATACGTGTACTACTACCACACCGCAAAGGGGCCCAGAAAGTGTAGAGGTTAGAGAGAGGGAACCTGTGTTTGATGTTTGACAATTACAACACAAAGATCCTTTCTGCATTTGGAAAGAGTAACTACCAACCTAATGCTGACTATATAATGCCATGGCCATGTGTGAATGGCCCTCGCACTGAGGGAATGGCGCACACGGCAACTACGCCAACTCTCTCTCTCTCTCTCTCTCTCTCTCTCTCTCTCTTTCTCTCTCTCTCTTTCTCTCTCTGTATGTAATTGGACAATCAGTTATGCTGCACCGCAAACATCACTGCGGTGGCCCGATCCTGCAGATTTGCACTTTACAACATCTGCAGAATCCGTCCCTTCCTCACAAGGGAATCAGCTCAGCTTCTAGTCCAATCACTGGTCCTCTCCCGCCTCGACTACTGCAACTCACTCCTGGCTGGACTTCCTGCCTCTGCGATTAAACCTTTGCAGCGCATCCAGAATGCAGCAGCGCGCCTCGTGTTCAACCTACCGAAGTTCTCCCATGTGACCCCCCTCTTCCGGGACCTCCATTGGCTCCCTGTAGTAGCTCGCATAAAATTGAAGACGATGGTACTGGCATACAAGGCAGTCGATGGAACTGCCCCTGCCTACCTCCAGGCATTGGTAAAGCCACTCACCCCAGCTCGATCCCTCCGCTCAACTACCTCAGCTGGACGTCTGGTACCACCATCGCTAAGAGCTAGCAAAGGTCGATCAGCAAAGTCACAACTTTTCTCGGTTTTGGGACCTCAGTGGTGGAACGAGCTCCCTGCCGTTCTCAGGACCGCAGAGTCGCTCACTATCTTCCGAAAAAGACTCAAGACTCACCTGTTCAGAGTCCACCTCGACTCTGCATAGCCACCCTCCCCCTTCTGGCCACCATTGTAAACTGTATTGTATTGTATTGTATTATAGTACTTAACTGTGTAGCAACTGCAGTAGCTGCTATCATTGCTGTAACACGGGGAATTGATTAGCCTAGCGATTGTTGTACTTGCACTTGGTTCTATGAACATCCTTTCTGTACCGACGGCGATATATTGTTGCACTTCTTATGACAAATGTACTTATTGCAAGTGGCTTTGGATAAAAGCGTCTGCTAAATGCCCTAAATGTAAATGTAAATGTATGTCTCTCGGCCACCAGCTGCCCTGTCTGAGGCAGTACACAGGCTACTGCAGTAAACAGCTGGCCGCTAAGTCTCTGCTCGACCGGCGGAAGCAGGACCCTCGCGTGGAGGACTTCCTGCTACGGTGCCTCCAGTCGCCCTTCAGCAGGAAGTTGGACCTCTGGAACTTCCTGGACATCCCTCGCAGCCGATTGGTCAAATACCCGCTGCTGCTACGGGAGATTCAGAAGCACACGGCCAATGAGCATCCAGACAAACCGTACCTGGACCAGGCGGTGAGCTAAACCCCTCACCTGGCTGTGTGTGTGTGTGTGTGTGTGTGTGTGTGTGTGTGTGTGTGTGTGTGTGTGTGTGTGTGTGTGTGTGTGTGTGTGTGTGTGTGTGTGTGTGTGTGTGTGTGTGTGTATAATATGTTTGTGTGTATGTGTGTGTGTGTATAATATGTTTGTGTGTATGTGTGTGTGTGTGTGTGTTTGTTTGTGTGTATGTGTAGGTCAGTATGGTCCAGGGTCTCCTGTCAGACATCAACCAGAGGACAGGGGAGGCGGAGTGTCAGTACTTTAAGGAGCGCTTGGTTTACGGGCAGAAAAGCTGGAGGGACGGGATGGTAGAATGCTCCACAACACTCTGTTGCCATGGAGAACTGAAGAACACCAGGGGGGTGGTGAGCTTTGTGAACCTCTCTTGTTCTTAATGCCAAAAATATACTTGACATGGGATGGGCAGTCCTGTTGATATGCACTCATATATGCATAAATATTAGAGCTGTCAGTTAAACGCGTTATTAACGGCGTTAACGCAAACCAATTTTAACGGCGTTAAAAATTTTATCGCGCGATTAACGCAATTCTTTTATTTAAAAAAAAACCCTTTTTTTTTTTTTCTTTGGCTCAAAACAAAGAAGCAGTAGCCTGACTGCTATGTTCAAATGACATTTGTTCAAAGCAGTCGTTTAATTGCACTATAGGCTCTTTTTTTGTATCGTCCTGTTTTGATCAGTATATGCCAATGTTGTTATCAATAAAAAATCATTTGCACAAGGCAAGCCGATGCACTTCACCATGTTGATAAGAGAATTAAAATGAGAAGAATTATGCGATTAATCGCGATTAATCGTGAGTTAACTATGACATCAATGCGAATAATCACGATTAAATATTTTAATCGCTTGACAGCTCTAATAAATATATATATTTACACCAATTATATTCTTACATATACCTCTCTCTCTCTCTCTCTCTCTCTCTCTCTCTCTCTCTCTCTCTCTCTCTCTCTCTCTCTCTCTCTCTCTCTCCAGAAACTGCATGTATTTCTGTTCCAGGATGCCCTAGTTATTACCAGGTCCTCCTCACTCAACGACCAGCCAATCAGCTATCAGCTCTGCCACCAGCCAATCCCCATCCAGCAGCTGGTGCTGGAGGACCTACAGGACGGAGAGATGAGAGTGGGCGGGTCCATACGAGGAGCTTTCAGCAACAATGAACGCAGTCAGTATTTGGTTGGATGGATTAGTTTGCTTGGTTGGCTGTTTGGTTGGAGTGGTTTGGTTTTTTGTTGCAGTGTTTTTTTTTGTTCGGTTGGAGTAGTTTGGAGTCACCTGAGACGAATCATCATATCATCCAACCTAAAACAGTACATTCAATGACCTATCACCTCTTCTCGTCCTCTCTTCTCTCCTCTCTATCTCCTCTTCTGTCTCCTCCTCTCCTCTGTAGGTAAGAACTTCTTACGTCTTTCGTCCCCTAGAGGACAGCAAAGTCACTGTCTCCAGGCCAGCGATGCCTTCAACAAGCAGCAGTGGATCAACTGCATCCGCCTGGCCAAGGAGGCAGCCGTCTTAGATGTGGAGCCTCTGGAGGCGGGGCCATCAGCCAAGGCAGGGGCGGAGCCTATTGAAGATATTAAAGCAGCGGCGGAGCTGGAAGGAGTGGATTATGGTTCCAGAGAGGAGAAGCAGGAAGAGGAAGAGGAGGAGAGTTGTGAAGAGAGGGGGAGGCGTGTGGGGGCAGGGATCTCCTCCTCCTCCCACAGTGAAGAGGAGGTGATGGAAGAGGACCACGCCCCTCTCCAAGAGGAGGCGGGGCAAGCATCCGACTACCCTGAAAAACATGCCCCACAGCTAATCAGAAGAGGACTTTCTTGTGATGACATTGCAGGGTAGGAGATGGGTTCAAGGATAACTAAACCAGAGATATATGCATAGAAATCACATTGGCCTTTCGATTGTACGTCAACGTCGCCACCATATTGGAGAGGCCAAGACTGGTCTGTTAACAGGTTCAAGTAAACGGGGTACCTGTGGCTTTTCTGAATTAACTGCACTAAAAGATTAACATTTATCGACCAATTTCAATTAGTCCTTTTTATATTCATATTTAATCATAAATAATATATATATATTATATTCGAAAATATGTTGAGAAATGTAAACAGAAAAGTAAATAAGGATGTTTCACAGCGACTGGTTGAAGCAGTCAATAGAGTGTTTATGAACATATGCCTATGAACCGAGCCCCCTGGCACCCGGTTAGTGCTAATTCTCGGGTGGCAGGGCTGCTGGCTCCCATGTAAACGTCCCGTCAGTTCAGTTTAAATAATCGGAGGACAAGTGTGTTGCATCAACGCTTTATCAGCAGGTAACCGGGTAAACATATACCAATCATAGATCATTCCTGCAATACCATGTGTTTGACCTATAGATGGGGTCGAAATTAACCTCTATAAACCAATGTCCATATGGTGTTTGTTGTCCTGAACTATACAAGCCATGTGACTGAAGATAACGGGACTCAAGGTCGGAGCAGAGCAGCTGATCACAAATTCACTGGCTAAACATAGCAAAAAATTACAGATTATATGTTCAAGATTATAGTATTCCTACTGATTTAGATTAAGATTGTCAACTAGAAACGTGCAAACATATTATAATGAAAGTGTTCTAAAATAGAAATCCACAATGACCTATTTTTGAGGAGTAAGTAATACATAACTGCCATTTTACGAATTTCAAATTAATTAATAAACAAAAACAGCCTTAATTTGCATACATACAATTAGTCTATATCATATTTTTGACATAACAAGTACCATTGGACTGTCCAAAGGTGTAATAACAACTGCTGACTACTCTGCTGTAAAATTAGTCTCAGAACTTTACATCGTTACCACAATTTACTGGTGCATTTTAGCACCCCAATTAACATCATCTGGTTTGGATGAAAGGTTGATATACAAGCAACATTCAAAGTGCCCTATCCTGATTAAATCAAGATCAACATGTCTTCAACTGAACTGTGTTTGAGAATAGAATAATGTAAAATACTGATGCCTTCCTACCTGTGTTCAATCAGTCATTGAAATCCAACTTGTATCTGAAACAACACTGTGCTTATTAAATTCTGAATGCTGTTTTCTGATGGAGGCATGCTACAGTTAATCAGCATACCTACCTTTAGTTTACCTTACCCTGATGCTAGCAATATTAACCCAGCCGTTTGGTTTAGTTGTAACCTGATGCTAGCAGTAGGCTATATTAGCCCCGCAATTCATCTAGCCAACCCTGATGCTAGCAGTTGTCTTCTTATTAGCTGGGCAGCAATTGTGTGAAAATATCTGTAGACATTATAATAAAATCAAAACATTGTGATTCAACTTTTAAATGTTTTTTATTTGACTTTGTATCAATATTCCCTGTTATTTTTTTCTTGACTTTATTGTTTTTGAGTGCCTCGAAAAATGCTCTTCAATTAAAGTAATACTACAATACATTTATTGAGCTCACACTTTCCATTTTTTTTTCTTTCATTGGCGGAAATGCTGTCTGAACAGAGTCTTCAGTCTACGACGGAAGATGTGTAGGGCTTCCGCTGTGTGGAGTTCGTCCATTGCTGAGCCAGAAGAGCAACAATCCAGATGTTGTTTTGCGGCAGCTGGCAGTGAGATTCGGATTGATTCGGAATCAAGCAGCTACCTGTAGCCAGTGGGGTTGAGGGTAGGCTATTGTCAAGTAAGGTTGATTCATTGGTGTCCTTAAGACAGTGTTAAGTGAGTTCATTCATCAATGAATGATGAGACAAAGAAGATGTTGATTCATCTGTGTATTTAAGACATAAGTACCAAGGGTTCGTTACATGTAATAAATAAGCACTCACCGCATATTTTTGCTTCAATCTGTTAAAAATATAGCACTTATTACTTTCAAGTTTTTAGCAAATGCACAGACCAATGTATGAAATGGTATGCTTAACCAATGGAGGGTGTTGAGTGTTCTCACCAAACGCGAGGTGTCGTGTCGGGGTGTCGGACACCCCTCGGGACTAACCTCGGCCGAACCCTTGGTGTTACGGTGGTTTGTCGTTCACAGAGGCTCTCAACTGGTCCAACCCAGGTCACTCGGTTAAGTCCCTCACAGTTTTCAGGAATTTAGCCTTGGCCCTTGGCCTTTGGTCTATGAGCGGGTCAAGGTCCCTGGTCACTGCGAAGCCCCTGATGTATTTTTCTAAAAAACCTCTTTACGTTGCCTTTTTTGCCCTCTGTACACGTCAGTCACAATCAACCACTCCCTATTATGCGCCACTTACCGTGAGGGATCAGCTGGCAGAGCGGGTTGTTCTGCTTCCCCAGGCCGATGAGCCGACAGCTAAAGGACTCAAATTTAAGTTAACCTACTAAACAATGTTGTCAGGTAGATTTATTTAGGTCTAATAAACAAAGCAAAATTTATTTTACAATGGAGTATAGACTGAGAGAGTGCTCGTTAGGATAAAGATACAATAAATGTAATTTAAAGAAGATGAAATAAGGAACAGTTCTCAACTAAAATTGACCTTTTCATATCCGAGTATTTTCAGGGATCGAGTCAAATCTAAATTAAACTAAAGTTGACTTTTTCGTATCCCAGTATAACAGGTTTCGTGTCAAATCTAAACTAAACTAAGATTGACTTCTTCGTGTCAGAGTATAACAGGGATCAATTCAAATCTAAACTAAACCAAGATTGACTTCTTCGTATCCGAGTATAACAGGTAGTATAGTATATCCGAGTATGTACGGCTCAGCTGGAGTTGAAGGTGAGGGCAGTTTGTCTGTGCATGTCTCTGGTCAAACCAAAACAAATAACAGTGACAGCGGACGCTATCTCGCTTCTTAGATCCTACGTCATATCCCGTCCCTTGCAAGCACACCCCCCTAAACTACCCAGAGATTTTACTGATGTCTGAACGACACTGATGTCCGCATATAAAGCATCAAGTTTGAATTCCCTTCTGGGTCGAATCTCCTGATGCAAAAATGCTGAAAACAATGTGGAGGACATGTCTGAAAACGGCTATTGTTTCCGCAAAAGTTTTTCTTAGGACTATGTTGTTCGGGGACCATCATAAATGTGACGCATACTAAGAGGCCAGATATGTCCTTGGCGACTAGGGAGGCCTCTCCTGGAACCGTCACCTTATCTTGGTGGAGAGGTTTGCGTGTCCCTGTGAACCTGAGAGCTGTGTTGTCTGGAGCCTTGTGCTCCTGGTAGGGTCTCTCATGGCAGAGTGGTCTCAGGTGAGGGGCCAGACTAAGAATGGTTCAAAAAACTCCAATGAATAACGGAAAAAGAGGAGATGTGACCCGGCCCGGAGGAAGCCCGGGGCCCCCGTCTGGAGCCAGGCCCAGACGGAGGGCTCGATGGCGAGCGCCTGGTGGCCGGGTTTGCCACGGAGCCCGGTCGGGCACAGCCCGAACAAACTACGTGGCACCCCCCCTCTCTTCATCCCATGGGCCCACCACCTGTGGGAAGACCCGTTGGGGTCGGGTGCGCAGCCACATGGGTGGCAGCGAAGGTCAGGGGTCTCGACAGACCAGACCCGGGCGGCAGAAGCTGGCTCTGGGGACGTGGAACGTCACCTCGCTGTGGGGAAAGGAACCGGAGCTTGTGAGGGAGGTGGAGCGCTATCAGTTAGATCTGGTGGGGCTTACCTCCACGCACAGTCTCAGCTCTGGTACCGTACTCCTGGATAAGGGTTGGACTCTATTCTTCTCCGGAGTTGCCGAGGGCGTGAGGCGCCGGGCGGGTGTGGGGATACTCATAAATCCCCGGCTGAGCGCCGCAGTGTTGGAGTTTACCCCGGTAGACGAGAGGGTCGCCTCCCTGCGCCTAAGGGTTGTAGGGGGGAAAACTCTGACTGTTGTTTGTGCGTATGCACCAAACAGCAGCTCAGAGTACTCGGCCTTCTTGGAGACCCTGAATGGAGTGCTGTATGGGGCTCCAGTAGGGGACTCCGTAGTTCTGCTGGGAGACTTCAACGCCCACGTGGGCAACGATGGAGACACCTGGAGAGGCGTGGTGGGGAGGAACGGCCTCCCTGATCTAAACCCGAGCGGTCGTTTGTTATTGGACTTCTGTGCTAGTCATGGATTATCCATAACAAACACCATGTTCGAACATAAGGGTGCTCATAAGTGTACCTGGTACCAGAGTACCCTAGGCCGAAGATCGATGATCGATTTCGTGATCGTGTCATCTGATCTGAGGCCGCATGTTTTGGACACTCGGGTAAAGAGAGGGGCGGAACTGTCAACCGACCACCATCTGGTTGTGAGTTGGATCAGGGAATGGGGGAAATTTCCGGATAGACCTGGTAAGCCCAAACGAGTAGTGCGGGTGAACTGGGAACGTCCGGAGGAGGCCCCCGTCCTAGGTATCTTCAACTCACACCTCCGGCGGAGCTTTTCTGGCATTCCTGTGGAGGTTGGGGGCATTGAGCCGGAGTGGGCGGTGTTCAAAGCCTCCATTGCTGAAGCTGCGGTGGCTAGCTGTGGCCTCAGGGTCTTAGGCTCCTCAAGGGGCGGTAACCCTCGGACACCGTGGTGGACACCGGTGGTCAGGGAAGCCGTCCGACTGAAGAAGGAGGCCTTCCGGGATATGATATCCTGGAGGACTCCTGACTCGGTTGCAGGGTACCGACAGGCTCGAAGGGCTGCAGCGGCTGCCGTGTCGGAGGCTAAGCAGCGGGTGTGGGAGAAGTTCGGAGAGGCCATGGAGAAGGACTTTCGGTCGGCACCAAAGTGTTTCTGGAAGACTATCCGGCACCTCAGGAGGGGGAAACGGGGAACCATCCAAGCTGTGTACAGTAAGGATGGGACTCTGTTGACCTCAACTGAGGAGGTCGTCGGACGTTGGAAGGAACACTTAGAGGAACTCCTGAATCCGAATAACACGCCCTCTATGTTGGAGGCAGAGCTCGAGGTTGAGGGTGTGTCGTCGTCAATTTCCCTGGTGGAGGTCACTGAGGTAGTCAAACATCTCCGCAGTGGCAAAGCCCCAGGGATTGATGAGATCCAGCCAGAAATGCTAAAGGCTCTGGGTGTTGAGGGGCTGTCATGGTTGACACGCCTATTCAACATTGCGTGGGAGTCGGGTACAGTGCCAAAGGAGTGGCAAACCGGGGTGGTGGTTCCCCTGTTCAAAAAGGGGGACCAGAGAGTGTGTGCCAATTACCGGGGTATCACACTTCTCAGCCTCCCTGGTAAAGTCTACTCCAAGGTGCTGGAAAGGAGGGTTCGGCCGATCGTTTGAAGAGGAACAATGCGGTTTTCGCCCCGGACGTGGAACTACGGACCAGCTCTTCACTCTCGCAAGGATCCTGGAGGGGGCCTGGGAGTATGCCCATCCGGTCTACATGTGTTTTGTGGATCTGGAGAAGGCGTATGACCGGGTCCCCCGGGAGAAACTGTGGGAGGTGCTGCGGGAGTATGGGGTAAGGGGGTCTATCCTCAGGGCCATCCAATCTTTGTACTCCCAAAGCGAGAGCTGTGTTCGTGTTCTCGGCAGCCAGTCAGTTTCGTTTTCAGTGGGTGCTGGTCTCCGCCAGGGCTGTGCCTTGTCACCAATCCTGTTTGTGATATACATGGACAGGATATCGAGGCGTAGTCGTGGTGGGGAGGGGTTGCAGTTCGGTGGTCTGAGGATCTCGTCACTGCTTTTTGCAGATGATGTGGTCCTCATTGGATCATCGGCCTGTGACCTTCAGCACTTACTGGATCGGCTGGCGGCCGAGTGTGAAGCGGCTGGGATGAGGATCAGCACCGCTAAATCTGAGGCCATGACTCTTAGCAGGAAACCGGTGGATTGCTTACTCCGGGTAGGAAATGAGTCCATAGCCCAAGTGAAGGAGTTCAAGTACCTCGGGGTCTTGTTCGCGAGTGAGGGTACTATGGAGCGTGAGATTGGCCGGAGAATCGGAGCAGCGGGGGCGGTATTGCGTTCGCTTTACCGCACCGTTGTAACGAAAAGAGAGCTGAGCCGCAAGGCAAAGCTCTCGATCTACCGGTCGATCTTCGTTCCTATCCTCACCTATGGTCATGAGGGCTGGGTGATGACCGAAAGGACGAGATCGCGGGTACAAGCGGCCGAGATGAGTTTTCTCAGAAGGGTGGCTGGCGTCTCCCTTAGGGATAGGGTGAGAAGCTCAGCCATCCGTGAGGAACTCGGATTAGAGCCGCTGCTCCTTTACTTAGAAAGGAGTCAGCTGAGGTGGTTCGGGCATCTGGTAAGGATGCCCACTGGGCGCCTTCCTTGGGAGGTGTTTCAGGCACGTCCAGTGGGGAGGAGACCTCGGGGAAGACCCAGGACTAGGTGGAGAGATTATATCTCAACACTGGCCTGGGAACGCCTCGGGATCCCCCAGTCAGAGCTGGTCAATGTGGCCCGGGAAAGGGAAGTCTGGGGCCCCCTGCTTGAGCTGCTCCCCCCGCGACCCGACCCCGGATAAGCGGATGACGATGAGGATGAGGATGAGGAGGACTAGGGAGGCGTCCAGCTCATACAGGAAGCCATTCATCATGTGTCAATTCTAGAGATACAAGCGGTCAAGATGTTCGAGAGACCCAGCCACTCAAGGCCACAAAAACAAGTGTAATTCCCACACATAGCCACTAGAGGTCAGGACCAAGCCACAAACCAAGTTGCAATGCCAACACATAGCCGCAAGGGATCAGCATAGAGTACACATACGGGCACCCAGGGGGCGGCAGTTCAGCGCCATGCTTAGCCAATCAGAGCACATAACTGAGTCCATGCCTGCCCAGTATTAAAGATGAACTGAACTGAAATAATCAACATCGATAACGTGTTAGTTTTGACCATTTGAAAAAAAATTGCACTAAAAAAATATTTAAAAAATCAATATATTGCTTTTTTTAGCAACAGAAGAACAAAACGTTTTTACATTTCGTTCTTTGGAAAACGGTTCTTTAGTAATAATATTTGAGGGAATATTTTGTTGTTGTTTTAGCAGCGAAATGCACCGTGTGTGTGTGTGTGTGTGTGTGTGTGTGTGTGTGTGTGTGTGTCTGTGTGTCTGTGTGTCTGTGTGTGTCTGTGCGTGCGTGCGTGCGTGTGTGTGTGTGCGTGCGTGTGTGTGTATAACACGCTATTTTATGTTGAAATGCGACGTAATCCAGTGTTCACGAAACGTACACTGTCAACGAATGCTTTTGGCGACTGGGTTGCCTCTCAGATATACGTGTTTCTAACAAGATGATATCATTAAAAGTTACATAAAGTAACAGTTTAATAACACAAACGCAGGAAGCACGTGAGCTGCTAGTTTAGCGAAAGCAGCCTAACAACCTGACGTTGAAACATGCGAGCGATCCGATCAAATCCTAATAACTATAAAACTAAAGATCAGACACAATCACTGACTGAAGATTATGCAAGTAAAAAGTATATTTCTCGCTAGAAATGTTATTAGAAACACGTTTAACGGTGAATCGGTCCTAAAATATTGCATTTCCCATTCAGATAATAAAGATTAATAAAGATCATACACATTCACTGACTGAAGATTATGTAAGGAAAATGTACATTTCTCGCTAGAAATGTCATTAGAAACGCGTTTAATGGTGTATCTGTCCTAAAATATTGCATTTCCCATTCGGATAATAAAGATTAATATAAGCTACGCCGTGTTCCGGAGCCGCAGGGGATTCTGGGAATTGGGGTTGTCAGTTGACAAATGGGGCTTTTGTTAACTTGTTTTGTTGTTAGGATTAAGTGGGGTTGATGGGTTCGGGATGTTATGTGGTTGTGTGTTGTTCTATTAACATTGTTCGTGTGTTCATTGTTGTCGACACCGTCACCGAGAGTGACGTGACCATCGTTTCGTGCAGCTGTTCCGTGTTGAAGTCTCGTTCAATAAAAACCAACTCTCGTTGTCGAGCGTTCAATAAAAACCAACTCTCGTTGTCGAGCGTGCCCCCCCCCCCCCCCCCCCTACAAACGTGTCTCCCCCCCCTCAACAAACGTGTCCCCCCCCCCCCTCCCCGGTCAACAACAGTCTACCTCCCCCCCCCCCCCCCCTAAACAATCGTGTCCACAATTTGCCGCGAAAGCCGTGAAACCCAAACCCCGAAACCCGCCTCCACAGCGGCACGCGTGGATACTGTAGGTATAACACGCTGTTTTTACGTTGTAATAGTACGTCTCCAGTGTTCATGGAAACGTACACCGTCGACGTTTTTTCTTGGCGACTGGGTTGGCTAAAAAGAAGCCGATTACAACAGATTATTATTTTTATTTTTTTTAAATGTTATTGCGCTTAGTATCCTGCAGATTGCACTCCTACTCGCCTTGCTAACTAACAAATTTAGCTGGAGTAAAAAAGAGGAGATTGAATTTTACCGTACAACATGAAAGCACGCTCGCTCAGGCAGCTGCGCGCTCACCTCACCAATGTACACAAGACGTGTTGTTTGAGCATGTTGTGCCTGTTTTTCTTTAGGCCCCAGGCCATGTTAATTTGTTATACTGTAGACTCTAACGGTGAGACCATACTGCTCAGCACGCACGTGTTAGTCACTGCTCACGAGCGCAGCACATTGGGAGTTAGTTATTTATTTTACATTTTACATTACACTCATTTTTGACTGTAAATGTATTCTAAAACACTCAAAGGTTCTGCATTCAATTCACATATTCGTCAAAAGTGTTTAAAGTATATTTAAAAAACTACGTTTTATATGCTTTTTTTTGTTTTGTTTTTAATCGGCCGATTAAATCGTAATCGTAATTTTTCTCTGAAAATAATCGGCATTGGCACTCAAAAATCAATATCGGTCGGGCCCTACTTTAAAGTCACAACACAGCCCAGGGGGCCAGAACGCTCCAGGTAACGCATCCATCAGATGCCCTACTAATCGTATCTCCACGCGTGCCTATACAATTCCCCTCCTTTTGCTTCATAGAGACTAGTCCAAACCTTTACCAGATTAAAATGAGCTATAAGCGATCCTGACTCGGCGACCTATTTTCAAAAAGAACACAGCAACCCGATTGTCCATGTTATTATAGACCATGGTATTTATCTTGTTTCCAAAAAGAAGAGGCCATTACACCAGTTATTTAAAACCTAATGTTGTGTTTCCCTCCACTGCCTACAACCCAGCCAAAAACACTATTATGCACCCTTTCGCTATCATTTCGGTCGCCTGATGGTGTAGTCGAGGGGTCGGCAACCCTAGGCACGCGTCCCACACTGGCACGGGGCAGCATGATCATTGGCACACTTAAAAAAAGTGTGCCAATGATTATTTTTTTCAATATATATCTCTATATATTTTTTATTTTTTATTAAAAAAGCATAATCATTACTACCGTCATTACGGCAGCATAATAATGTTTTGCACTTTATTCTGTTTTGGGCATTTCCTCCCAGTGCAAATATGTTTAAATCAGTTACAGAAAGTAGTGTTCTGAAACGGGATAAATTAATAGTTTTTAAAACTATGTTGTGAGTAATAGAGAAGAAAATATTAAAAATATTGTTGCAAGTGGCCTGTATGCATCGCCTTCACATGGTTTTGCAAAGCTGTACATGTCTTAAAGATATTGATGTGGACGGTTCCAGCATTCTCATATATTCTCGTTTATTACATTTCTCACATTGCAAATAAGTTTTTGAATGAGTTTCTGAAAATGTTGTTTTAAGATGGACACATGTAATTATTATTTGTAAACCCTTGTTGCAAATATAACAACCAAAAAGATATTTAAAATGTTGATGCATGATTGTGGACTATATGGAAATATTACAATTCCAGGTCTTCTGGAAATGTTTTTGGTCGTGAAATCATGAGTGAGATGATGCGTGGGTTTGTAGGCGTGTGGGAGCACCAGTAACCCAAAACAACACCCCAAAACCCTGGAAAAGTGTTGTTTTCATGTCCCCTTTAATGCGTCCCCCACTCTGGGCCCCCAGGTGTCGCTGTTTGACAATGGTACTCAAGGTTAACCACGTGTTCTGTGCTCCGGAACCCTCAGCCAATCAGCTGCCTGGCTGCATGAAGCTGTGTGTTTCCCGAGTTCAGTGTGTTTTCATTTCGGGGAACGGAGCATGGTTCCTTGGATAACAGCCCTGCCAACTTGCGACAACGGCTGGAGACCAGAGACAAAGTAACGGCCAATGAGAGAACTATTTATCGCTTGATGCTTCGACGATGGAGGACGCACGTAGTGGACGGAGAAACCCGTCTGCCGCGGGGAGTAACGTTAGCAACAGATCTGCCGCCGACAGCCAAGATGGCGGACTGAGTCCCAGTTGTGGGTCTCCAACGGCTTCAGATCACCGAGGGTCCGAGGTTATAGACCTTCTGAGTTGCCCGGAAACCAAGCTGTCGGAGAGAAAGTCCTCGGCCTCGAACCCGGTGCACCTCAGACACATGCCCATGGAGCCGCTCAAGTTCCACATCCCGAGGAAGAACAAGGAGACGAGAGGTGTGCCTAGCAAAACAGCATGCTGCTTATGTTTTAATAACAACACTGTATCCCCTCTACCATTCTCATCGGCGTTTATTCAACGTCTTCCTGTTACCTGCGATTTATTAAATGTTACAATTATTTGCCGAAAGGGAGGACTTCTGTTAGGATTCTTAATTCATATAATCCCTGAAAAAGATAAGGACCAGCATCCACACTTGATTTTTTTTTACCAGATCACACAAGATGATTAGACCAGAGCCTCCAGAGTATGTTTGGTAACCTGCATTGTGGACTCATTTAGCAGAGCCGTTGACTATTTAACAATATCAACTAGATGTGTACCTAAACTTGACGGCTACCTGTAGATGGGGACTGGTAGTACAGCTGCGGGGTATGAGTATCTCCTCTGTGCTGGTGGGACGTGAAGTGGGCTCTGGGGAAGGTGACAGATGGGGAGACGTGAAGTTCAAATGAGAAAGGGGTTGTGAGAAGTGGATTGATTTCAAAGTAGTTTACTTTAAAGACTGAATATTTAATTTCCATTATTTCATTTTCTCGCTGAAAGCCAGCTGTGGTGATTTTGACATGTACAGTGGGACAGATGTGTGATGCTGCGTAACGTACACACCACACGGCGCCCACTAAATCATGTAGTCTGAGGTGCTCCAATATATGATCCGAAAACGCTGAGCGCAAATATACATTTCTTTTCAAGAGCGATATGGGAAAATATTAACCAAAACATTAATGTCCAAATCATTTTCTTAATGTTTATTAATAGGGTTGGCAACCCTAGATGTCATGTCTGGAAATTAGATTGGTTAGTGGTCATGGTCTTTGTTCTGATGTTGGTATTTTGTTTTGTTTAAATTATTTAAAGAATGTATTCGAACCTGTAGGACTACATGGTTTTAAAGGGTGCAGCTAGAGAGAATTAAGTGAAACATGATTGCGCTCTATGGTTATGAAGCTTTGCAGTAAAGCAGTAGCTTTTATTTATATATAACTCTGATTCAACAAGTAGGTTCAATGACATCAAAAATTAGCCATGGATATATCGATTTTAATATGACTATTCATTGTAAACACCGAACATCGTCCACCATGTTTGTTTACATCCGATTTAGGCGCACTTTACGTTTTCTCGCGAGAGTTTAGCGAGAGTTTCGGTTATGGTGTGGTGAGGAGTGGATGACTGATGGAGGAAGGGTGGACAAAACAGAGTCGAATCGGCGAAGTCCATGAATGGCTTCGGGAAGTGTGTTGACCAAAACAATGTAAAACCTTCTTGTCTGCGCCCAGCCGCCCACCATACGTTTCTTGTAGTTCCAGACACTGCTAATGTTGTTACAATACTGCTATGCTAGGACAAGGCAACATTATTCCCCCCAAGAAACTATAGGGGGTTACTGGGTTATTTATTGTTGTTTCTATGCGACTACAATGGAACTGCTATGTCTCAGATTTTATCAACAATTTAGGATCAGCGCAAAGGCCTGGGGTCGTTGACTTATCTGAAGCTGAGAATTCCTCCTTAGACATGAAATATATAGGAGTGAAGGAACAGTTGTCCACACCAACAAAGAAAGTTGGTAAATTCCCAGTATATATCTGTTTAAATCTAAAACATTAAATGCATCTGGAGAATCCATTGTTGATACATTTACTTAAAGCAACACTTACAGGAATAGACTGCAGAAGAAAATTCTGCTTCAGCACATGGCAAGCTGTGGTTTAACAGGGAAGCACAAACTCTTTGGAATTATAGTCGTTATTTACTAATATCTGTGCTATTGTTTGGATGTGTTGTATCTGTTGTGTCTAATGTATGTGTAACTTCATGTACTAACTCCCTCCTTGGTCAGGTCTTTCTTAAAATATGTTTAACCTCAAGGGACTAACCTGGTTAAAGAAAGGTGAAATAAAATAAATAACTACAAGTCTGTCTGCCTAACTACACGTCTGTCTGTGTGCAGCTCTGTTCCAGTATGTGTCAAGCGAGTCCAGGGAGTTTGAGGACATGCTGACCATCCTAACGTCCAGCTACAAGGACAGCAGCTCCTCACTCTGCTTCACCTACAGCAAGCCTAGACTGGTGCACAATGCTGTGCTGGAGGGACAGGTGAGGAGGAGGAGTTTACAGCAGACCGAGAATGGTGTGGTGAGGAGTGGATGACTATGATGGAGGAAGGGTGGACAAAACAGAATAAGATGAACAGTGTGTGTGTGTGTGTGTGTGTGTGTGTGTGTGTGTGTGTGTGTGTGTGTGTGTGTGTGTGTGTGTGTGTGTGTGTGTGTGTGTGTGTGTGTGTGTGTGTGTGTGTGTGTTAGTTTGTGGAGAAAAGAAAGGAGATGAAGAGTGAAGGGAGGACGGAGAACGAGCTGGAGGAGAGCTACTGCTTCTTATTAGCTGATGCTGTCAAGGTAACATGCACACACATGTAATCTATTGATTGTTTGGTAACAGTATTTAGATTAAATTTATATTTAATCTATTGACTATAGTAACGGTGTGAAATGTATTGACTGTGTGTGTGGTAAGCAAATGTATTTTATTTACTGTGGGGTAACAGAATGTGACTTGTGTTTAGCTGCCGTGGATGTGTGAGAAGGGCTTGTTGACGGGACATAGCTGGGTCACGGCTCTGGGGAACCCCAGTAAAGGTTTGACCCCCTCTTCCAATAACCTGCTAACCCCCTTGCTAGAGTAGGAAGACCCGCTCTCATACTTTATGTGTTTTGTGTCCAGGAGTGTATCTGTCAAAGTTCTCTGACCTGCTCCAGAACAACCCCTTCAGCCCTGGCTCCTCTGGGGAGATCCTCATCTTCAAGGTCATGAAGGTAAGGGTCAAAGGTTACACCACTAATCTGAAATATCTGTCATTGTGTCAGCGATTCTCTGACTCACCCTAGTGTGTGTGTGTGTGTGTGTGTGTGTGTGTGTGTGTGTGTGTGTGTGTGTGTGTGTGTGTGTGTGTGTGTGTGTGTGTGTGTGTGTGTGTGTGTGTGTGCAGGGGAAGGTGAAGAGCATCTATGAAAGTATGTCTAAGAACCTCCTGGACCCCACACCGCGCTTCGACAGCCATGTTTCCAAAAATGCCAGCAAGGTCACCTCACTGACCTCGTACCGTGCCTTCGAGCTCACACAGGTACGTCTCCGCGGTCCCTCTAGCTCACTTCCTGCAGCGCACTACCTGGAAAGCAATTCCTGTATTTCACGTCCTGTGGTTTATATCCTATAATAATGCTCCCATCACATCCTGTTGCTCAGATCAGATTCTGTGGTTTGCATCACACCCTGTAGCTCGCATCATGTCCTGTTGCTCGCATCACATCCTGTTGCTCATATCACATCCTGCAACCCACATCACATTCTGTATCTCGCATCATGTCCTGTTGCTCACATCACTTCCTGTATACAACATCACATCCTGTATTGTAGGTGACGTCTTGTGGTGTAGATCAAATCCTATAGTTTACATCCAAATCTGTAGTGCACATCAAGTCCTATAGCTCACATACTGTAATGTATATCACATCTGTAGCGTAGCTCACCTCCTGTAGTTAAGATCACACCCTGTAGTTCACATCCTCTAGCTCCATCCCATCCGGTAGTTTACATGACATCCTGTAGGAACAAGGCAGCTCTCGTTGCTATTGCCTTCTTCCTTCTATGCGTTTTACTGAATGTTCACCCGCCTGCTGTGCCCTCAGCAATACTTCTACGAGTATTGGTTCGACGAGGTGAGACCGCAGCCCCGACAGGTGTGTCCCTACGCTGTGGTCTCTTACTCGTTCAAAGGAAAAGATACCCCGCTCCCAAGCAAGCCCCTCCCCCCTCTCAGGTAGCTCCACACAACAGTTACAACGATGATATGAACAACTATAGCACGGTTAACTGGCTCCAACTGAGCAATAAGTAACATCGTTTATTTCGCTCCTCTATTGGGGCACCACTTCCCTTTTTGCACTTTTTGTATTTTATTAGATATTATATCATAGAGACAATAAACATAATTTTGACTTCCATGACAAAAACAGTATGTTTTTGTCAAAGTAAGTGATTCTTTAGCACTAACTAATCCCCTTTCTTGATTTGTTTGACGAACAGATTGAACAGCCAATCAGCAGGCGGTAGTAAAGGTAAGCCCAGCCCAGCTGTTATGTTGTTGACTTTTCATTTGAAGCGAAAGAATAATGCAAGAGTTTGTGTGTTTGTGTGTCAGAGCGTGCTCAGTTTGTGGTGTGGAGCGGGGCCCTGGTGAAAGGAGAACAGCACCTGCTCCATCTCTCCCTGCTCTCCTTCTCCCCTCCTCTCCTGCCCTGCAGCCTGTAAGTAACACTGGACCACTACGAGTCCCCTCCTCCTCCCCTCAGCCATTCATGTCTATCCTCCTGCTCAGCTCAAGTAACTACTGGCCTTTTTCTCTGTTCCTGCCAGACCAGAAAAGCTGGAGATTGATTGGCTGATGAGTCTGAACCATGTGACCGAGCACCTCCCCGCCTCTCTGTTCTGTTGGAACCTCTACACTGGCAGCCATGAAGGTGAGGTCAAAAGACTTGCAGCCATGAAAGTGAGGTCAAAACAATGTCAGTGGGGTGAAACACTGACCCCTGAAGCCCTAGTGGAAAATCCAGCTGTGTGTGTGTGTGTGTGTGTGTGTGTGTGTGTGTGTGTGTGTGTGTGTGTGTGTGTGTGTGTGTGTGTGTGTGTGTGTGTGTGTGTGTGTGTGTGTGTGTGTGTGTGTGTGTGTGTGTGTAGTGGTGAAGAGCGGCTGGTTCTGTAGTCTGCTGGAGGCGTCGGAGCGGAGGGGCTCGGGACCCGACGCTAGCAAACTACTGCTGCAGCTGGAGGAGAGGAAACTGGTACGTCGTATTCCCGTTAGGACTGGTGGTACCTCCTGGTAGGACTGGTTGAAATTCCCGCTCCAGACCTGTTATTTGTAATGTGTATGCGTGTGTCTTTTGCAGGTTCTATTATGTCCACTTCCTGATAGTGGCTTCCTAATCCTGCTTTCCAGTGTCCAAATGGCCGCGCCTCCTGGTAGGGCATCAGACGTCACACGTATGCATAGTGTATATTTGTAAATGTGAATATATATGTGTGTGTGTGACCTCCATTATGTGTTGCAGAGAGACCAGCCTTGTGGAAGAGATGTCTTCAAGCCCTGTTCGTCTTCCCAGAGTCCAGAGACATGGCTAGACCCAGTAAGCGCACGCACGCACGCACGCACGTACACACACACGCACGCACGCACGCACGCACGCACGCACGCACGCACGCGCGCGCACACACCAGAATGCTAATGAGATGTCTCCTCCTTAGGAGGCTGTCCGTCCTCCTATGATGCCACGGGGCTTGTACCTCGGGGGGTGGAGCTGGGGCAATTCGTCCCAGCGCTCCATCACGCGCTGGTCAAGGCCCGGGCCAACCCCCCAACCGAGCTGGCGGCTGGTGTGGAGAGACAAGCTGGTCTCTACCTGGCCGGCAGGAGGGACCGCACGGTACATATATAGGATAATCTGATGGAAAGATGTACACGACCGCGATGGACTGTATTGTTATATGACTGTGATGTGGTGACACTGTGCAGGTGCGGGCCTACCCCACGCCAGTGTATGACTGTAAGCTGGATGACCGAGGGAAGCTGTTTCCGGCTCCCAAACACCACCGTCTCAACATGGAGGGCTACCTGCGCTCCTACCTCTACAGCCCGGTCTTCTACCAGCTCCCCTTGGGCCACGCCAACCGCCTGCTGGAGCTCCACCCACCTCCCGATGAGGAGGAGCCGGAGGGGGCGGAGCCACTGACGGAGCCGGGGGCGGAGCCAGTCCCTGAGCACACCATCCCTTTGAAGGTTCCTACACGTTTTACACCATACCGTGCTTTGACGCACTTTACTCTGTGTAACCACGCGTCGTCTTTTCCACTGCTGGTCACATCGATCTCGAAAAATAGCACAGGCAATAGAAGGCTCATTAACGCCCTCAATACGGTCATGTTTAAGCCAATGGGGGACGTCACAGATGCTAAATCCATTCATTGTTACAGTCCATGTTTACTATACCTTGCTACTTGTTGGTATGTGGGACTTTACTTTACTAAGCGCGACTACCATTTACTAAGTACATTTTAGCTACTATATTCCAACACTTTGACACGTTCTTACCATACGTTATAAACACATACCAGGTCTCTGAAGTTGACTATGTACTAACATATTACTATTATTATTATATTATTGACATATTAAATAGAACAGCGGACGTGTTTAAATGAAGTTGATGTAGCAGAGGTTGGTGTGTGTGTTGATGGAGCAGAGGTTGGTGTGTGTGTTGATGGAGCAGAGGTTGGTGTGTGTGTTGATGGAGCAGAGGTTGGTGTGTGTGTGTGTTGATGGAGCAGAGGTTGGTGTGTGTGTTGATGGAGCAGAGGTTGGTGTGTGTGTGTTGATGGAGCAGAGGTTGGTGTGTGTGTTGATGGAGCAGAGGTTGGTGTGTGTGTTGATGGAGCAGAGGTTGGTGTGTGTGTTGATGGAGCAGAGGTTGGTGTGTGTGTTGATGGAGCAGAGGTTGGGGTGTGTGTTGTTGGAGCAGGTGTTCAAGAGGAGCAGTGTGCGTGACCCCAGGACAGCAGGAGCCCGGGAGGAAGAGGCACCACAGGGGAGGAAGAGGAGTCTGGAGGAGCTCACTGACCCATCGCTCAAAAGAATATGCCAAGGGGAAGAGCCAGGAGCGTGTCTAACAGGTGAGGGTGCGACCTTCTTCTAGTGCTCAGCTTCCTACACTTGGCAACATTCACTTAGCTTCTAATGCTTATTTTCTAGAATTTAGCGTCTGGAGTTTAGTTTGTTGCATTTTGCTTCTGGAGTTTAGGTTGTAGCATCTCGCTTCTGGAGTTTAGTTTCTCTTGATTGACTCTTGAGTCTAGCTTCTACCACTTGGCTTTTTTATTCAACGATGAAAATAAACCACCAAAAAAGTGCAGCAAACATTGACGTGGGTACAACTTCAATAATAATCTCATCCACTGCTTATAATTGCTAGAGGCCATCGGGGAGCTTGTGCCACAATTGTCGAGCCAGGACGCAGAACAATCAAGATTTGAGCGGCTGCTTGGGTTCTGACGTAGTCAGGGAGAAGCAAGTGGTTTCTCAGTCATGGAGCGTATGGGACGTGCTGGTTTGACCGTGGCCTGGATGGCGGAGGGGCCTGATCTGTTGGCGGCACAGTAGGCAAGAACCAGTGTCCTTAATCGGATTGGGGCTGGCACAGGTAGCCAGTGCAGTATGTCGGGGATACGTGTCGTGTAGGAGAACTTAGGAAATAGTCGGCCTTCTTTAATCTGGATGAGCCAAAGAGGACGAGTGGCGCATGCAGGCAGGCCAGCCAGAAGGGAGATGCAGTACAAGAGCCTGGACCACAACCTAGGTTTCCTTCTGTGTAAGGAATGGACGTATTTTTCCGATGTGGTACTCGTCTACCAGCAACACAGAACGCCAGCAATACTACAACAGTGTTGCAAGAGTTTGTGGCAAGTGATCGCTGATTGGTTGAGCACGGAGCATGCATAGGCTGCTTTTGTTTCATTAAGCCTGTTGGTTGCGATACACCAACCGCTTTTCAGCAGTTCATTTTCAGAGTTTTTACTATTTTTGCTTGGAAGTGGCGCGGAGCCCCCTCGTGTTCAGGTCAACGTGACGTGGAACTGTAAATGCAGGCAGCTCTGCTTTGTGTCTCTTGAGCCCCAACTTGGATCTTTGCGAACGTGGGGTCAGCAGAAATATGAACGACGACCAGTTAAACGTTGACAATCTGCCTCTTCTGACATCACTAGTTGGCGTGTCCTCCTAGATGTATGCTGGATAGATCAGTCTACCAGCCTACCCAGTGGACGGAAGCAAACGTCGCTCATCTATCCAGCACACATCTAGGTGGACACACCCAATAGTGATGTCAGAAGACGCAGACTTTCAAATGGCTTGTAACTGCTAATCACATTCCCACCTGGTGGTATAATATGTCCCCTTTTAATGTAAAAAAGAAAACACACAATACAACCAATCATTCTCCCGTGCTCTCTTTCTAGCTGACAGCAGCCCAAAGCCCGCCCCCGGCTGCTCTCTCTCCTCTGTGATTGGTTCAGGGGTTTTGAAGGACGTGGATCTCCGAAGAGACGGACCTGAGGCTGCCAACAAGCTTCTCAACATTCTTTCAGGTCTGCCTGTTTATCTGTCTGTCTGTACCTGCCTGTCTCCTCCGCCTGTCTGTTGTAATGAACCATGATTAGTACTCCGTTGTTAGCACTCTGTCTCTGACGGAGCTCCCTTTCTCAGCTGCTCCAGAGAAGGCGGAGGTTACCTCGCCTTTCGCCCTTGTCGTGATGTATTGCTTCAACTCGCAACGCACTGGCAAACAGCTTTCTCACAAGAATACAACCCCAACATAATTGAGCCCCGAGAGTTTCTCAAGAGAGAATAATTGTGCATGCTTTGGGAATGCTCTTCTACAATAAATCACACAATAAATCTCAAGTGGTCAATTCCCTTCTCACTAATTAACGCGTAGGGAACACTTAAATCCTACAGCATCTACCTGTATGGCTCCGTATGTCTGTCTCGCACCCCACCTCTAGTTGGCCCTACTGGGGCTAACAACAAACCACCCTTGACCCCAATCATCAAAGGACACCTTTTACAAAAACCCAACCAGTGGGATTTATTTACAGAAACATATGAAAAGGACATGACATTAAGATATACAACAAACTCCAAAACATAAAGACAAGAAAAGACAAATCCCAGGGAGGCGGCACGACCAGCCAGCAGTCCCATGACCAAAAGCATCCCCCATGGGAAGGGGAATCTGTCGCTCCCAACCCCAGTCTTGATGAGCGGTTCAGGTGCTGCTAATCAGCTCCACTGATGCAGCAAACACAGAAAGCAAGCCCCCTTCTGAGGCTGGAGTGTGCACTTTTAACTCGATGGTGCCCCTGCACCTCCCAAAGACCATCGCACGGCCACGGCCAGGCCAGTGGGGTGAAGAGGGGTGTAACAGTCTACCTGTGTGTCAGGTTTGTCTGTATATCTGTCTGTCTGCCTTTCCCTTCAATTGTTCTTGCCCCTGGTTATAGTTCATGCTTAATTTATTAAAATACTTTTCAAGGCATCTTCATAATCAGTGCCCAATATCAACCTTCTCTGAGGAATAATGTCATCATTTTCTTTCATCTTCAAAACGGCAGGAAAAGCTATGTTGACCACGGCTTGAACGTCATTGGTTAATATGGATATGTGCATACTAGTGGTGCAACGGATCACGGGTAACCCGTGAACTGTACGGATCAACCCTCACGGTTTGGGACGCAAGTGATCCGCGGATCGGCTGATAAAAAAAGAAGAAAAAAAGTGTGTTCACGTGTACGGCGCATGTTTAAAGGTCAATTCCGGTATTTAGCACATTGAGCCCCCTTTCTGGTTTGTGTATGATGAAATATACTGGTTGACACACCGAAATGTTGACTTTTGGTCCTGTCTCGGGTATTTGGCTGATTTCAAATCGCCCTTGCCTGCTTCAGAATGGCTGGCTTTGGGCATTCACAAACCTGTCCTTAAAACAACACTAAACGTCCGTTTTCAGAAATGTGCAACTCACCGAGTGGTAAGTGGTGTTCGTTGTTGTTCCTAATCAAGTATCGTAGCAAAACACGGTTTCTGTCGTGTTGTATTTGGCATTTTGTAAATCCCATTGAAACGGAAACCCGACCGGAGCCGGAACCGGGAATGGGCTTTTTATGTTTGGTTGTAGTCTTTTTGCTCGGTTCTCCGTATCAACAGTAGGGCTAGAAATGAGCGAAAAGACTACAACCAGCCCCCCCTTTCGGTTTCCGGTCTCCGGTCAACGAGCATTGAGTCTTCCAACAGAAATCTATGGATTTACAAAATGCCAAATAAAACACAACGGAAACTGTATCTCGCTACGATACTTGATGAAAAAAATAAAGATGAGGATGTCTGCATTGCCGAGTGAGAGCGTAGACTCTAAACTCTCCCCAGGCAATGCAGTCATCCTGAATTTAAAGTTGTAAATCCAGGTCTGCTGTGCTTCCTTTGGACAGTTTTTATTTTATTTTATTTGCTATCCATGTTAAAAAGAAGAAGGAATAATGCCTCAGATTGCACTTTATTTTGATTTGATTTTATGTGGACACAAGGATTTTTTTTTCTATTTACTATGCTTAAAGGAAGCAGGTTTATTACCAAATTACGTAATCTGACGTAACGGACGAATCAAAACGAAGAAATCAAACAAACGAATCGTTACAGTGAACAGAACTGAAAGAACTAGTTCCCGGAAAAGAATCATTTTGCCCATCCCTAGTTGATATAGACATGTGTATACTGACGTAGAAGAACCTTAATGGTTGATATGGATGTATACTGACACAGAAGAACGTTATTGGTTGATGTGGATTGTATATACTGACAAAGAAGAAGATTATTGTTTGATATAGATTGTATATACTGACACAGAGGAACGTTTTTGGTTGATATGGATATGTGTTTATTGACGTAGAAATACCTTGTTGGTTATTACGGATATGTGCATACTGTAATAGAATAACCTAATTGGTTGGTAAAATTTACTTTTACAGTCCAGGGAGTCTTAAAACCCAAATGTTTCTAAGGTTTTGTTGATGGGACTTCACCTCAGAATGTACTTGGATCGTAGAAAAAAAATTCATGTGGATTTCGTTAACTTGGCCGGTACCATTTTAATGATGCATCTGTAGAAGCCTTCTTGAACGGATTCTATAATTTTTTTCAGGTCTCAACCAACACAGTGAAGCAGCCATTCAGAGTGGTGCAGAAGAGGAAGCGCGTGACAGGCTTGCTGGCAGGCTGGGTCTGCCCGACAGCGGTGACCTGGACCTTCGGAAACACCAGGAACTGGAGGTGAGCTTTCGATCCCTGTCATTAACCCATTGTCCTTCAGCTGCAGAATGCATTTGAATAGATTTGACTTGCAGTCAAAAATATTTGTGTGTCTGTGTGTGTGTGTGTGTGTGTGTGTGTGCCTGTATCCAGGTGCAGACTGGTGGAAGTGTGAGCAGCATGGAGGGCTTCAGCCCGGGCTCCCACACTGGGGAGTTGACTCCTCAAGCAGCGGCCCAGGAAGAGGAAGAGGAAGAGAAAGAGAGGAGGGGAGGAGGAGACAAAGAACACCTTATCCCTTGGGTTCTCATCCCCATTACAGGTCAGACTCTCTAACCGTCCTTCTTCTATACATCCGTCAGGCTGTCTATATGTCTGTCTGCCTGTTAGACGTGTTGAGGTCTGGCTCTCCACCAGGTGAGATGGTTAAATGGGTGTCTGTTAATGTGTCCTCAGGTGTCTGTTGTGACAAGTACAGCCAGCAACAGGTGCATACCCCCCGGGACCCCCGCCTCTCGCAAACGGCCAGGGACCCCAGCAACTCCACTGGGGCCCCTAGCACTGTTCCCCCCTCTTCCCCTGAGCTCTCCATCCCTACCTCCCCCCCTCCTTCAACCCCCCCAGGACCTTTCACCACCTGTCCCTTTAACGAGCTCCAGACTGGCTCTGTCGAGGTCCAATTACCGCCCCCCGCCCCCTGGCAACCGGCAGGTAAGAGGGTGTGTCTGTCTGTCTGTCTGTCTGTCTGTCTGTCTGTCTGTCTGTCTGTCTGTCTGTGTGTCAGGTCTCGTGTTTGTAAATATGAAATAGTATTTGATAATACTGAATCAAATCGATTAACATAATGATCAATTTACAGCTGATTATTCTGATCAATGGTTTCCTCCCACTAGTTGTGTGATTTTTACATTTCAACTAGGCACGGGCGTCAGTTTGTTTTGAATTGTGCTGGGGACAGAGACGCATTCGGAAGTGCATTTTCAGAAGTGCTGGTTACAATGAGGATGCACTCTTTTTTCTCTTTAGTGCATATAATGAAAGGTTCTGAAAGACGGCATACCCATGTAGCTAATTACTAAGGAATAAAATGTATGCAAAATCTGTCTGGCACGTTTTATGAAGAAAACGTTTCCAAAAAGTATTGGACATATGACCCACTATAATCTGCTCCATGTATCCAATGTTGACAATGTGACATGACATGGCTAAGCTACCAACATAAACAAGAGGAGCTAGGAATAGGAAATTAACTGCGTAATCAAGTTCAGAAGGGGCAAACCCCTACAAAAGTCGTCAAGATTGATTAAGAAAAAAATATTTGTTGCACAGCTGAACGCTGTATCACATGAGCTTGCTTTTCTCAATACACAACACGCATTCCATCCAATCTAGCCTACATCAGGCATTCTGACCAAAACTCATAGACCCCCCCCACCCCACAATTATTCCAGAAATCAAGCAAAGCAAGAATGACCAAAAGTCACTTTGTGTCAACAAGAGACTGACTCCACCGACTATCAATTGCAAGTTAAAACAGCCGACCACTTGAGTGCAAAAACCACAAAGGACCTCGCCACTGCACCAGCAAATCTTAAGCAATTAATATCACGTCTTACCTTTATTTATGTGGCAGTGGTCTGCAGATGCATCCCGTGGTGTAGCCTACCACACCATTTAGTTCAACAGGTTATCGTTCTGATACTGTCCATGGTACTAGCAACCTGCTCTGGTGCTTTTTACCTATGTATTAAGGCTTAAATGACTTGATTGTCTGATGCCTCATCATTGCATCCCAGCCAAAGAGTATTGGTATTATTAGTACTGGCTACTTGCCAAAATGAAAAAATAACTTCACACAGTGTGTCCCTTTTTACAATGTATTTGTTATCATTCGTAGCGTTGATCAGCATAGAAATTGTTCGCCAAAGTCGTCGATGTCGCTGAGCAACCGAATACGCTGGGGTTGATAAATTACCGGACTGCGGAGTGATACAGATTACGCCAATCGGACGCAAAAAATCCACTTTCCTTGACAGCGGTCAAATATGCTGGACGTGAGCATTGAGAAGAGCCGTGTTATAAACAAATAATTGACAGCTGAACGTTGGGAAGGCCCATGAAAGTGAATGGAGCAGTCTACAGCATTGAGAAGAGCCGTGTAATAATCCATAATAATTCAACTCAAGATTTTTTTTTATTTTTTTTATTATGACGTTCCCACAAACGACACTCATATGTTTGACACTATAAACTGCTTGGGAACACTAACGATGATAAAGCCCAAAATAAGGGAAGGAATTGGCCTATAGAACATTGTATCAGGTTTCTATCTTGATCCTGGGCTCATATACAGTATGTCTATGTTTGACTCAATTCTAGCACTCAGATCAATTTAAAACACCACTTAAAATAATCTACAAATCTATTCACATAAACATGGTTTGTACCAAATGAAAGCAGAGGAAACCTTCCTTTCAACTCAATAAACACATGATTTTGAAGTGGGCCAAGTTTGGTGTTCATAACTTCATGAATTACGTCATTGTCAACAAAGAAAACGCTACGCTAAACCAAACCAGTGCACAACTTCCCTCATAGGGGAAGTGTCGAACCATTGCTTGGATTCACTCCAAATCGCGAGACTTATCTCTTAACCCCACTTCACTAGGGCTGAACGATTTGGGGAAATAATCGAATTGTGATTATTTCGACCAATATTGCGATTCAGTATGTGATTTTTCTTTGTAGAGTTCCTTATGTTCTGTTTATTCACTAAAAAAGCAATAAATTATTCTATAGTATGACCAACACAACATTGGAAGCAGTCAACATATAAACTGCTCTTTCCTTTTGGCCAGGGCTATGTGCTGAGATGAATTGATGCACGAATTGATGTTAGAACATCTTTATTTAACTATTTTATTGTAGAAGAAAAAAATTATGAATCTTACCGTTCTCCAGTCAGTAAGAGGAACAAATCACAAAAAATCGTAGCTTTTGCAATGGACAAATCGTGTTCTATTACATTAAGATGCAAATTGTATTAATCGTTCAGCCTTAGACGTGACACGCCCTGGTGATTCTCTGGGAAAGGGGGTCAGTGGGGTGAGTGTTGAAGCTTGGGCTGTGAACAGCTATTTAGGCCGCTTGCAGCTACAATTTAGAAATGGGTTTCCTCCCTTCAGACAAGACCCTCAAAACCCCTTTTTTGTAAACATCCCTAATTTCAACTAATCATATGTGGCTAGCTCAGGAACCTAGCACGGCGGGCAAGCAGAGCTGTTGCGCGTATTGTAAAATCTAAGTTTGGGGATCAATAATCCTCTGGCTTCTCCTCCCTAATGTTTGAATATGTGCTATAGTATCCGTGTAGATGACACATCCCTTTCTCCGGCAGGTGTTGCCAGCCAGAACATGGATACAACCCCTTTTCTTGCGGAGACCACGCACACGCCTTCTCCGTACAACTCTCCACAGCACAAGGAGGTGGTGGAGCAAAGAGAGGAAATGGCACTGTTGGAGGAGGAGGAGGAGAAGGAGGAGGAGGAGGAGGTGGTGAGGATGGAATCATCAAAACACGAGAGGGAGGAGCCCAGAGCCCCGGCCGTCGCCTCCCCTTCCCCTGCTCCCCTTCTCCTCGAGGACGTGGACGGTATTGTGATGGAGAACCTGGGAGTATTTTCCTTGGACATACAGCACCTCCTGCAGGAGGTGAACATCACCTGCAGCGCCCGGCCTCACACACTGCGCACAAACCCCAGGCATCGCACAGTCTCTACGGAGCACAAACCATCGACAGCACGCACACACTCTGTAGAACACAGCCCATCCACAGCGTTTGCACGGTCTGTAGAACACACGCCCTCAACAGAACCCATCCCCCCTGCAGCACCTAGCAGGAGGCTAGCAGGCTTTTCTCAGTACGTGTCATTATTCAGCACCAGCACGCCGATCCAAGAATTTGTTTGCTCTCTGAGGAACGACATGAGCAGCTTACTGCAAGACACTCAGGCTACAGGTACTGATAGCCTGGCTAACTCTAGCCTGGCTGAAGTCTGCAGGACTGAAACCAATGTGACACTAGCTAGCAGTATCTCTGACTTCTTGGCCGGAATGCGAGCTAGTGCAAACGACGGTAGTGGTAGCATTTGCAGTAGCTCAGAACCCCTTGGTCACAACGTGATGTCATCTGCGAAGGAGGTGGAGTCTGGACCCAGCAGTGGGTCAGGCTTCAGCACTCCTCTCCTCCAGCCCCTCACAGAACACCCTCCACCCTGTGAAGCCCGTCCCCAGCCCCTGCTGGGACCCACACAACCCTCCTGGTGTCCCCAGCAACCGCCTGGGTTGCTTGGCAACAGCAGCAGTACCATCGGCAGCAGTCTGGTGGATGCAGACGGTGAAGGGAGTCTGTCTGTGCTAAGAGACAGACCCTGCCCTGACCCTGTCCCAGAGCCTGACCCTATCCCTGACCCTGACTCGGGCCTGGGCCTGTGCCAGGCTCCCCCGCCAGGAGCCATCAGCTCCCTGATCAGCCAACTGCAGCCAGAGGTGTTCAGCAATCTTGTGGAGATCATCAAGGACGTGAAGAGGAACTCGGTCCAGTTCTACGTACACAACTCTGAGCCAGAAGACCTGCTCTACGACCAAATCAGGGTGGGTATACCTCTCCACCAAACACTACTTCACACCTCTACATCTCTCTCAGGATACCTCTGCAGCTTTGTTCCTCTACACCTTGCTATCATCATACCTTTCTATCATTATACCTCTCAGGGATTCCCACAGCACTTTACAGCAGCTTTACCCCCTTCCCCCCCCCCCCATTCTGACGGCAAACCCCAACACCTCAACTAACACATTTTCTGCGGGAAACCCTGCCTCTATTGCTCAAAACCTAATGCTTCTACGCCTTTCTATCACTATACTTCTACAGCTCAGAACCTCATAAATCTACAGCAATTAACTATCTCCAGCTCTACTTCTGTGTGTCAACCACATGAAGGTGTCTCTCTACTAGTACTCATTTTTACATCTATGCTTTTAGTTATTTGGAATATTCTTGCATTGGTGTGGGTGTGGGTAGGTGGGTGCAGGGGCTGGCGGGATGATGGCCTACAGAAGACGGGTACACTGTGCCATCGCTGTAGCCTGTAGCCTCATGAGAGCCTCTTGATCACATTCTGTTTCTCTATGCATATCAGTCTGGCCTCTAGCCTGGTGAAAGCCTTTTTCTTATGATTGTAACTGTATTATGGGACCAATCAGTGCTACGGGAGTTTCTGTTCTTGATCAACAAGTGCCGCAGAATGCTTTCTACTCTTGGCGAGCATGATGGTGAAAGTTATCAGCATCGTCTGGGCCATGGTTAACTAGGAGCCTATGGGAAATGGGAGAAAAAGGGCAGAAAAACAAGACTACAGGCCTGTTTTATGATCACCAGAGGTCAAGACTATATTTGATGTCCACTGTCGATGCTGAAGGGAAAGCCCTTTATGGCAGGTCCCCACGAATGGTATGATAATGGAGGGAATTAGACACTGGATTGAAACAGGAGACCACAGAGAGGGTAAGTAGTTTACTGACAGCCTAGCTCAAGAAAGACTAGCAAGACCCAACACATTGCCTTGTGGTAGATCTGAAAACTTATTACCACTAGCTAACATGGATTGATTAAGGCGTAAACAGACTACAAACGACAACGCTGCGATAGGGAATGCTGAGCTAGGTCAACAGATCCTTCCTCCTCCTCTCCATGAACCCACTCTGCTAGAGTACAGGGGGATCAATATGTCTGACCTGCAAAAGAGCTGATCGATTCCATCAGTGCATCTCTAGTCAGGAGCCTCTGAAGTTATTTTTTACGAGCACCTCAGTTACTAACCTACATGCTCCCTTTATGATGTCAATCCTTTTTGTTCAATTGTTTGTTTTCTGTTGTATAGGGCAATGAGCAGGGCAATGCACCATGGCCTGTCGTACCATGCCCAGGGGGTGCTGCCTGGGCCCCTTGCCCGCCTGGTTCCTGGCCTGGGCCCCCATCTCCCCGGCGGCCTGGGGGGAAGCGAACCGGGGTCTGCTGTGAGACGTGCCATAAGCCTGAAGGGGAGACCATGTTGTTTTTGCAGCGGGATCTCCTGATTGGCAAAACAGGCGTTTGCCCCACTTGTATTGTGACAGTTGGAGGGAAGAAGTGGGATATGTTCTTGGGGGCCATCCCAGGGCCAATCACTTGGGGCGAGGGAGTCCACGAGCCAGGGGACTTTCCCGAACCTTGCATCAAGGGTTTTCTTATCGGTGCGTCTGAGGAGCCCAACCCCATGCAGTGGCGGAGGATGCAGGGTATTAGCATGGACGTTCAAAGGGGGGAGATATGCAGGTGGTATGTTACTGATGAGCGAGGTGGCGGCATAGAACAGGGCTGGGTCAGGGTTGGCGGACAGCTCAGTCTGGTTCTGAGCAGGAACTGGAGAGGAGCTAGGTTACCCTCAGCATTCTCTCGTGATCCTTTTACCTTGGTGCTGAAAAAGAAAACTTCTCCGAGACCCCGTCGGGAAAATAGGGGCACGGTTGGGGAGCCGAAAAGGGCCAACAAGGATGAGCCACGACGTGGTCATGACAAGAGGAATATCAGTCATGACAGAGCGGAACGGGGGGCCATGGAGAGCAAAAGGAAGCTGCCCAAACCTCGGCAGACCCCTACACGGTATACCCATTCCCCCAGTGGCAAGGCAACCACAGACACTGATAGGAAGAAAAAAAGAAGAAGGAAGTAGTACGTTTCAGTGGGCTTGACATAATGACCACATCCCAGAATGACCTGGGTTATGAACCAACACAGCTCGATCCGATTGGACTTGGAGACCCCTTTTTGTGTCCCCTTCTGTCTTGAGTTTGATATGGCTCCTACCCTGCCTGAGAGATTCAACTTTTTATAACTTAAAAGCCAACTAGCTCGATTGACCCTGGCATCCCTGTTCGGTTTCAACCTCTGGTCCTTACCATCGCAGCACCTATGGTCAAGTCCCAACCTATATCCTGATTTCAATGCACTCTCCCCTCACAAACTCTCTGCAACACACTGTCTCACTACACTTCACGTCAAACTCTGAGGTCCACTGGCCAACACCTTCTAACTGTTCCTCCGAATCCTCTTTAACTTGTATTCGATTTCGACTCTACGGACATTGGTTAAAATGCACCTAAAGGGGACCTATTATGCTTTTTCGACTTTTATGACCTATAAACGTTTTTATAATGATTGATAGTCTTGTTTAACCATACTAAAGTGTCAAATAATGACGTACATGCATTTCGACGTATTCCCTGCTGACAGTCTGGGGCGGCTGTGCAGAACGCTAAACACTCGGGACAACTTTGCGATTCACTTGTTCACATTTCCGGAAAATCATCTACCTAGAGGCACTCCTGCCACGCCCCTATATGCCTGGTCAAATCTGCCCGCGCGCGCGCGCTTCAAGGAAGGTAACCAATCACAACGGATTTCGGTTGACAGGAGGGGGGGCGAGGGGGCGGAGAAGGACGAAACCGAGCGTCGACAGAGAATGCTGAAAGCGCCCAGATGAGAGTTTCCCGAAAATCTACATCGTTTTTTGTGCTGTGATTCGTGTCAGGTTGCGCTATAGGAGTCATTAATAAGAATTGAAGAACAGAAAAGTAGTATAATAGGTCCTTTTTTAAGACATCTTTTTAGACCTTTGTGGAAAAAATCTACTTTGGTTCAGCTTTGGGGTTTTCTTGGATTACGGTTACGGAAACACAATATTCCCATGTATGGGATTGATGTCTAAATATAAAGGGGAACAAACAGGGAAGCTTTTCCTGGCCCCCGGACAAGACAGTTACAGAAAAGAGTTGTATTTCTGTGTCACTTTAGGTTATTTGTCTTTATCTCTTCAACTGGTTTTATTTGTAATAAAACAACTGGATGTTCTTATTTTGGACAGGCACACCCTGTGTATAGTTTTTATTTATTATGTCCTCTTTGTTATCTTGTATGTGTGGTGAGAGACAGCCTATGGGGAGGGAGTCTATAGGGATACAGAGCCAGCATCACAGCCGTCTAGACCAGGGACATACAGAAGGTAATTAGGGTGCGGTGTCTGGCCTCTGGTTATGGGAAACAGATTTTAAACGGGCATAAGGTATACTTTGCTTCAATGTCCTCAGATGCAGAATGACACGTCACGGGCTGTAAATAGTTGAAGGCCTGTGTGCTGCATAACGTTGTACACACAAGACTCAATAGAACAATCGCTTACAGTCTGTGTCTGTGTGTGTGTGTTCTAGGAGTATCTGCTCTCCCAGGGACATGTAGAACAAAGTCCGGTGACCTTTCTGGAACAAGAGGGTCCAGGAGAGCGGTTCCTGGTGGTGATCCAGAACAAGGACATCTCTGCCCACATCCACAAGGTAACCCCCACACCTGGACCCCCGTGACACACACCTGGACACACCAACACCTCCATTCACCTGTCACCCACATGACTACACCTGCTCACACCTGGACACCTGTCGAACACAAGTAGGCCTTTCACAAATGCACTGTAAGCCGGACATGCTCTGGATAATGTCCGGAGGGGCATTGTGTGTGAACGCAAATGTCAGAATCCGCCCGTTTTGGAGTTTACCCTGCCAGGCCCCTAGTGTATAGTCTAGAGCAGGGGTGTCAAACTCATTTTAGCTCAGGGGCCACATGGAGGATAATCTATTCCCAAGTGGGCCGGACCGGTAAAAATATGGCATAATTATGTAAAATTAAACATGCTGTGAGCACACCAAACACAGGTTTCCCATTTACTTCCGTGAATAAAAAGGACGATGACCATTTTTCTTGGAAAACTCTGCACTCTGTGTCCACTTTTCGTCTTTTTGACAGAGACATTTTGGGGCAATGAGAGTGCCAAAGCGCATAATGTTGGAAGTATAAGGCAGAACGACAAGGTAGCTCCGGGCTAGCTGCACTACCTGTTTATACTTGCTCCCTGCTCAGCCCCGGTATAAAGTTTGCTTGCTTAACATAATTGCTATTGCGACTTCTAGTGGACACATTAAGAACAGCAGTTTCTTTCATTGAAAAATAGCAGATCATTTTACGTTACATTCCAAAGCGACTTCCAGTTACACACAATTGTCCAGTAGTTTAATGTACAACAAATTAATCAGTGCCAGTCAATGCAATCCATGTAATGCTAGGAAGGATTTTTATAATTATTTTTTTTATTTTTATTTTTTTTACAATACTGTACTTCACAAAATCATCTTGCGGGCCGGATTAAACCCGTTCGCGGGCCTGATCCGGCCCGCGGGCCGTACGTTTGACACCCCTGGTCTAGAGGATTCAGTACGAGCGAGCGGGCGCGTTGCTGATGTTTTGATGCCGTTTCCATCATGCGCCTTGAGCGTAAACGGGCGAGTTTCACGCAAGTGTACCTGCTTCATACTTATTTCTTCTTGCGTCTATTTTGGATTCAAACTTTTCCACTCTTCTGTTGATATTGCGGACACGTCTGATTGCATGCAGTGTTTATCACACCGCAAAGAGGGTCAGCCTGACAGAGTTGGAAGCCTCACCCACGTCTTCCACTGCAAACCAGGTCCTGCCTCCTACATGCTCCACCCAGGCACCACCCTTCGCCTAACGTATACAGAGTATCTCTGCTATGTGTGAACACGTCTGATGCAGCCTATCTCAGGTTGTGTGTTGCATGTTTGACAGGGCAACACTTGATCATCTCTGGACCTGGCTCTCTGAAGTTCTTTTCGGAGTTCATGTATCAAAGGCCTAGTGGTGACACCTGTCCTGCACCTCATACCACAGGTCCCAGGGCTTGTGTCTTTGAAGAGGCGGGACTGTGTCCAGTTTGTGGGTGTCGACTCTCTGGACGACCTGAGGAACGGCAGTTACAATGAGCTCTTTGTATCTGGAGGCTGCATTGTCTCCGACGAGTTCGTCCTAAATCCCCACTTCATCACTCATGGTAACACACGTGTACACACACACACGCTACACACACGTTTCACAAACAGGTCTACTCTAGTCCTCTAACACTGTGTGTGTGTGTGTGTGTGTTTGTGTGTGTGAGCAGAGCGTTTGGATGCTCTCCTCATGTTCCTGGAAGAACAGAGCTCAGCTGAAGGCGTGTGGCGGTGGAGGATCCACTGCAAGACTCACAAGAACCTCAAACAGCAGGCCAGGTACCTTAATGCTAGTGCTGTTATGTTTTAGTGTTGGTAGTACAATACAGTAGAACTGCAGTTTTATATGTCTAGGTATATCAGAGGTGTAAAAGAAAACAGACCAAATCAATAGTTTGGTAAATTATCGATTTTTGAGGCAGGTCTCGGTTCATACCCTGTTTTTTTTCTTTTTTTTATGGGGAGGGAAGAATCTGAATAAAAAATAGGAAAACATTTCTGGGGTTTTATTTAATCAACTTTAGAATTGAACTACAAATAGATAGGCTGTTAAGGAGCGATTTAGTTTTTACCTTAGCATATGCCCCCATCGTTTCAAGTTTATTTGTTTTTTATAGCGTTTTGGTAGAATCTGCCAAAAAAAGCCAACTTAAGAATGCGTCTGCATGAGCTTTTTTGCTCCCAAACGAACATCCCAACTCGTTATCATAATAAACATATACCAGATTCATTTTACACCGGATTTCTCCTTTTAAGACTGTTATACCGCACCACTTCAGTCGAGGTCTAACAGTCTGTTTTGGTCAGATTTAAAAAGGACGCTGCCAGCCTATTGGACGTGCTCTCAGCCTATCAGAAGCGACTGATGGTAGAGCTCCTTCCCTACCATCACTGTGACATGACTAAAAGCCAATCACCTGATCTGGAATGTCTGATCGAACTGCAGGCCAGATACACCCAGCACAGACATCTCATCTTCCTAACAGGTACACACACATGCACACACAGGTTTTGTTTGTATGATTTTACAAAAAGTATCAAATTGGCTTGGTTTCTTATCCTATGAACTCTGAATTCTTTGGTTTATCAGAGCGCCGCTTCGAGATGTTCCCAAAATATTCCAGTAGTGGCATCATCATTGCCAACATGGACGACGTCATCCACAACTTCAACAGCCTGGTTGTGGACCAAGGCCACAAGGACAAGCCAATTACAGAAGACTTGCCAGAAGGTGAGGTTCCTGTAGAGAGGAGTTTAAACAATTGTCCAGCCATTGATTTGCTTAAAGGGGTAGTTCGGAATTTTGGACATAGGGCCTGATTCCCAAGTGAGCATTGGTATTCTATATCACTGGAGACAGTTTTCAACACATTTCATACAGTCCTTCTAGTTGCAGAGTTCGCTCGTGCTAGGCTAGCGCACGGCAACGGGCAATGCTAGCCTGCTATTAAAAACAGTCTTACCCACTCCACAGTACACCCGAGGTAAATCAATTATAACGACAGACTATAAATCTAAATGTCTGTTTATAGAATAATGTTAGAAATAAAACCAACCTTGCATTGCATTGCATTTTGAGGGAATTGCGGGGTCTCAGCAGCAGTGTTTATATTCCTGTACGTAGGCTACGGCAGCGGCGGACTGATACCTAGGTTACCTGCCGCTGTCATTGCTACAAACGCAGAGTACAGTGAACGAAGGAATTCTATAAGCGTATTCAATTAACAAGATATGCCCACGTTTGGAGGAGTTAGCGATGCATCTGCTTTTGAAGACGATTATGAGGAATTTGTTGTATCCAACGAACCGTACATGTACGAGCCGGTGTTTTGATGTCCAAGCCAGCAGCAACAAGCCACAGTTGAGTCCTTTCTGGATCTCGCACTGGAAATTGGTGGAAACTTTGTGGTGCCCATCTGTACCGTTTATTTCTACAATTTCTAAAAGCACACTGAACCATCATGTTGCCTAGTCGTTCAATTGCGCTTCTGTCCCACGCTTCTCTGTTTACGTTCTTCTGTCGTGATTCGGTTACAAACCTAACCAGCACATAGTAAAATTCCGCTTCTGCTGAGAAAGTAGTCCCTCGATGATTCATGCGATGCAAGGTTAGTTTTATTTCTAACATTATTCTATCAACACAGACATTTAAATCTATAGTCTGGCGTTATAATTGATTTACCTCGGGTGTACTGTGGAGTGGGTAAGACTGTTTTTAATAGCAGGCTAGCATTGCCCGTTGCCGTGCGCTAGCCTAGCACGAGCGAACTCTGCAACTAGAAGGACTGAATGAAATGTGTTGAAAACGGTCTCCAGTGATATAGAATACCAATGCTCACTTGGGAATCAGGCCCTATGTCCAAAATTCCGAACTACCCCTTTAATGCTCTTGTGAAGTGAACAATCTGACAATAGAGCAGAAACATTTTTCATCCACACACAAACAAGTTATTGTTGTTCATAATTTGGACTATTGAGAGAATGTAACGGTTGAAGAGCAGCAACCCCAGAAGTTAACCTTGAGGAACCACAAATGTAATTTTTGTTTGAGTTAGTCAATAATGCATTATTATGCAATCAAATTAGTGAATGAGTTTTGGCAAAAAAAAAAATCTAATTTAAATTCATTATTGCTTATAAAATATCCTTGTAAATTTGAACCTGGATTATTTAAAAAAAAAAATGCTTTCTGACCCTGTAGTGGGTTGAGCCTTGTCATCTCCAGAGGGGTTGAAGTTACCATGGTTGCAATTAGTCTTGTGTTGGTCCTGATGCTATGGTTACTAACAGTCCTGTGTTTGTCCAGGTGTGGGTCCAGGGGTGCTAAACAGGCATCTGAGTCAGGAGGACCCTGCTCTGGTATCTGAACTCTCTCCTTCCCACTTCCCCAAACTCCCAGTTGCACCTATTTCCTGCCCTCATTTCCTCCCCCTCTCCTCCCCCACAAACCTGCCCGCGACTCCCCTCGACCAGCTGGTTCCCGACTCTCGCAAATCCCACTCGACCTCCACCTCGTCCTCCTGCTCCTCCGCTAACGAGGGCCTGCCGCCCCAGACCAATGCCGACTTTGAAGCGTTGCGATTCGCCATATCCCACTTTAAGGCGGAGCGCCAGGCGAGGGCTCAGAAGCTGCAGCAGCACGGGCGGGAAGGCGTAGCCAACGGCTGCCCCACCCCTCCCAGCGGACCACCCGAGGAAATCCAGCTCACCCCAGGGAGGAAGGCCTTAGAAGCCACTCTGGACTCCATCCACTCTGTGCTGGCGGCAGACGGGGGAGGGGCAGCGGAGCCCGGGGGCAGCGCCATGGGGGGAGCGCATCCGACTGTTGGGGGAGTCCGTGGAGGGGCATCACAGCCAGTGGGCGGAAAAGTTACAGTCCAGAGTGAGATCAGCGTGAAGGCGGAGCCGTCGGCCATAACAACAGTTGGCACCAAACTGAAAACCGCCAATGAGTGTGAAGAGGGCGTGTGCTCGAGAGGTCTGGTCGACGCCGAACCCATCTGCAGTACCTTGCCTATGCCTATAGAGACCTGCACTCCAAGGTAGGACCGCTTTTGCCGTGTGCGTGCGTGTGTGTGTGTGTGGGATGAGCAATGATTAAACCAGTGATTCCCAAACTTTTTTTTTGTCAGCCACCCCCCTCCCTCTTTTGTAAAAAAAATAAGCCCACGCACATGCTGTGACAGTTTTTGGTACTACTTGCACTTCAGTTACCATGTTATTTCTTTCCTTTTCTGGCGATCCGTCATGCAAAATAGGGCGTGTGGGTTTGAATAGCGCTAGTGCTGCGGTGCAATTTCGTGGAAACTTGTTCAATCCACCTGTACTTAACTGGAATGTGGGCCCAATGAACTTCAGCCCCGCTGGCCAGAAATTTGGCCGTTTGCACCATGGCCGAGCCAGTGAGTACATCCTTTTTGGTCATGTACTGTAGATGGTGTCACTAGTTACCTTGTTTGTTGGCAGCTTTTGTGTGCAACTCTTTTAGTTTGTTTCGCATGATTAGCTTTTCGCCGCGCTACAATACGTTAAATTCTCCCTTGCATCCCATCCCCCTGCGGCCCCCTGCTGTGTCCCTCAGTGCCTCATACCTTGGGAAACACTGGATTACATCATTGTTCATCTTTCCTATTGGATCGAACATATGATTTTTTTTTTCATATGCAAGGTCTAAATCTAGTCATGATATAAGCCATGCTAGCAGGTAAGTCTGCATCTTCCGTCTGGTTAATGTTAACATGCTAACCACGCTAGCTAACCACACTAGCTAACAATGCTAGCTAACACAAGCGCCGCACAGCAGCAGTAGACTGTGGAGCATGGCCAGGCATCGCATCTGCAAGCCTCCTCATCGTTGCCCTGTTTTGTGTCGTCAAGGCAACAGGGAGGCCCGGAGCCTTCGTCGGGACAGGAGGAGGTCCCCCAAGCCTCCAAGATGACGGGGTTCATCACGACCCTAGGCCAGGACCCCCCCGGCCCCGCCCGCACGCCCGTCCACCCCTTCTACCAGTTCCCCCAGCAACCACGATTTCCACAACCCCGGTTCCACTCGGCTCTCCTCCCCCAGCCACCCGCCGCCATGCGCTACCCCCACAACCCCATGCTCGGGCCCCTCGCAGCCCTGGGGGGAATGAGGCATCTCCTGGGGCCCGGGGTGGTCTGGCCGGGGGGCCTACTCTGGAACTTCCAGCAAGCAGGGAGGGAGATGAACATCCCTAGCCTGATGGGAAACTTCCCTAACCCTGGAGTCCCCGGAGCAAACCAGTACAGACCTGGACCCAGAGGAGGGCGGTAGACTCACTGAAGGCCTGGAGGAGGGAGGTAGACCCAGTGAAGACCTGTTGGAGGGTGGTAGACTCCCTACTGGCCGGTTCATTCCCTGCTGCGTTGTGCTGAAGAAGAGGATTTGGGCGTTGAGAAGCGATGGGAGATGAAGCCATATTTATTTTACCATGGCAAGAGACAGATTTTTTTAATTGACTAACTCCGTCCAGCTCCGTTGACTTAAGAGACCCTGTTGTACAAAGTCCTTATGTTTGCCTCGTACAGCGCTTCTAACGCGTTTATATTTAAATACTTTTTCTACAATTAACCTGCCATTCTCGGGCTGCGTACAGCAGGCCTTGGACACACCTGCTCTTCAATGGAACATTTCTATTTTCTGAGGCAGAAAAGGGTCGTCTGGGTTCAATGTCTTCCAACATTTGTTCTTTTTCTGTGTTTGCTGGGCGTTCCCCGGAGAGCCCCTTGCCCCTCTTCATTTATCCATCTGCCAAGTAATTTAACACAACCAAGAGTTTCTTGGTTTGTTCCAAACTCATCAACACAATGAAGAGCATCTTGGGGTCTGTGATGAACCCACTGTAACCAGTTAAAGACAAGCAGCTTCTTTTAACTGAAATCCTTTTATTTTTTTACTCATAAAGGTTATGTTTGTATTAAAACATTCTGATCAAACAGCTCATTCTGTGGCCTGTCTCATAAGGAAAACCATACTGAACACTTTTAATACAAGATTCTGGAACGAAATCTCCCTTACTTCTGTGCTCCCTCCATCTATTTATTTCTCCACCGTTGGGAAGTGCTGCCTTTCACGCACCTTTGATTGACAGGCATGATGGATTCCCGGATCCAATCACGTAAAAGCTTCACTTAGTGGTTAAATTAGCCGGGACTGGTCTAAAATTGAAAATGCTCCATAAAGAGTCATCTGGAAACATGTTCTCGCAAAACATTTCATTCACTAAAAGCTGACCGCTGGCTATACCATTTTTAACGAATTAACCTCTAATAGCTCTTAAGTCTTACCTACAGCCCGCGATGGACCAAAGGAATCTGCGATTTTCTCCTCATCGAGTTATAATGATTAAAAGGTTGAAAGGATTGAAAATGTTGCATGAAATCTATGGAAATCTCTTAATTTACAATTGAATGGATCTATTTTCCCTCCTGGCTTCTTAGCCAAGCAGGTGACCAATCACTCTAAACTTAGATTATGGAAATGGTGCAGCTGAACGAAGCTACAGCGTCTCAGTGATTCTGTCTAATCGTGTAGTGAGTTCAACAAATACTCAAACAAATATTCATCAATATACATTTAGATGTATTAAGGTCAAATTTAAGATTTATTATACAAATACTTTTATTATACATTCAGAGATCAGAGTACCAAGGGATGATCACTGGTAGACCTGGCAACCATGGTGAAAATGCATTGCTATCTGACTGTTAAAAGACTGGAAGTGCTCAAGCCCCCCCCAGGGGATGGGTGTCAGCTGCGTTGTGATGTCACTGGGGGGAGGAGCCTCCCACTTGACTCCATCTCTTTCTGCTTCTGCAACAAACCCTTCTCAGACAGACATGTAGACAGAAAGGTAGATGGAGACAGAGAGAGGTAGGTAAGTAGTGGTAGACTTGGTTATTGATGTTCCAATTGAAGCACAAAGTACATAAAATAAAGGTGACTAACAAAATTGCTAGAATCCCATTGTTTGAACGGTGCAAAGAACACTGCAGGTCACATTGTTTTAATGGAGAAAAGCACATTCAGCACAAATGTAGAGGGGTGAAATATTTCACCCACTTCAAGCAGGGCTTGTCTAATTTGGAACGTGCCGTTTTTTAGAGGCGGGTAAAGGTGGAGGGTGGGGGTGTGGCCCTGAGCAGCTTGAGGCCACGGTACCATGCGCTCGTGTTTACAATGGATGTATCGCAATGGCGAGGCGTGCACAGCTTTTGGCCGTGTTCTGTAAATATTCTAGAACACTCCGAGTGCTCCGGCGGGAGTCCTGGAGCTCATTATCTTAATAATATATTATACATAGATATCTATATCATATAATATATATTATCACGGCCAAAAGCTTTGTGCGCCTCCAGACGACATTATGAATCTCAAACGAATGCGTCGGTTCTCCGACCTCTCTGGTTCTTCCACTTGCACATCAATCGAAAGAAGAATGAACCGCGACATGGAGGAGAAAGGGATTGTTGACCGCGATTGTCTCCCGCCGGAGCCCCGCTGCCTGCTGCCGAGGCACCACCGTCTCAGCAGCAGGCAGCGCCGAGACACCACCGCCGCGATGGGTGTCTCGGCAGCGGGGGACAATCGCGGGCAACAATCCCTTTCTCCTCCATGTCGCGGTTCATGTACTTCAGGGAGTCAAAGCCAAAGTTCCTTTCCCCCAATTCCTTCTCAACCATGGCTGAGATAACCCCCACTACGAGTCTCGTTGTTTTTTCAGGGCAGAGCAGGATACCTAGTGCTCATTTTACACCTTACGCCATTCCTAGCTAATTGGGGAGCTAACCCTTTATTTCGGGTTTAAGGGTGGAAAGTGTAGCTTTGTGTGTGTGTGCTTGTGAGAAAAACCCACCTTCCGTAGAGCAGCAAGACTCAGTAGTATTTCTTTCTGACCGTGTGTGTTGGTAGAGTGTGGGGTGGCTGCAAGATAAACACACCACACTTTAGCTAGCGATAGTAGGGATAGAGTCCCATGAGGAAACATCCTCAACTGAAGATACAGCAGGCATAGAGTTCCAGGAGGAAAGAAACTCAACTTTTAAAGTAACTACCAGTCGACACCATTCAGGGGTTCATTGCCGTTTCAAACCACATGGGAGAAAATCTGCAGTGAATGTTCTCCAATGGTAAAAAGAAAATTGGCTCATTTGCTATATTCCAATTTTAATTTTCTACATAATTTGGTATTAGGGGTAATGATACAATGTACAAAAAGAATAACTTTCATGTTCCTGGCTAGAGAGGAAATGGGTGTCCTTCTTCGACGTCTAATAAAACCAGTCCTTGTGTGTGCACGTGCATGCGTGCGTGTTTGACCTGTGCCGTTGCGATCCAGTGGTTCAAGATGGATGATGTCAGCTGTTCGGACGTAGGGAAAGTAGTCCTGCTCGGGATGATGGGAGGAGGGGCCCGGTGGTCTGACAGCAGGAAGCCCCCTGAGGCATACATTACATAAGATGAGGTGTGTGTGTGTGTGTGTGTCTAGGACAGTGTTTCTGTGTGTGTGTGTGTGTGTGTGTGTGTGTGTCTGTTTGTCAAGGACAGTGTCTGTGTGTGTGTGTGCGTGTGTTTTTGTCTAGGACCGTGTGTGTGTGTGTGTGTGTGTGTGTGTGTGTGTGTGTGTGTGTGGGACAGTGTCTGTACCTTGGAGTGTCTGTTCTCTCGGGCCTCGCCAACTCCTGGTACAGATCTCCTTTTCCTCGCTTCTTATTCCGTGTTGGTTCCTCTCCCTTAGCTCCCTGACCTCCTTTAGGTCCTCGGATGCTGACTGAATATACAAGCACACATCAAGGACCTCTTCTGTATCGTCTTAGTGGCGATTGTTGTTGTAGTGACGTGTTTTTATAGTAACGTTGGATTCTCACCACTGTGTTGCTTCAGCACTACATGGCCATGCGATCTTGGGAGCTCTCTGATTGGCTTCTCACTACTCAGTAGAACCTCCTGCTGGAAACACACACACACACACACACACACACACACCTTTAAGCTGTGTAGGTCGTGTGTATGTGTCTGTGTCAGACCTTTCTCTCCCTTTAATGACCTGCTGTGGGATCTGCTCCACCTGCTCCTTCCTCTTCTCCTCCTCCTCCCTCCTCTTCTCCTCCTCTCTCTGCTCACGTTGTTCTGCTAGCTGAGCCTCGATCGCCCGCTGGTACAACAAATCACACATCACGACATCAACACCTCCTGATGACCCTTCTCTCTCTCTCTCCTCCTCCTCCTCCTCCTCCTCCTCACCAGTTGATCCTGCTGTTTGCTTCTCCTCCTCTCTCTCTCCTCCATCTCTGCAGGGTCCAGGAGGGCTGTCATGGACCTCAGGAAACTACACACACACACATGTTTTTATGTCTGTTTGTATATACTGACCACTGTATATTTAGTGTGTGTGTATAGTGAGTTGTATATAATGCATGTTTTTATCTTAATCATGTGTATCTAAGTGTGTGGTATGTAATGAATGTGTGTATTGTATGAATATAGTGTGTGTGTATTGTATGAATATAGTGTGTGTGTGTGTGTGTGTGTGTGTGTGTGTGTGTGTGTGTGTGTGTGTGTGTGTGTGTGTGTGTGTGTGTGTGTGTGTGTGTGTGTGTGTGTGTGTGTGTGTGTGTGTGTGTGTGTGTGTGTGTGAGAGAGAGAGTTAGAGACCTAGCTCTCTCTCCACAGCTGCTCGGCTCCTCCCCCCTCCCTGGACCAGGGGGCGTGGCTGGAGCTCGGGGAGGGGACACTGGTGTGGCTGGTGATGGGGGAGGAGCTAGAGATTGGGGAGGGGTTAGAGCTTTGGGCGGAGCTTTCAGAGGGAGGTGCAAGATGTTCTGCTCCGCCTGCTCCTTCATCTTCCTCTGCTCCTCTGCCTCCTCTTCTCTCCTCTTCTCCTCCGTCTCCTCCTCCCTCCTCTTCTCCTCCTCTCTCTGCTCACGTTGTTCTGCTAGCTGAGCCTCGATCGCCCGCTGGTACAACAAATCACACATCACAACATCAACACCTCCTGATGTCTCTCTCTCTCTCTCTCTCTCTCTCTCTCTCTCTCTCTCTCTCTCTCTCTCTCTCTCTCTCTCTCTCTCTCTCTCTCTCTCTCTCTCTCTCTCTCTCTCTCCCCTCACCAGTTGATCCTGCTGTTTGCTTCTCCTCCTCTCTCTCTCCTCCAGCTCTGCAGGGTCCAGGAGGGCTGTCATGGACCTCAGGAAACTAAAACACACACACACCTTATTAGGAATATCTGTATAATTATAGTGTATAGTATGTTTATAGTTAGTTTATAGTGAATGTGAGTATGTAAAGAGTAAATCTGTATACATTTATATTGTTTGAAAGTGAAGTGTATTGTATGTACTGGATATAGTCAGTGAATGTTTGTACATTTATATTGTGTTTATAGAGTTTTATAGGGTTTGTGTTTATATGCGAGACCTGGCTCTCCCTCCACAGCTGCTGGACTGCCCCTCTCTCCCTCGACCACGGGGCGCGGCTAGAGCTCGGGGAGGGGAAACGGGTGCGGCCAGTGATGGGGGCGGAGCTCTTGCTTGGGGAGGGGCTAGAGCTGGAGGCGGAGCTCTAAGAGGGAGGAGCAAGGGGTTGTTCTGCTCTGGCTGTAGAGACGGAAACAAATCTTTATTATACATCCATACACTATTAAAACCTAGATATTGCCTCTAGCACTAGCTAGATAGTACAGATACTACCTCTGGTACTACCTAGATACACAGTTACTATTTGCAACTACCTACCTAGATACTACCTCTGGTGTATTAACAGACCTCGGGGGGGGGGGGGGAATTAAGAGGCTAACCTCAGGAGTAAGGCTGACCTTAGGGGTAGAAGGAGAGAGGCTGACCTGGGTCTGGTCTGCAGACGGCTTCAGGACCTCCTCCTCATCTGAAAGACATCAACACGGCTCCTCATTGTTTAAGGGGCTGTCGATTTGTATCGCTAGATGGATGCTCATTGGCCACACCAGTGCTATACTGCCATAATACTGTAATACAGGAAACTTCTTATTCAGCTATCAGAGTCTACTCTACCGGCATCCATCATCTGGATGTAGTGGTCTTAAGATGACAGCCCCTTCCACGGCCATATGGGAGGGGCTTACTGACCTGGGCTGAGGAACGTGCTGCTGGCAGTCAGCTCCTGGTTGGTCAGACGAGCCAAGCCCTCCCTCACACCTGCATCCCCATTGGCCAAAGCCTCTGTCTGTCTTGTCCTGCCATTGGCAGGAGTCTTAGTTGTCCTCTTGGAGGATGGAACACGCGGGGGCGGTCTGTAGCGCTCTGGTACAGACAACACCTTACACACGCACAAGCACACGCACACAAATTCTCTGATTCAATTTGCAGACTAACATAGTCTACAGTTAACTACAGTACTGAAATAGTACTACTACAGGACTGACATAGTACCACAATACTAACACAGTGCTTACATAGCACTGTACTGTACGAGCACAGTACTGATCTTGGATCCATCAATCCGACTATGTTATAGCAGAGCTTCTGGGGTAAGACGGAACAGAACCCGGGCCGTGTTATGTGCTGTATACCTGAACGGGCAAAGATACACCTTGGAGCTACCAAAGGAAACTCATTTGAAGATGAAGTAGACTTAGCTTTCAGAAGGGGATTTTTCTACAGTTGCCAGTCTACACTTGTTCATTTTAAACCTTTACAGACATTTTTTGAGTTTGTATGCCCGGTAAATAGCCAATTAGGTGCTTATATATAACCGGCTTATACAAACAATAATGATTGTTTGAAATAAATATGAAGTGAAAGAATAAAAAATAAAATCCATCAAGATTTCAACTTTTCTGCCATCAGATTTTGGATTATTAATCTCAAATCAGATTTGAGATTAATTAGTGCTGTAAAATTGTACAGTACTAGTTTACTTCTTACATGTCATTACTACAGTACTAACATACTTCTATTACAGTAATAAATTAGCAGTAACATGGTATTACTACAGCACCAACATAGTATTAACATGGTCCTACTACTAAAGCTCTAACGTAGAACTAACATGGTACTACTACAGTACTACTAAAGTACCAACACAGTACATACTGACACAGCTCTGCTCTTGACCACTGTCGTGTGATTGGCAGGTGTCTTTGAGGAGTTGCGTGATGTCACGGTGCTCCGTCGGGTGGAGGAGGAGGCGAGCGGGGCAGAGGAGGTTAGCGGGCCCTTCGGCCTTCTGGGTAATCCAGGCCTATAGAGCTGTTGGTCAGACAACACAGTCAGAAACAGCAATGTACAGTGACGGCCATCTTGGCTCCAGGGTCTTATGCCATGTTCCAATTGGTTAACTAAATAGTGCACTCATTTAGTGTATGAATCTGGTTCCCCTTATAGTGCAAAATATAAAGGGCGGTCTGGGTGATCAAACAAACGTGGACTCCCTGGCTTCCCTTAAAGATCTGTTACCAATATAATTTGTCAGAATTCCATCCATCTGCCAAAGAGCAATAATCTTGAATGTGCTCTCGCCCCCTATTTGAATATCAGTGCTATAGCACTTTAGTCTTTTGGAATCGATGAGTTTTATTCATTATGGAGTTGTGTACTTAATGTTATCTGGAAGACTAAAGGCTCTAAAGTCAACCAGACTGCATTCATCTACCTTCCCAACATTTCAAGACTTCACCCATCCCTGTCTCAGTCCAGCACCCAATGATAGGTCCATGTATTCGTCACTTGCCGGTTCATCTACTCTACTGTAACTCTATTGTCTCTGGCCTCGCCACTAAACTTCTCAACAGCCTTCAAATCATCCAGAACTCGACTGCCCAGATTATTAACCGCACCAGATCATCCGACCACATCAACCCCGTTCTCATCCAACCACACTGGCTCCCTGTCTAAAATCAGGTTGACTTAAAAATCTTCTGCTCACCTACAAAGCCCTCCACAACCTCGCCCCAACAGATTTGTATTAAAGGCAGGAGAGACGCTGGCGATGAATGACACATACTGTTGACATCCAACGCAGTCAGCTTGTTTTTTTGACTAATTCATGTCACACCGAGATAATCATCTGCACTTGATTTGTTTCAAAATTGTCTCACTTACTTGTTTCATAAATATTGTAGTTTATAGTGTTCACTTTGTACGGCTAAACCTTGTGCCATCTACCCAGTGTAATTCGGGACTCGTTAGGGTGGTGTGTGTGGACGTTTGGAGCGATTGATCCAGCGATTGATCCAGCGGTTGATGATGGTCCGAGTGAGGGTTTTCCGATACTAATACATTTAAACTGTATATATACACCGTTAATAAATGATATTTCTATAGGGTTGTAAAGGGTTAATATTAACGTTCTAGATTACATTCTATATGGTTTAGACCGTTTATTATATAATGTGTCTATAGATTGTCTTACCTTGTTTATCCCAGATGTCTCCCCTGTGGAGAACAATTTGACAGTGAGTTATGGTCTCCGGAAGTAACTTTTTACCAACTTATTTACCACTGGTTACTTGTTGTGATTGGTTGATGTCTCACCGCGATGCAGTAATACGAGCTGTGGCTTTCCATTCTCGAGGTGGAGCAGCAACCCATCTCTGTTCACAAGGAGAGCAATACAATCAACCACTTACCTCAGCAAGCCTGCTCTTACTGTTTATTTCCTCTAAGGCCTAAAAAAAAAAATTGTTTGGTTCCGGTTTCCGACCGACCCTGTCAATTTATGTGTGACCCAAATTATTTTATGAGCTTTAAAAAAAAAAAAAAACTAACTATAATTACGTTTTGGTACAGCACCTCTTCATTCTATACAAGGATGAGCGATTTTTTTTCGTTTTTAAATGAAAACAATCTTCCTATCATTCGCTGCCGCTGGAAAAAATAAAATAAAAAAATAAAATAAATTCCCTACCTACCCATGACCTCAACTGACAACCAACAGGAACCAAACTTTTTTTTTTTTTTAGGCCTAACCTCTATCCTCATCTGGTCTGCTCCCTGTCCCCTTCCTCTTATCTCATCTAGTCTGCTCACTGTCTCCTTCCTCTACTCTCATCTAGTCTGCTCACTGTCTCCTTCCTCTAATCTCATCTAGTCTGCTCACTGTCTCCTTCCTCTACTCTGCTCTAGTCTGCTCACTGTCTCCTTCCTCTAATCTCATCTAGTCTTCTCACTGTCCTCCTTCCTCTACTCTCCTCAAGTCTGCTCACTGTCTCCTTCCTCTAATCTCATCTAGTCTGCGCACTGTCTCCTTCCTCTACTCTCCTCTAGTCTGCTCACTGTCTTCCTTCCTCTACTCTCCTCTAGTCTGCTCACTGTCTTCCTTCCTCTATCTGCCAGCAGCATTCACAACCACTTTATTTATCCCCAGGAAATTGAAAATACTACTAACAAAAATAGACAATAAAAAATAGGTACAAATATGAAAAGAAACAGTAAGATACAGTATGAATGAAATAAACATATGGCATTTTGGGGAAAATACATGATAAATAACATTTACATACAATATAAATACATATATGTACCTTAATATGTAATTAAACCGTGGCTGGGATATTTGCCGATTGAGTCAAGTTTAGGCTTCATGGTGAAGACGTCCGCAGTGCAGTACAGTTTGACACGTCTTAACGAATCGGATTAAGATGTTTAAACCTTTATGGCCTCCAGCCAATGGTTTAAATATCTTTACGTTAAACCTTTTTATCGCAATTGGCAGTTACGCTTAAAGTTCTATCGCTCTTATATCTAACTAACACTCACCCGAGGTTCATGTTTGCAGCAGATGCAGCTCTGTGTTGCAGACTATGGAGTCCTAATATATCAAACTAAACAATATAAAACAAACCTGCTTCTCGGGACACAAAACAAATAACTGTCATCACGTTTCTCCTCCGGTGTTTGTTTACATCGGTTGTCGCCGACGACAAGTAACCGCTTATCTGATTGGTTACGCCACTGAGTAACTGACACAAATGTCCAATCATTACCAGTTTTACATCGTGCGAAGAAGTTTATCGTCTCGATTGCGTCAACCATGCGGCTGTCCGGTAGGGGGCAGCAGAGGCTAACAGCTAGCTGTAGCGCTGAGGCTCTGAGGCTAACAGCTAGCTGTAGTACTTGGAGCTGTCCTGTAGCACCGTTAGCTCCGACCGTTAGCTCTTCCATTCACTGCATGGATCGGCTCTGATGTTTTTGCAGCCAGTTATGAGGCAGCTTAGCCTGGCTGGGATAGGACAGCTGTCCGGTTGACACACACACCCTGACCGACCTCCTCGCCTCATCCCAGACAGTGAGCGGCGGAGGAGACGGTAAGTGGCCATTTGGACGGTTAGTGACTGCGTAACGACAAACCGTCACATTAGCAGAGCTGCTAGTGTTAGCTTGCAGCGCTAACTAGACAGGGATCATATGTCAGTAAACGCACGTTTAAATACAGAGATGGACATCCAGTACAGACTTCCACGTATCTGCGAGGGTTGAAAACTAATGGTTACTGAGTCGGTTTCGTCCAGAGACCAATTGGTTAATGTTAGGTAAGCCAGGGTGATCTGGCTAGCTGTCAGGCTAAGGTCAAGCAGCTAGCCATATAGTTCCATGGTAGCCTGGGGGTTTCGGGAGCTGTGCAGTGCAGTCAGCCTTGCTGCTGAAAGGGGGAGCCCGGGCTAGAGGAGTTTAGTACAGTCAGCCCTGATGCTGTCAGGTCGCCCTGTCTAGAGGAGTACAGCGCAGTCAGCCTTGATGCTGCAATGGGCAGCCCGGGCTAGAGGAGTGAAGTGCAGTCAGCCCTGATGCTGTCAGGTGAGCCGGGCTAGAGAAGTGTAGTGCGGTCAGCCCTGATGCTGTCAGGTGGCCCGGGCTAGAGGAATGTAGTGCCGTCAGCCCTGATGCTGTCAGGTGGCCCGGGTTAGAGGAGTTTACAGTCAGCCCTGATGCTGGCAGGTGGCCCGGGCTAGAGGAGTGTAGTGCAGTAAGCCCTGACGCTGTCAGGTAAGGTAGCCCGCTAGAGAAGTGTAGTGCGGTCAGCCCTGATGCTGTCAGGTGGCCCGGGCTAGAGGAATGTAGTGCCGTCAGCCCTGATGCTGTCAGGTGGCCCGGGCTAGAGGAGTTTACAGTCAGCCCTGATGCTGGCAGGTGGCCCGGGCTAGAGGAGTGTAGTGCAGTAAGCCCTGACGCTGTCAGGTAAGGTAGCCCGGGCTAGAGGAGTGTAGCGCAGTCAGCCCTGATGCTGTCATGTGGCCCGGGCTAGAGGAGTGAAGTGCAGTCAGTTCTGACGCTGTCAGGTAGCCTGGGCTAGAGGAATGCTGTGTGTTGAAAGAGGTCAGAGATTTAAACGCTTCTGGCCAGATTGGACCTAAAATGTATAGGAATTACACAAATCTGCGGGGTCATGTTTATTTTGCTCTGGCATATGTGTCTGGTCCCCCGTGTGTGCAGACAGATTTGCGGCAGATCTGGCCTGGCTCGGGCCAATGCAAACCGTTATCTAATATGGGGAGTGTTTTATAAGATGACTACACAGAGGAGCGTCCTATGGAACCACCGTTGAAGAATTTTCATAAACAACAAAGATGGCTGCCATTGATGGTCACATGTTTCGTTGCTCTGATTGGTTGCAGGGCTATCCAATTGCGCCCAGAGGCCTTTTGGTCTGCGGACGATAACCCCTCGAAAATGAACTGGGAGGTTCCTGACTGATACCCATTTACGAATTGGTCTTGCAATAGTCAGGCTACCTGAAAGCTGATGTTATCTGTAGACTGTGGTCAAACAGACACTATCCCCTTACTTTTACTTGTACAGGTAGAAGCACTAACACCACTACAAATACTACTACTTCTGCTACAACTACTCCTACTTGGGTCATTTAGCAGATGTTATTATTGGTAATACATGCATGTCATTAAAGAGCAGGTAGTGTAAGGGCGTCTTGCTCTATGATGCCTACAGGTAGACTGTGGACATTGGGGGTGGACCCAGGACCTTTCAGCTAGGAGTCCACTTATCACTACTAGACCATCCTGTCCCTTACCAAGTTCTGAATGATGGTCAGTAATCCGGTCTGGTTCTGGGAGTGGTCCAGTTCAGGCTGAGCCAGTCTAAGTAGGTAGGTAGTCTGGGTCCTCGGGTGGTCTCGGACGAGGGGATTACCAGTTTTATGGCTTACTCTGAATAGATGATGATGTTGAGTGGTTAGAGTATAGCTAGTTGGACTAATGGCGTGGGTTTGTATACATTCTGGGGTGAACTAGTAACTACAGCCTTAGATTGTGGTCCATCATATTAATTTACTATTGTTAACAGCCTTTTATCATAGCATATCATGTTAACTAACTAGTAAGGATTAGGGCCCGACCGATTTAATCGGCCGATTATAGCCTTTTTGAAAATAATCGGCATCGGCCAAAAAGACGCCGATTACAACCGATTATTATTATTTTTTATTTTTTTATAAATGTTATTGCGATTAGTATCCTGCAGATTGCGCTCCTACTCGCCTTGCTAACTAACAACTTTAGCTGGAGTAAAAAAGAGGAGATTGAATTTTACCGTACAACATGAAAGCACGCTCGCTCAGGCAGCTGCGCGGAGTGCGCGCTCACCTCACCAATGTACACAAGACGCGTTTGAGCATGTTGTGCCTGTTTTTCTTTAGGTCCCAGGCCATGTTAATTTGTTATACTGTAGACTCTAACGGTGAGACCATACTGCTCAGCACGCACGTGTTAGTCACTGCTCACGAGCGCAGCACATTGGGAGTTAGTTATTTATTTTACATTTTACATTACACTCATTTTTGACTGTAAATGTATTCTAAAACACTCAAAGGTTCTGCATTCAATTCACATATTCGTCAAAAGTGTTTAAAGTATATTTAAGGTATCAAAAACTATGTTTTATATGTTGTTGTTTTTTTTTTAATCGGCCGATTAAATCGTAATCGTAATTTTTCTCTGAAAATAATCGGCATCGGCACTCAAAAATCTATATCGGTCGGGCCCTAAGCCTTATATCATAGTCTAACATTGTAACCAGTTATAACTGCCTTACAAAGTCTATCATTATAACCAGTGAGAATAGCCACATATATATAATTATTTATAACAGCTGAATATCATATATCACATTAATTAAGGCTAAATAACAGCTGTATATTATTATTATAATTATTATTATTATTTAGAATTACTATGATTATAAATTGTAGATGATATATATATATATCATCTACAATTTATAATCATAATAATTCAATATTATAATATACTTCATATCATAGTCTCTCATATTAACTTGCTAGTAATAACAGCCTTATATCATAGTCTATCAAATTAACTAACTAGTAATAAAAGACTTATCTCTCATAATTACTATTAGTAACAACTTTATATCTTAGTCTATCATATTAACTATTAATAACAGCCTTATATCATAGTCAATCATATAAACTAAATAGTTCGAACATAGTTAGAGGGAGTCCCAGGTTTTATCAAGCCTTGGGTCGTGGCTTCTATTCCAAACTTCAAATTGTCAAGTAAATCATGATTTCTGCAGCTTATACTGGACACACAGCATCTAGGATAGGAGATGAATGTGCATGTTACTGGCTAGCAGGACAGCTAGCCGTCTGCTACCCACCTAGCAGCTACTGATGAGGTTGTCAGTACTACTCTAAGCTGATGGCTGGGGAGGTCAAGGACTGTCTGACAGAACATGATTAACGATTAGCTTGTTGTTGTTGAGAGTGGTCATGGGTAGGAAAGACTTGAACCTATCCTCTCAGGTGTGACGTCCATTCAGCGCTTCTCATTGGTCAGTTTCCGTACTCCTACCCAGGTAGCTACTCAAAACAGTCACTACTAGCCGTTAGTCCCCCTGGCTCTCTTTGTTAAATATTGTTATTGTAGGTATATGTATTATATTCATAATGTCAGGTGTTTACTTTTTAGCTATAGGTTCCCTTTTGAATATTTTTTTCATAGTATCTTTAGTTTACATTGTAGTTAAATATTTTTGGGATTAAGTGCTGTGAAATAGAAAATAGAAAATCCTTCTGTCTTCACCTGGGAGATCATGTAATGTGAGCATAGCTACTTTGTTGTGGTACAAATATTTAATATACTTATGCCTTTTTTCAATTCATTAGCACCTACATTCTTTTTTGTTCAGTGTATTAAATGTTTACTATACATTAGTACAGCAAAAAAAATCTAAACTTTAGTATATTAAAATGTTTTTGTTATACTTAAATTCATTAATTTTTGTCTACCCATACAAATGTTCTATACTTAATAAAATGTTTCTACAGTTTAGCATGAATAAAAGTTTTTTTACTTTGGTATGTATATATCTTTTCTATACTACAGTAAAGCGAATGTTTTACCCTGGATAGTATAAATCTTTTCTATACTTAAGAATATCATTATTTTTTGGTAAATTATGCTGGTTCAATGTAGCTTAATAAGGTATTTTAACAAGTTGTATCTTTTCTCTCCAGGTAGTCCAGACTCAGCCTGGTAAACGACTCCCCACCTTTCCATCGTGATTTGTCGCCCGTGCTGTCGTGCAGTGGATTGGCGCGCCTTGATAGAAGGCTGGGGGAGGTGGCCGTCGGGCTGGCTCCGCCTCCGCCCGGGGCCAGCGTGCGTTCCCAGCAGGCTGTGGTGCCGTGTTCCCCCCCCTCCCCCCCACCGCGGACCAGAGCTAACGCCCAGGGTAGCTACAACTTAGCATTACAGCACAGTATGCCAGAGCTAAGGCCCAGGGTAGCTCACACTTAAGGCCAATTTCCACCAGAACCGTCACGGAAGCGGCACGGCAGCGAAGTGCCTGTGTACCTTACTGCAATCCCCACTGAAAGCGGTACGGGCAAATTCCGGCTGATGGCTCAAGACGTGCATAGTTATAATAGGCCTATATGAATTGTAAAAATTATGATGATTAGAATGATTCATGCAATATTATTCACGAGTTCACGATATTCAACCCCTAAACATCAATATTATAACCCATTAAATACAATGCAAGTATCGTTAACAAAGTGCCGGTTTGGGAAGGGCTCCATGCCGTGCCGTGACCGTATCCAGTGGAATGGCCTACATTGACTTTAATGGTTCCTATTATTTTCGGCAACCGTTTTACTACCGTGGCGCTTCCGTGCTGGTTCTGGTGGAATTTTGCCTTTAGCATCTGAACAGAGTCTGCTAATGCTAATGCCCAGGGTAGCTCACACATAGCATCTGAACAGCGTCTGCTAGAGCTAACACCCAAGGTTGCTCAGGTTTAGCATCTGTGGGTGTGTGTGTGTGTGTAACTGCTTACACTCCCTGTCTCTCAGCAGGAGGTGCAGTGCGTGCAGGAGCCATGTGCCTCCCTCAGGCCAACAACATGGAGACCAAGCTGCAGGGGGGTGGGGCTTCACTGGGGGGCGGGGCTGCTCTGGCACCAAGAGGAGGGGTTTCCCTGGAGCCCTTTGTCCATCAGGTAGTACAAGATTATCAAAAATGGGTAATATAGGCAATGATATTTCGTATAATAGGTAATATAGTATCATCTTAAATAGGATATTAAGGTCGTATAGTATTATCCAAGCAGCTTGTTAAACAGCAGTTCAGATGACTGAAAATCATCGGAAGATTGGACTTAAAATAGAGGTAAAATTAAATTAACACCCCAAGAAATTTGAATTCACTCACAAACTAATCGCTCACCATCTACAAGTATGTGAGGGTCACTAGAAGGTCTAAAGAATGTGTGACCTAAGCCTTTGAACTGGTGAGCTTATACAAAACATCTGCTTTGCTTCTGCCATGTACAAATAAAACGGTGTTGTCAGCGAAATAAGGGCTTCAGGACAAAAACATGGAGAGTCGTTGATTTATAGACTGAACTGAATAGGAGTGGACCAAGAATAGGTCCTTGCTGTCCACCAGTCGCCACTTGGACTTGGATGGATAATAATTTATGGGAACTGATTTAGCCCGGTTAGTATTGTATGATTCCACACATTTCCCTGCACAATGAGAGCAGTTCAATTTGGATGGCTTAGAAAGGCTTACAAAGATCTTTTTGGTTGACAGTGTTTTCCTCTGACCAAAAAACAACCTAAACCATCACCCAAATCGCGTATCTCTGAAAAGAGACAATAAGCTGTGTTTGTTGAGGGTTTGGCGACAAAGCCAAATTGCACAGGGTGGAGGGACGCACAGCTGTTACTGAGAAGGGGGATGATATGCTCAGCTACCCTGTTCTCGTCAGCCTTGGATGCTGTCGGGCGAATGCTGATTGGCCTAAAAATACATATGGAAAGTGGGTCAGCAGATTCAAAGATTGGAGTGACAATAGCACATTCCCAGGCATTTGGGAACTGCCCAAGGGATGTACAGAATTTAATGATAGAAGTAATTGGGTTAGCTTGTGCCATGTAAGAGCACTGATGTTTCCATCCCAAACCCATCTTATGCTCTTAAAGGCTTGCGGGACCTGATGATTTTCATGAATTATGGCTCAGAAATGTTTTAGTATAGTTGCTTGGTACACTCTATCCTGGTTAACTGAGAATCCCTGGGTAGTATCAGCCACATAGTCTACAAAGAAGTGATTTGAAGGCCTCTGCTTTCTATCCATAAGGTTTCCATTTAGGTTCTAATCAAGCATTTTTGTACTGGTGGTCTAGTGGGGGACCACCACTAGGTGGTGCCCCATATCATTTTAGTTTCTGTTGTAAAAAAGTTTCCTTCGACTTTATAATCTCCTTATCGTATTCCTTATCCCAGCATAAAGAGTTGTGTCGTGTTGGGGTTTTCTTTTGATGGCAGTTTAAAAAAAGCAAGGTCCTGCTCTTTCATCCATTTTAAAAGGTCATAATTTATCCAAGACAGACCATGATTTTTTGCCCTGGGTTTAACCCTTTGTTAACCAGAAGAGTTTAACTATGGTGGGGTATAAGTTCTAAAACAAAATGATGTGAACTAAATCTTTGCAAGCAAACATAACTGTGTGTCTGTGTGTGTAGGTAGGCGGTCACACCAGCATGATGCGCTACGATGACCACACGGTGTGTAAACCGCTGATCAGCAGAGAGCAGCGCTTCTACGAGTCCCTTCCACCCGAGATGAAAGAGTTCACCCCCGAATACAAAGGTGTGTGTGTACACATAAAAACCGAATATATTCTACTAACGAGTCTGACATGTTCCACTAAAAACATGTCCTTCTAGTAACGCGTTCCGCTCCCTACATCACCGCCGCTGTGCTGCAGGCGTGGTGCTGGTGTGTTTTGAAGGGGACTCTGACGGCTACATCAACCTGGTGGCCTACCCCTACGTGGAGAGTTGTTCAGAGGGGGCGGGGGAGCACGAGGAGAGGGAGTTCCCCGAGAGGGAGCAGCCCAGGAGGAAGCAGTCCCGCCGCAGCCTCCACCGCTCCTCCTCCTCTGCCGAATACAAGGACGAGCGGGCCGACCGGCGGGAGGTGCTGGAGAGCGACTCCACCGAGAGGTGGGGGCCCATGTGCATTGAGCGCCTTTCCGGTTTATTTCATTTGACCAGGTTAATCCTATAAGATTAAAGGGCAGTGCAGTTCCCAGTAGTTTGTACTTAAGTAAGCTCACCGGCAGGCTCTCCCAGGGAGAGGGGACAGACGACAAAGGCCTTCAGACCCGAGGATGCAATCTCGAGGATGCTATCATGAGGGAGTGAGCATGAGGATGCTAGATGGAGGGTGTGTTGGCATAAGGATGTTGGCTTGCGGATGCTTGCTTGCCGGCGTTAGCTTTAGAGTGTAATGCATGCCGGAGGTTGTTAAATGGGGGGTGTTCACTTGAGGATGATAGCTTGAATACGTAAGCATGAGAGTTTTAGTATCCATGTCTACCTCCCTGGTTGGATCCCAACTCTTCAAGATATAACAATATGAACTAGCTAATTTATTTGACAATTTAAGCGCTTTCTTTCATATTTGAACATGTTTAATATAACATTGCAACGTGGGGTCTGTGCACCCTGGTCCTGGCCCAGCTCCAGGGGGTGGTCTTCAGGTTGTATCTGATCGGGTCTCCCTGTCTTCCCAGCCTGGCGGACCTCAAGAGCCCGAGGCTGGAGCTCCACATCCACTCTGAAGTTCCCTTCCAGATGCTGGACGGGAACAGCGGCCTGGGCTCAGAGAAGATCAGCCACAACCCCTGGAGCCTGCGCTGCCACAAGCAGCAGCTCAGCCGCATGCGCTCCCAGTCCAAGGACCGAAGGCTGTACAGTATCCTGTCTGTAGAACCGCCTAGCCCGTAGCTCTAACCACAACCCTTACCCCAGTAGAACCACTACATAACCCTAACCTGTAACCACTTGCTAAGCTTAACTTAATGATCTCTTGAAATTAGTGTTTGTTTATATCTTTAGCTATTCATTGATCAGGTCTCTTCTCCTATTTAAGTGCTTGCAAAGCACAATATCTCTATAAACAGACATCTACATTTCTTAGAGCATTTATCGCGCAACGCAGCCATACAGAGGGCTTAACAATGGAAGCGGGAACAAGAAAAGAGTCATGGGAGAGCTTCCTGCGTTGGTGTCAGAGACCTGCTGTTGCCACGACGACCACCTTGTTGTTCCTCAGCGCTCCCCAGAGTTCCTGCTGCTGGAGAACGTGGTGCACCACTTCCTGTACCCCTGCATCCTGGACCTGAAGATGGGGACGCGGCAGCACGGGGACGACGCGTCAGAGGAGAAGGCTGCCCGACAGATGAGGAAGTGTCAGCAGAGCACCTCCGCCAGCCTCGGGGTCCGGCTCTGTGGCATGCAGGTACGAGCTCGTACTACAGTACTACTACCACTACTAATGATAATACCGCTATGGTGCTACTTCTACTAATACTTCTACTAACTTCAACCAGCCTTGAGGTCCAGCTGTATTGCATGCAAATACTACCTAATACTATAGTACTACTATCATTGTACTATATCTCTAGCTGGATACGTACACACACTAACTCATACTGTACTACTACGGCTATGTGCAGTACCACAGACCTATGGTACTATATGTCTATCTCCTGGTGTACCAGGTGGCTATGTGCAGGTACTACCTAGTACCAGATATTCCGTGTCGGTCTCAAGGTGTACCAGGTGGCTATGTGCAGGTACTACCTAGTACCAGAGTCCTATAGTACTATATCTCTGCCCCCTGGTGGCCATAGGGGTGTACTACCAACCGCAGCACTAAGCACTATATCTCCGTCTCCAGGTGTACCAGGTGGATACGGGCCACTACCTGTGTAGGAACAAGTACTACGGCCGCAGCCTGACCATGGAGGGCTTCCGCCACGCCCTGTACCAGTACATGCACAACGGACTGGGCCTCAGGCGCGACCTATTTGAACCAATCCTCAGCAAGCTGGGCAGCCTGAAGGCGGTGCTAGAGGGGCAGACGTCCTACCGCTTCTACTCCTCGTCGCTGCTCATCATCTACGAGGGCAAGGTGAGTCCTGCTCCACAACTACTAAACCACAACATTAATATGTCGTCTTTACCTGATCTTATCTTCAACTAATATTTTATCGATACATAATATCTCTCCAACATTACTTAACATAACTTAGTGTACTTAAAGCCAGGGTAGGTGGACTTTGATGGAACCAGCCAGAGTGAGCTAGATTTTGAAAGGAACAAACAAAACAATCTTACCCCTCCCTTCAGGCCTCCCTCCAAAGCAACTCCCCCAAAACCAATGACTAGCTTGCTTGCTTTAGCAAGACAGGTACCGGATTGTTCTCTTCAGTCAGAGCATTGGATTTATTGATTGCTGTCAAGATTTATGGAGAATTTCAACAAATGACACAAAATGATATGTCATTATTAACAGATATCTCATTTTGACTTAATATTTCATAATTAGTTAATATCTCATTATAAACTTAGATTTCATAATTCGTTAATATATCATCATAACTGAATAAATCCTCATAATTTAAATTATTATTATTAACAAATATCATCGTTAACTAATATCTCATCATAAGAGTAGCAAATGTCAACCTGACAGGCTCAGATTATATTCTTACATTATGGAAAGGATCCCTATAGAGAAATACAACTTTTCATTCCCAGTCGTTTGATCCCTCCGAAATCGAAGTGTTGTTACAGGAAATATCCCTATTGTCATTCCAATAAGGACAAATAAAAACATTGTTGTCCACATAAGTCACTGAGACCCAATATGATTGGGAAAAGTAGGCTCCAGGTTGCAAATTTTAACGTTATCCTTTAATTTCTTATCATTACTCGTTATTGGGTCGTTACCTAATCCACAAATCATTGATTTTGCTTGTTAGGAAGCCGAAGGCACGGCAGTGCCCCTCACTGAGCAGCATAAGGTTCCACAACCTCCCCCGGATGCACATCGTGGCCCCTGGCCCCAACCACCACCAGACTCACAGAGTGGCCCCTGGCCTCAACCTCCTCCAGACTCGCAGAGTGGCCCCTGGCCTCAACCTCCTCCAGACTCGCAGAGTGGCCCCTGGCCCCAACCTCCTACAGACACACATAGTGGCCCCTGGCCTCAACCTCCTACAGACACACATAGTGGCCCCTGGCCTCAACCTCCTCCAGACTCACAGAGTGGCCCCTGGCCCCAACCTCCTACAGACACACATAGTGGCCCCTGGCCTCAACCTCCTACAGACACACATAGTGGCCCCTGGCCTCAACCTCCTACAGACACACATAGTGGCCCCTGGCCTCAACCTCCTCCAGACTCACAGAGTGGCCCCTGGCCCCAACCTCCTGCAGACACACACAGTCCCTCCTGGCCCCAACCTCTTCCAGAACCACACAGTAACCCCTGGCCCCAACCACCTCCAGAACCACACATTGGCACCAAGGTTCCACCTCCGTCAGACCCAAACAGTGCTCCCTGGCCCCAACCTCCGCCAGAGCCACACATTGGCCTCAAGGTTCAACGTCCATCAGACCCAAACAGTGGTCCCTGGCCCCAACCTCCTCCAGAGCCACACATTGGCACCCGGGCTCAACCTCCAGAGCACGGCCAACCGCAGATCTCTTCCGGTCAGGGGGACATCTCCATGACGACAAAACCGGGGGTGGGGCCAGGGACGAGATTACCGACAGAGGGGATAACCTCACTGCCTCCCCCTACTCAGATAGTCCCCCTCACAGCCTCAAACTGTAACGCCCCTCCACCCAGCCACACCTCCACTGCACCGTGCCCAGAAGCCCCTCCCCCAAGCCACCCCTTGCCCACACTGCGCCCAGAAGCCCCTCCCCCAAGCCACCCCTTGCCCACACTGCGCCCAGAAGCCCCTCCGCCCAGCCACCCGTGCTCCACACCGCACCCAGAAGCCGTTCCCACAAGCCACCCCTGCCCCGCAACGTGTCCCGAAGCCCCTCCCCCCAGCCACTCCTCCCCTGCCCCCCGCCCAGACGCCGCTGCCCCCCTGGTAGACCTGCGTATGATAGACTTCGCTCACTCCACCTTCAAGGGTTTCCGTGACGACACGGCGGTGCACGACGGGCCAGACCGCGGCTACGTGCTGGGACTGGAGAGTCTGGTCCACATCCTGGAGGACCTGAGGGACAACAGCCTGGCGTAGCACACACACATACACACAGAAACACACACACACACACACACCTTACATATATGCAAACACACACACAGAAACACACACAACACACACACATTCTCTGGGTTTTGTGTCCCCCCCCCTCGTTTTCTGTAAATATGGACCATGGTCATCGTTCTCCTTGTCGTCTCCATGGCAACACAAACACCATTCTGAAAACATCAGAGAGGCTTCGGTTGCTAAGAAACGGCCACGGAAATTTCCAGGGAGCCAACATGGCCGACGCAGGACTGCAGGTTGAAAACCTGTGTGTTGGGTGGCCACGCCCATGCAGACTGTCACCACTGTGACAGTGGGACAGAAGTAAGGATCATGGGAGAATAAGGGGGAGGGGCTTCAATCAGCCACAACTGCCTGGCACTTTCCACAATGCATTGCCTTGACCGTCTGAGCATTAAGAGACTAAGACTGGTTGGGGCTTCCTCCAGCTGTAGCCAATCCCATCGTGACAATCTGCTCATGTGACCAGTTAGAACACAAACACAGGAACCGCCCTTCATTATACCTACTTCAATATAGAAACCGTGTTGTTGTACCACCATAGTACTATTGAACCAACATGTTGAAAGCAAGATAATAATGAATAGTGAAGGAAGTAAGTTAATAATAATGAATAGTGAAGGAAGTAATAATATTAATGAATAGGATACTTAAAAAGGTTTATTGTAGAATGTAGTCGAGCGTCAGGGATAGCTTAGTGTTAGGATGCTTGGAGGTATTCAGTAGAACATGGAGACTATCTCACTGATACTGTAAAGCTGTAAAACATTCTTGAGAGCTGAGATGTATCTTTGCTCTCGCTGTGCTCTCCATTCTCGTTTTAAACTAGCTTTAAAATCACTGCAGCAGAGAAAGCCCCCAGTAGTGCATGGGGCTGGATTCCAAGCGAACAGCTAGCTTTTAAACCCAATGTCTGGCCTAACTGATAGCCAACACTAGAAGCTAACAGCTAGGCTAGGTCTGGGGTTTTAAATCTAGCAGTAAGGCCAGCCCTGTCTTGGACTAAAAAGCCACAGAATCATAAAAACCTGTTAACGGTTCCCTGGATGACAAGGCAACAGAAGCTAATGGACATACTAACTTCTCTGGATGACAAGGCCACTGAAGCTACCGGACATGCTAACTGGTTTCCAGATGACAAGGCAGCAGAAGCTAACAGACATACTAACTTGCCACTAGATGAAAAAGCAACAGAAGCTAACAGACATGCTAACTGGTCTCGAGGTGAAAATGCAACAGAAACTAACCAATATGCTAACTGATCTCTGGATGGTTGTGGAAGCTTGTGGATGTGATTACAAGCCTCTGGATTAAAGGCAACAGAAAATCACTGTCTAGCGGGGTTCTGAAAAGTTAACATAACTGTAACGAGAGGGGTTCTGCAGAGCTAACCATGGCTAGTGGGGTTCTGCAGGGCTAACTCTGGCTGGTGGGCTTCTACACAGCTAACTGCGGCTAGTGGGGTTCTGCAGGCATAACATGCTAACTATGGCTAGAGGGGTTATGCAGAGCCAACAGGCCAACTGTGGCTAGTGGGCTTCTGCAGAGAGGACAAGGTGTGATTGGTCCTCTGATCTGTGATAGATGTAAGAAAAAAAATCTTAGATAAAGTATTATACAATAGTCACCCAAAAGTATCTGTTTATTGTTTATTTTTGTTGCATGGATGAATATTTTTTTAAATATTATAATATTACATCTTTATGACACCTTTGAATGTGATCTATAAAACATTTATTTAAGAAAGTCTCGAGGGTGTTTTTTTTCCCTAGAACTGGTAGAAATAAAATAACGAAGTTTGGAGTAATATTTCGAAATTCAATCGAAGGTATGAAAGAGACATGGTTGAGTTTGAACCATGTCACATACATTTCATGTATTGCATTTGGATGTGAGGTAATAACAAATGCATAGTTTTCGATAATGATACCGTGGACATGAACTTTAAATGTGAAAAAGGTCCAGGTTTAAATAATTTCACGTTCTTTATGTCAATCGTTTACAGCAGACGATTAGGTTTACAAACATCAGCTGTTCCTTGGAGGGGCGAGGCTCTGTTGCGACAGCGCCACGTTGTTCTTCTCTGATTGGTCCGAGAGGTTAACCTAAGGTATCTCAGATGTACCATTCTCTTGTTATGAAGGGGTACACGGAAGACAGACATTTAATATATAGTATGCTATCAACTCCAGAAACATATCCTTAACTTTATATATATGTTTATTACGTAATATATTATTTGTGTGATTATATATGTTCACAAGATCGGTAAATGTGGTCTTTGTTTAAATGTCACTCTTCGTCTCCCACTCCACTATACATGGACGAAGACGGATGCATTGTGTTGCTGCTGCAGGTCTTTCACAGGGACAACTCCTCCTAAAGTCGTTATTCTGGTTAGCAAGTAACTGTTTATAGAAACTTGATTCTTAATTCTTTCTGGAGGAAGCGAGGACAGCAGTTGGACGTTATCTGGTCTTAATTTGGTGGTTTTCTCGGTAAGTTGGAGTCTTCCTGCTCTGTTGATGTCAGAAGGCTAAGTTACATGTCAATGAACTCTGACTCAGTTTGTGTCCCCACATTTGGAATGTGGCCGTTATTTAATTAATAGTTAGCTATCATACTTACAGTGGTAATTTATCTGTTAAAACATGAAGTCAGTGGTAGTTATAGTGTTCTTACTGAGTAGTGGGATTTGAGTGCTAGTAAGCCGGTTAGCATCCATTCATTAAGTTACAGCACCCTTGGAAATAAAATGCGGCCGAATTCAATTGAACTAGATTAACGTTAGTATTGAATGTTTAACTAGAATGTAAGAAGAATAGCCTCCAGATGTATAACAAGGGTCATTCAGTCAGCAAGACTTCCTGCTGAGCCGGAATGGTCTGGGTAATCAAACCCTCGTAATTTCTCTTGGCTGCACTAAAACATCTAACGTATAGCAGTTATAAGCAATATCATTTCTCAAAATGACTTCCTTGCGGTTCAGATGGTCGTTATCAACACGTTTAGGATATAATGTGTGTGTGTGTGTGTGTGTGTGTGTGTGTGTGTGTGTGTGTGTGTGTGTGTGTGTGTGTGTGTGTGTGTGTGTGTGTGTGTGTGTGTGTGTGTGTGTGTGTGTGTGTGTGTGTGTGTGCAGTAGAAGCATGAAGGCCCTGATCTTGGTTGGAGGTTATGGGACCCGTCTACGCCCACTCACACTGAGTCTGCCCAAACCCCTGGTGGAGTTCTGCAATAAGCCCACCCTGCTGCACCAGGTGGAGGCGCTCGTACAGGTAACGATGCTAGAATAACCCTCAAACTATCACTAGGAAATACTTTAACAAAACACTCTATAGTACAGGTACTGATACTTAACTACTGTCTCTCCATTGGTAATGATGCTTATAATACAACCTCTCTTTACTACATTTAGTAAGTCTCTGTCTCTCTGGTAGAGGTAGTAACTCTCTCTTTACTACATTTAGTAAGTCTCTGTCTCTCTTAGTATAGGTAGTAATTCTCTCTCTAGTACATGTAGTAAGTCTCTATCTCTCTAGTACAGGTAGTATCTCTCTTTCGCTCCCCCTCTAGTACAGGGAGTAACTCTCAATTAAAAAAATAATCTCTCTTTTAGGCTGGGGTGGACCATGTTGTCTTGGCAGTGAGCTACATGTCAGATCTGCTGGAGAAGGAAATGAGAATCCAGGAACAGAGGGTACCTATATCAACCTACACCACCCTCTTCACCAGCCTACCCAATACTACACCACCATTATACTCCACCACCATACTGACACCTCACCACACTATTACTACTCTACTGACCCTACACTACCATACACAAATGACACCTTAATAACCCTGCACCACTACACCCTGCTGACCATCCACCGTACAACACAATAGATATAGGACCGTGCGCTGATGGTTAACCGTGGTGCGTTTCTTCCTCAGCTCGGAATCCGTATCTCTCTATCTCATGAGAAGGAGCCTCTGGGGACAGGTCAGACATCTTCCTCTTCACCCTCCCCCTATTCACACTCCTCCCCTTTTTCCACTACGTGGTTAAGTCGTAGGTTAATTAAGTAATTGGTTAGTTTAGTTTTTTGTTAGTTCAGTTGTAGGGTGGATTAGTCATTGTGTTTGGTGGATGTTGTGTGGACTAACAGAAAACTAATTTCCCATGGGTGAACCATATAGGATGGCTCTAAGGCCCCTTCCACACGAAGCCGAAACGGGCGAAACCGGATAGATCGGTTTCGATCTATCCTATATATAATGTACGTCAGCCGAGAGCAACCAATAGGTTTAAAGCTAAATGGTCCCGCCCCAGGAAAGTTATTTTTTTTCATCAGACTTGACTGTCAGGAGTTTCAAAACATATGCGTGACAGAACACTGCCAATATTCAGATGACTCAAAGCTTGAGCCTGTGTGCTCAAATCTCTGAAAAGTCAATGCTAAAAAGTCAGTTCTGAAAAAATACGTTGCAATGGCGTAAACGTACACCTTTACAAGTTTTTAAAACTAAATATACAATCTTTCATAACTTATTTCTCAATGTATGAACACCTGTTTGCAGTATCCCATTTACAAGGTTTCAAAACCGGGAAACAATGAAATACACTGTTAGAACAGTGCCAGATTTGAAACTCTGCAAATGCGCTGGTAAAATTGTTTGAACTTTGAAAATGTGTTGGTGAAAATTATGAAGAAGATAAAATAGAACACAAAACATGTTTACAGATGTTTGAATTTTAGTTTGAATTTTTTTCAGGTTATAATCTCTTTTTTCAGTGTTGCAAAACCTTTTTTACAAGGTGTTGAGTTTTCAAACCCAGACTTACAAGCCTTTGAAACTTTTTTTTTCAGGTTTGAATTATGGCAGGAAACTGGCTCCATACAAATCGAGTACTCCGTGCAGAGCTATAGAGAGATTTGGGTTTTATTTTTATTTGCTACAGGTAATCAACATGAGATTAAAGGTTGGAGCCTAGGCCATTGCAAATCATAGGCTCACCTGAAATTATTCAAGTGGATGCTTACAACTTACCACATTGAATAATATTTTTATATTTATTTTTGACTTGGCCCCATGTTCGTAGGAGCGTGCTGGCACCACATCTATGGGGGTTAAATGCATGATGATGCATGATATTTTTTAGACAATATGCAGAATCTTTTCACTTACGAATTAACACGGTCGGCTATTTTTTGCCAGCACGCCACCCTAGCCTTATTATGGGCAACCTTGTTCCCCTTGGCTGTGATTTGGACTTTGAATTCCTCGTAGGAATTCATAATAATACACTGCTCTTCTTGGGTGAAATGCACCGCTCTCGCTCGATTAATTTTGCATAAGGTTGAGTCAAATGACGCGATAAACGCCCCTTTTATGTGAACGCGCATTGAACCTAAAGCGGAAAACCTGGTTCGACTAATTTAATCTAAAGTGAGCGTCGTGGTACCATTTAACTCTGATTGCGAGTTGCGTCTCTGTCGAGCCAGGTTTTCCCAGGAAAGCCTGGGTATGTTCAGCGAGGTTTGTGGTATACCCCCCTGCTGCAGAACAATAGTCCGCCATCATCTTTGTTGTTGAGATTTCTGAGACTCCGCGGGCTTAACAGTCATTGGCAAGAGGGTCGTGTGTGTGTGTGTGTGTGTGTGTGTGTGTGTGTGTGTGTGTGTGTGTGTGTGTGTGTGTGTGTGTGTGTGTGTGTGTGTGTGTGTGTGTGTGTGTGTGTGTGTGTGTGTGTGTGTGTGTGTGTGTGTGTTCAGCGGCCTTCTTATTTTGTATTTGTGTGTGTGATTAGCGGGGCCTCTTGCTCTGGCCAGGGACCTACTGTGTGACGACAATGAGCCGTTCTTCGTCCTCAACTCGGACGTCATCTGTGACTTCCCATTCCAAGAGATGCTCCAGTTCCACCGAAACCATGGCAACCAGGGCACCATAGTGGTGAGTGAGACGATGGATAGGTAGCAGGTGTAGGTAGAAGTCTGTTTTAGTTAGCATAAATCAATGGATTTCCTGACTGAAGTGTGTGTGTGTGTGTGTGCGTGCCCAGGTGACCAGGGTGGAAGAGCCCTCTAAGTATGGCGTGGTGGTGTTTGAGGCGGAGGGCGGGAGGATCCAACGCTTCGTGGAGAAGCCCCAGGTGTTCGTCTCCAACAAAATCAACGCTGGCATGTACATCTTTAACCCTAGCATGCTGCAGCGTATCCAGGTACACACACACACACACACACACACACACACACACACACACACACACACACACACACACACACACACACACACACACACACACACACACACACACACACACACACACACACACACACACACACACACACACACACTTTTTAAGACTAGTTTGCAGTTTGCACACTTATCTATAATATCACCTCAATGATCTGAAAGCTTAAAGAAATGTTAATCAACTACTGGAGGGAGAACCTTCACTGTTGCTTGGCAGATTTCTTCCAATGTGGTTTCAAAGGTTACTTTGTTTATTGTTTCGGGCTGCTGCCTCATGGATCTATATCCCTGCTATAGATTCAGGTAGTTACTTTATCAGGTAAGGGTATATCCTCATGGAACTAATGCCAGCTATATCTTCTGACAGTTAATTTAATAGTCAAGTCTGTTTCCTCATGAAATACATAAACATAGAAGATATTACATATTCAAACATATAGAGGATACATATTCTGGTAGTTCCTTCAGCAGTTGAGGGTGTTTCTTCATGAAACTCTATCTGTGCTATAATATGCCAAGAAAGAACAGTGGCATCCAAAGAAAGAGAGCCGCAGTTGCTGCACAATTAGATGATTGTCGGACAGTTGAGCTGTAGATTTGAGGGCAGCAGAGAAGTGGGTAGGAAGTGTGGTGTGTTTGTATAGAACCCTCTGGCTCAAAACGAGGACCTCATTGGAAATGTGAGTACAGCATGTTTGAATACTCAGGATGCAGTAACAAGCAGTGCAAGTGACTTGCAATAAGTGAAGACAAAACAAAATGTCCTCACTCAAATGGTCCTTTCCCTTGGTTATGGTTATTGCATGCTTTATTTATGAAAATACGATTCAATGCATATCCATAAGCAGAAACCAAACCTCGGAATTTAGTTGTGGAGCTTGCCAGGTATCTTTCCGTTCGGGGTAGACCATTGAAAACAGAACTACCAAGTTTTCATTTTTTTTCTGTACTTGATCGCAGAATGTACAAATGTAGTTGGAAACATGTGGATATTGGTGGCAGCAAATGTTTGAGGAGTCCTCACAAGTATAGCAGAACAGATAGATGAAAGTGTGTGTCTTGTATGTTTCTAGTTGAGGCCTACGTCAATAGAGAAGGAGATCTTCCCGGTGATGGCTGAGGATGGCCAGCTCTATGCTATGGAGCTACAGGGTAACTACACCTTTCACAAACTACACCATCACCTCTTAATGCACCTCTAACTACACCTCCAACTACACTGCCTCCTACACCTCCACAACCTCCAGCTTTGCGCAATGGAGCAAAAGGCTCACCACACCACCTGTCCCTAGTAACACCTCTAACTACAACTCCTCCACCTCAAACTATACCTCCACCTCAAACTATACCTACACATCTACCTCATCACCACCTACTAAACCTGAACCAGTAACGTGTTATCATGGCAGCATGTTGACCCATATGCTCCTCTGGTTTGTACAGCCGGCCTACCCTACGGACGTAAGTCGGATAGAATCTGCCTCCGCCATCTAGCTGTGCTATTGCTACAATTGCTGCTAGCGCTGCTACTGCTGCTAGGGCTCATAGCACTGCTAGTGCTACCAGAGCTGATGCTACTAGCATTAGCAGAAGGCTAACTAGAGAACAAGCTGCTGTGTGTTTTTTTTAACCACCATTACAGCATCAATGAGAGTGTGTGTGTGTGTGTGTGTGTGTGTGTGTGTGTGTGTGTGTGTGTGTGTGTGTGTGTGTGTGTGTGTGTGTGTGTGTGTGTGTGTGTGTGTGTGTGTGTGTGTGTGTGTGTGTGTGTGTGTGTGTGTGTGTGTGTGTGTGTGTGTGTGTATAGGGTTCTGGATGGACATCGGACAGCCTAAAGACTTCCTGACCGGGATGTGTATGTACCTGCAGTCAGTACGGCAACGCGCTCCAGACCGCCTCTGTACCGGTCCTGGTTTTATAGGAAACGTCCTAGTGGTGAGTTACCTAGTTTACCGGTAGTTACCTTAGTTGGTTAACTACACTAGTTTGGGAACCTGGTATAGTTGCTACTTTAGTTACATGTTCTGTTCCCTAAAATAGTGGATTACTGCTAATATTAATATTATTATTACAAGGTAGTTGTTAGCTCAGTGTCCTGCTAGCTGTTGTAGTCGACAAATGAATCCCACTGAATGTGTGTGTGTGTGTGTGTGTGTGTGTGTGTGTGTGTGTGTGTGTGTGTGTGTGTGTGTGTGTGTGTGTGTGTGTGTGTGTGTGTGTGTGTGTGTGTGTGTGTGTGTGTGTGTGTGTGTGTGTGTGCGCGTGCGTGCACCAGGACCCTTCAGCCCGTATCGGGGAGAACTGCTCCATCGGCCCCAACGTGACGCTGGGTGCCGGGGTGGTGGTGGAGGACGGTGTGAGGGTGAGGCGCTGCACGGTGCTGAAGGGGGCCCGCCTGCGCTCTCACTCCTGGTTGGACAGCTGCATCGTGGGCTGGAACTGCTCTGTCGGCCAATGGGTGAGCTCCACACATCAGAACATTATACTGTTTATTGGGATAATAAGAAATGAATAAAATCTGGAGGGCATTATATTTTAATATTAATAAGGATGCATGATAATTATTTCTTTCACCTTGTACGATAACTGATAATAACCTGCTTTCATGGCGATAATCGATTATAAGCAATGAGCGTAGTGTAAGGCAAACCAATTTACGTCAATAATCATTTTTAAACACAATTTGCGGATAACACAAAACAAAATAAGAACAATTCTTCTGACTAGAATTAAGTAACATCCAGTGGTGAGGTTGCAGATTGCATGCTCTCCTGACTGGCTGCAGGAGGGGCGTCTGAGTGAGGGTTGAGCTTCTTGGAGACTTGCATACACAAAGGCATACTATGCCACCATGGTGTTTATGGAGTTGTGGAGGCCACATCTTTGTCCGGCCAGCGTAGTTCCTAATGTCCCGTGTTTATTAGGAGTTTAGCAACCCCCATAGCTGTATCTTAGTTTTGTCCAAACTGCATACGAACTGTCAGAACTGTCTTTCTCAGATTGCGCAAATGAACAAATCCATAAGATTGATTCTTTGTTGTGTGGGTGTGGATTTATACGATTTACCATGTTATAACCAGTACACCTTTTCCTTCCTTGTAGGTGCGTATGGAGAACGTTACGGTTCTGGGTGAAGACGTCATCGTGAGCGACGAGCTCTACCTGAATGGCGCCAACGTTCTGCCGCACAAATCCATCACAGAATCCGTAGCAGAGCCACGCATCATTATGTAGACCGTGATCCCCTGGACCCCGCCCCAAAACCCCTCGAACTGGACCCCTCCCCCAAAACCCCTTGAACTGGACCCCTCCCCCGCACCCACCTGGGAACCTCTATACCGTGACCCAGAACCCGGACCAGCTTCAAGACTTGCAGTCCCCCAAAACGTCCCTCACTCTAATCAAAATGTGAAATTGTCTAATCTTCTGCTTAACAAGTCTACTATGGTCTAGAGACGTTAGGCTCATTAAAGATCTGCCGATCAGAGATTTGACAGGTGTCCTGGTCGGTTCTGATGGGACCAGACCCTCCAATCACTGTGTGTCCATCCTTCTGTGAGGATGGCATCGTTTGGGTCTGGCATTCTTTAGGGATGTGTGAACGGGCTTAACGTGAGTGGTTTTTATAATGGGATATGCTATATTATACTATAGTAATATAGTATTAGTGTATGCTAACGATATTGTATACTAGTAAACTATACAGTTGTATAGCATATAGAATAATAATGAAGGTATGAATCCATTGTGTTTTTTATCAGATTAATATAAAAAGGTGAAGAGAACTGTTGTCTTTATTTCCTCACTGTCTGGAAGGTTCCAGCAGGGGGTGCTGCTGCACACCTGGGCTGCGTTGTGCACACAAGCACAAAGTAAGGTATAATTACTACCAGGGACCCGGGAAGTCAGTCCGAGGGGGGGGTGCTGAGAGAGAATCTATATAATGACGTCATAATAAATGCTGCGCAACATCCGTTATTTACAGAGACGAGATGAGGGGTGACGTCACATTCAGGGATCCGCCCTGATAAACACTCTACTGGTGTGTAAAAAGAGTTCTGCCAACTAGCCACTGTTATTCACAAACGTTAGCAAATAAACAATGTGGAAATTAGAGTCAACTCGGCTGATACTGGGCTGAATTTCACACACTAACAACATGCCGACAAGATGTTGCGGTCCGGGATTATACACAGCGTTATAACAAGGATTCAGGAGGTTATTTCTAAAGGTTTACAAAGGAAAGTGACAATAATATAAAGCCTTAATTTTCATCCAGACTTACGAGTTGTCTGATATGAGGAAGGTGACGATTTCTCCGTCAAGTGAACCGCCCGTCTTTGCTCTTTTTTTGCCGACCAGTTTACGTGCGGGATTCCAGAATCAAAACGATAACATTCAACGTGTCTATTAATATGGCAGCAACATTTTACACCAGTTTTAGAATGTTCACTACAACAGATGTTGAACACCAACATGCTTATGTAAAATCAGCATAGTACCGATAATATGATAAATATCATAAAAAGGGTGGATGTCAATAATTTAATGAAAAATCATGTTGTATGATAAAATTATTGATTTGTTCAGAAAACTTTCTCACTTGCAGTTACAGCCAGGGGCCGCTGCAGCACCCTAAGCACCCCCACTTCCAGCGTCCCTGGGTAACACTGTTGTTTTTTATTGGTCGTCATGAAAAAAAACATAAGGGGTAACACTGTTGTTTTTTATTGGTCGTCATGAAAAAAAACATAGAGGGGGTAACACTGTTGTTTTTTTTGGTCGTCATGAAAAAAAACATAGAGGGGGTAACACTGTTGTTTTTTTTGGTCGTCATGAAAAAAAACATAAGGGGTAACACAGTTGTTTATTATTTGTCGTCTTGAAAAAAAAAAATGAGGGAAATAATAGAAATACACACATACATTTTAATGTCATGTATATCCTCTTTAATGATGTTTGATTATTGTGTATTGTCATCGCCTCAGTGGTGCAGTGGGGTGCACTCTGCATAACCCCCTGGAGACCGGGGTTCAAGTCCGGTTGATGACCTCTGTTGGAAGTTTCTTATCTCTATTTCATGCGAATTATAAATTCAAGTATAACCTTTGTGATGACTTTAACCGGTGTCTTGATGGTGCATTGTTAAGTTCGGAGGTTAACACTCTAAACAGCTCATGTTCCGATCCCTGCAAAAATGTCGACCGGGTTGCCACTGTCATTTTTTATTGGTCAACATGGAAAAAACATGAGGGGTAACCCTGTCGTTTTTTATCGGCCGTCATGAAATAAATATAAGGGGAAAACACTGTCGATATTTATCAAATAAAACATAGGGGGTGACACTGTTGTTTTTTATTGGTCGTCATGAAAGAAAAACATAAGGGGCAACACTGTTGTTTTTTATTGGTCGTCATGAAAAAAAACAAGGGGTAACACTGTCGTTTTTTTTCATGACGACCAATAAAAAACAACAGTGTTACCCCCTATGTTTTATTTGATAAATATCGACAGTGTTACCCCTTATGTTTATTTCATGACGACCAATAAAAAACAGCAGTCTTACCCCTTATGTTTTTTTTCATGACGACCAATAAAAACGACAGTGTAACACTGTCGTTTTTATCAAATGAAACATGAGGGGTGACACTGTCGTTTTTCTTTGGTAGTCACGAAAAAAACCATAAGGGGCAACACTGTTCCTTTTTTTATTGGTCGTCATGAAAAAAAACATAAGGGGTAACACTGTTCCTTTTTTTATTGGTCGTCATGAAAAAAAACATAAGGGGTAACATTGTTGTTTTTTATTGGTCGTCATGAAAAAAAACATAAAGGGGGTACGACTGTTGTTTTTTTTGGTCGTCATGAAAAAAAACATAAGGGGTAACACTGTTGTTTATTATTTGTCGTCTTGAAAAAAAAACATTAGGGAAATAATAGAAATACACACATACATTTTAATGTAATGTATATCCTCTTTATTGATGATTGATTATTGTGTATTTTATAGCCTCAGTGGTGCAGTGGGATGCACTCTGCCTAACCCCCTCGAGACCGGGGTTCAAGTCCGGTTGATGACCTCTGTTCGATGTTTCTTTTCCCTATTTCATGCGAATTATAAAGTCAAGTATAACCTTTGTGATGACTTTAACCGGTGTCTTGATGGTGCATTGTTAAGTTCGGAGGTTAACACTCTAAACAGCTTATGTTCCGATCCCTGCAAAAACGTCGACCGGGGTGCCACTGTCGTTTTTTATTGGTCAACATGGAAAAAACATGAGGGGTAACTCTGTCGTTTTTTATCGGCCGTCATGAAATAAATATAAGGGGAAAACACGGTCGATATTTATCAAATAAAACATAGGGGGTGACACTGTTGTTTTTCTTTGGTCGTCATGAAAAAAAACACAAGGGGTAACACTGTCGTTTTTATCAAATGAAACATGAGGGGTAACACTGTCGTTTTTATCAAATGAAACATAAGGGGTAACACTGTCGTTTTTCTTTGGTCGTCATGAAAAAAACCATAAGGGGTAACACTGTTGTTTTTTATTGGTCGTCATGAAAGAAAACATAAGGGGTAACACTGTTGTTTTTTATTGGTCGTCATGAAAAAAAACACAAGGGGTAACACTGTCGTTTTTATCAAATGAAACATGAGGGGTAACACTGTCGTTTTTATCAAATGAAACATAAGGGGTAACACTGTCGTTTTTCTTTGGTCGTCATGAAAAAAACCATAAGGGGTAACACTGTTGTTTTTTATTGGTCGTCATGAAAGAAAACATAAGGGGTAACACTGTTGTTTTTTATTGGTCGTCATGAAAAAAAACATAAGGGGTAACACTGTTGTCTTTGTCGAATAAAATATAAGGGGTAACACTGTCGTTTTTTTATCAGTCATCATGAAAAAAACAAGGGGTAACACAGTCGTTTTTTTTCATGACGACCAATAAAAAACGACAGTGTTACCCCTTGTGGTTTTTTTCATGACGACCAAAGAAAAACAACAGTGTTACCCCCTATGTTTTATTTGATAAATATCGACAGTGTTACCCCTTATGTTTATTTCATGACGACCAATAAAAAACAGCAGTCTTACCCCTTATGTTTTTTTTCATGACGGCCAATAAAAAACGACAGTGTAACACTGTCGTTTTTATCAAATGAAACATGAGGGGTGACACCGTCATTTTTCTTTGGTAGTCACGAAAAAAACCATAAGGGGTAACACTGTTCCTTTTTTTATTGGTCGTCATGAAAAAAAACATAAGGGGTAACATTGTTGTTTTTTATTGGTCGTCATGAAAAAAAACAAAAAGGAAATAATAGAAATACACACATACATTATAATGTCATGTATATCATCTTTATTGATGATTGATTATTGTGTATTACCATCGCCTCAGTGGTGCAGTGGGGTGCACTCTGCCTAACCCCCTGGAGACTGGGGTTCAAGTCTGGTTGATGACCTCTGTTGGTAGTTTCTTTTCTCTATTTCATGCGAATTATAAAGTCAAGTATAACCTTTGTGATGTATTTAACAGGTGTCTTGATGGTGCATTGTTAAGTTTGGAGGTTAACACTCTAAACAGCTCATGTTCCGATCCCTGCAAAAACGTTGAGCGGGGTGCCACTGTCGTTATTTATTGGTCAACATGGAAAAAACATGAGGGGTAACTGTCGTTTTTTATCGGCCGTCATGAAATAAATATAAGGGGAAAACACTGTCGATATTTATCAAATAAAACATAGGGGGTGACACTGTTGTTTTTCTTTGGTCGTCATGAAAAAAAACACAAGGGGTAACACTGTCGTTTTTATCAAATGAAACATGAGGGGTAACTGTCGTTTTTATCAAATGAAACATAAGGGGTAACACTGTCGTTTTTCTTTGGTCGTCATGAAAAAAACCATAAGGGGTAACACTGTTGTTTTTTATTGGTCGTCATGAAAGAAAACATAAGGGGTAACACTGTTGTTTTTTATTGGTCGTCATGAAAAAAAACATAAGGGGTAACACTGTTGTCTTTGTCAAATAAAATATAAGGGGTAACACTGTCGTTTTTTATCAGTCATTATGAAAAAAAACAAGGGGTAACACTGTAGTTTTTTTTCATGACGACCAATAAAAAACGACAGTGTTACCCCCTATGTTTTATTTGATAAATATCGACAGTGTTACCCCTTATGTTTATTTCATGACGACCAATAAAAAACAGCAGTCTTACCCCTTATGTTTTTTTTCATGACGACCAATAAAAACGACAGTGTTACCCCTTATTTTTTTTTTCATGACGTCCAATAATAAACGACAGTGTAACACTGTCGTTTTTATCAAATGAAACATGAGGGGTGACACTGTCGTTTTTCTTTGGTAGTCACGAAAAAAACCATAAGGGGTAACACTGTTCCTTTTTTTATTGGTCGTCATGAAAAAAAACATAAGGGGTAACACTGTTCCTTTTTTTATTGGTCGTCATGAAAAAAAACATAAGGGGTAACATTGTTGTTTTTTATTGGTCGTCATGAAAAAAAACATAAGGGGTAACACTGTTGTTTTTTATTGGTCGTCATGAAAGGAAACATAAGCGGTAACACTGTTGTTTTTTATTGGTCGTCATGAAAGAAAATATAAGGGGTAACACTGTTGTTTTTTATTGGTCGTCATGAAAAAAAACATAAGGGGTAACACTGTTGTCTTTGTCAAATAAAATATAAGGGGTAACACTTTCGTTTTTTATCAGTCATCAAGAAAAAAACAAGGGGTAACACTGTCGTTTTTTTTCATGACGACCAATAAAAAACGACAGTGTTACCCCTTATGTTTTTTTTCATGACGACCAATAAAAAACAACAGTGTAACACTGTCGTTTTTATCAAATGAAACATGAGGGGTGACACTGTCGTTTTTCTTTGGTAGTCACGAAAAAAACCATAAGGGGTAACACTGTTCCTTTTTTTATTGGTCGTCATGGAAAAAAACATAAGGGGTAACACTGTTCCTTTTTTTATTGGTCGTCATGAAAAAAAACATAAGGGGTAACACTGTTGTTTTTTATTGGTCGTCATGAATAAAAACATAAGGGGTAACACTGTTGTTTTTTATTGGTCGTCATGAATAAAAACATAAAGGGGGTAACACTGTTGTTTTTTATTGGTCGTCATGAATAAATACATAAGGGGTAACACTGTCGTTTTTATCAAATGAAACGTAAAAAAAACTGTCGTTTTGTTGAAAAGTATCGAATAAAACATAGGGGGTAACACCAGGGACGCGGGAAGTCAGTCCAAGGGGGGGGGGGGGGGGGGGGGGGGGTGCTGAGAGAGAGTCTATATAATGACGTCATAATAAATGCTGCGCAACATTCAGGGCTCCGCTCTGATAAACACTCTACTGGTGTGTAAAAAGAGTTCTGCCAACTAGCCACTGTTATTCACAAACGTCAGCAAGTAAACAATGTGGAAATTAGAGTCAACTCGGCCGATACTGTGCTGAATTTCACACTATAACAACATGCCGACAAGCTGTTGCGGTCCGGGATTATAGCCTACACAGCGTTATAACAAGGATTGAGGAGGTTATTTCTAAAGGTTTAAAAGGAGAGTGACAATAAAAGAAAGCCTTTATTTTCATCCAGAGTTACGAGTTGTTTGATATGAGGAAAGTGACGGTTTCTCCGTCAAGTGAACCGTCCGTCTTTGCTCTTTTTTTGCCAACCAGTTTACGTGCAGGATTCCAGAATCATAACGATAACATTCAACGTGTCTATTAATATGGCAGCAACATTTTACACCAGTTTTAGAATGTTCACTACAACAGATGTTGAACATCAACATGCTTATGTAAAATCAGCATAGTACGATATTCAGCTATCGACAGTTCTGCGTTGTGCGTCATAACCTACGTCAGCCTACTCAGACAATGTTCTAAATAAATTGAAATGATAATATCATAAATATCATAAAAAGGGTGGATGTCAATAATTAAATGAAAAATCATGTTGTATGATAAAATTATAAAAAATAAAAAAAATGCATTGATTTGTTCATAAAACCTTCTCACTTGCAGTTACAGCCAGAGGCCGCCAGGGGGGGTGCTGCAGCACCCTAAGCACCCCCACTTCCCGCGTCCCTGATTACTACCAACCTTTTTAATACCTAATTTGAAATCTGTCACCAGGATGGTACTGTGTACTGCTCTCGTACCCTGTGTAGTACTTACTACTTACTTCGTACTCTCTTAAGGTTTACAAGTATTACGATAACGCTTTTTATTAAGGGCACATTAATTAACCATTAGTAAACATTAGTGAACACAGTAATAAGCAGCTAACTAACATTTACAAACAGTTAATAACAATGAACTTATTTCCATAACCATACATTTATATTAGTTAATGAAGTAACATGAATAGTTTAATAAGATCATGTATACTGTATACTTCAGTTAATAAGTTGTGCAACTGTCTGGGTGAAGTGTGTAAGATATAGATACAAATATAATATATGGAAATATAGATGTATATATGATATTGATATATAAATAATTATATAATACATATATAATATATGTTAATATGATATATTATTACGTGTATACATAATATATGTGTATATATTTAATATATATGTAGTGTGTGAGTGAGTACATGTCAAAGCTTTGTGTGCGTGTTAGTTCATCTAGAAACTTTGTGTGTGTGCATTCCAGCGGGCTGATAAGGTGATGTCATGGCTCCTGAGGGCCACCAGGGACCCAGAGGGGGAGGTCCCTGCTGCCTTCTCCCTATTGGCCAGCAATTATAAGGGTTGAGCCCCAATTGGCTGGATAACAGCAAGGGAATCCCAAATGGAAGTCTCTCTCTCTCTCTCTCTCTCTCTCTCTCTCTCTCTCTCTCTCTCTCTCTCTCTCTCTCTCTCTCTCTCTCTCTCTCTCTCTCTCTCTCTCTCTCTCTCTCTCTCTCTCATCCCCTCTCTTTCTCTACCTGTGGAAGCTGGGTTTTCAACAAGAGGGAGAGGGAGAGAAAGGGGAGGAGAGTGAGCAAGAGAGACAGAAAGCTTATTTTGTATTGACAGATCAGTCAGTTTTGGGGTGTAGAGGTACTTTTATTGTTGAATATCCTGTGGTTTCCTGTCAATAGGAAGTGCCAAAAGACTCCTTTTCCCGAGTAGAAGAGTTAAGGACCTCACTGAAGCCACCCAAAAACATCTGGAGGAGCAGAGGATAAGTTGAGGAGCCTGAAGAGAAATGAGCAGAAAAGAGAAGGTAACAAAATCAAGTTATACTAGTTACTTCTGATTCATTACTACTGACTAGTCGCTACTTTCTATTGAGTATTCCCAAGTTACTACAGACCAGTTACTTACCACTGGCTTATTACAACTGATTAGTGACCAGTGACTTTGACTTACTAGTGATAACTGATTTCAGTTAGGACTGACTTACTAATGAGTTCTGAGTTCTGACTATTGCCTAGTCTCTATTGACTTTCTAATGACTAGTACCAAATAACTTACTTCTGACTATAGACAACTTATAGTTTCTACTAACTTGAGTTTTTACTGCACTAACTACTGAATAGTTTCTACAAAGCAGTGTTTACTGACTATTGACCAGTTACCAATGATTAGTTCTACTGAATTTTGGCTACTGACTAGTGACTAGTGACTAGTTTATACTAACTTACTGCTGTCTAGCCTCGACTGGTGTGTGTGTGTGTGTGTGTGTGTGTGTGTGTGTGTGTGTGTGTGTGTGTGTGTGTGTGTGTGTGTGTGTGTGTGTGTGTGTGTGTGTGTGTGTGTGTGTGTGTGTGTGTGTGTGTGTGTGTCTGTCTGTGGTTAACCCAGTTACCTGGCTTCTCCACAACTTTCTAAAGCCACAGCAACCCTAGCTGGACAGGGTATACAGAGGTTGTTTGTAACAGAGAAGCTGTTGTCTCCCTTGGTAAAGGTTGTTTTTAGAGACACTGGGAAGAAGATTATCATCACCTGTCAAACATACACACACACACATAGTCCTCAACATACACACATACACACACACTCACATAAACACACACACACACACACACACACACACACACGCACGCACGCACGCACACACACAGACACTGCAGCTGTTTTTATTGTCTCTCTGTCAACAAGACCTATTTTTTCGCACCTCTAATGACATACCATCAATCTCTCTCTGCCGCCTCATGTCTACCTCTCTCCCCTCACCAGGGTTTTCCATTCTCTCTCTCTCTCTCTCTCTCTCTCTCTCTCTCAATCTCTCACTCTCTCCTGCTGTCACTCTCTCTCTCTCTCTCTCTCTCTCTCTCTCTCTCTCTCTCTCTCTCTCAGATTCATATTCAATATTTTTTTTCGGTGTGGAAAACAAAACATACATTTACTTTGCCACTGCCAAGTTAAATTAAATAAAGCATAATAAACAAAGTTATAATAGCACAAAATAACAGTAATAGTATAATCTAAAAAGAAATGTAAATTTGTATATAAAGTGAAGAAGTATTGAGATAATAGACATTGAGGTAATTTTAGGGATTGAGCTAATACCTATGACTAACATTATTATATATACACTTCACATACAAACATATAACATGTTATATCATATACGCTATACATTATAACATAGAGTTTTCATTTTGGCAAACAAAATATATCTCAAAATCGGCCAACCGATATATCTGTCAGGCTCTATTACATTTGATATATTATTGTACACAATGCATTACTTATATATTATTACATTTACACTGCATATTATTATATATTTGGTTAAACTTATTGCATAAACAACATGACTT
>NC_082394.1:16701396-16858896 GCF_031168955.1 Gadus macrocephalus
TTATTCCTAAACGCTGGGCTCGTCATGCGTTCTTGTTCATTTGGCAGGCTGAACCTGGCAACCCCGCGTGAGCTTCAAGTCTGGGAGTAGAGGGCGGGCAGATACAACTCTCCAATATGGAATATGGCCAGGTCCACACTTCCCATTTTAAGGGCTGGGTGTCAATGTCAGATATTTCTCCTGGAAGTGCCCTATATAGGGATATAGTGCAATACTCAATACACTACAACATGCCCTAAATAGTTTACTATATAGGGCACAAGTGGACCGATTGGGGCAAAGCCAGGGTTTGTATTAGCGTAATTTTGTCCAAGTACTCTCTCCCTTTCTACTGTTCTCCTTTCCCATCTGTACCTCTCCTATCCTCCTGATTATTTTGGAAGTACATTTAAGAGTTAATGTTAAATTGTTGTTTTATGTGGTACTAATTCTAGCCGTTATCAGCATAGTGTTGTGTGGAAAACTGCAATACTGGAATATTTTGGTTTTGTTTTGTAAATAACATTAGGTACCAGTGATGTCAGAACATCCTTGCTATTAATAAGTGTCCCCTTATATTCTCACTGTTGATTCTCTTCAGATATAAAACCTTTCAAAGAAAAATGACTGGCTGGCTTATTGACTGACCTACATGCTGGCTGACTCTTATTTTAAAACCTGACTCAGTCTGTAGGAATGTTTGAAAGATTTCAGTGATCAAAATATTTTCACAAAATATCTGAATTACCCCAGACATCAGAAGTTACCAGTAACAAACTCTGGTTGTATAGAGCAGCTCCCACTGTAGCCAGCAGCAGACTGGTTATACTGGGCAGCTCCCAATATAACCAGTATCAGTCACCATTCATTGTACCAGTTGCAGACTGAATGTACTCGGCACCTCCAAGTAAAGCCAGTATAACCTGTAACAGACTGGTTTTACTGCACAATATAACCAGTAGAAAACTAGTTGTAATGTGCAGCTCCCAGCATAGGTAATAGCAGACTGTGGTTATACTCGCCAGCTACCAGTATAACCATTAGCAGGCTGTGTTGGGTACTAGGCAGCTCCCAGTAAAACCAGTAGCAGCCGGTTAGACCGGGCAGCTCCCAGTAGAACCAGTCAGTAGTGGTAGTCAGTGCCCCCTCTTGGCAGCTGTACATCAAGGCAAGCAACTGATGTTCAACCAGAAGGAATCAAGTCCCATTGTGACAGCGTTTATTCATAACAATTGCAGATATTGACCATTTGTGTATTAAATGTTATCTTTATGTTAATGACTTAAAATCCAGCATCTTTTGGCCTGGGCCTGGCTAAATTCCAAATGTTTTATCTAGCCCTAGATCTAAATCAAAGAGTGGATTAATTCATCTGTCATTCCAACCAGACATTTAAGCCCTCAAATATTTTTGGGTCCTCTGTGTCATCCAAGAGGAAGATGAACTTCACACTACTTGCCATGCAGATTTTGTTTGAGAGCAAGAGAGAAAGATTACAGGGCACTACACTGCATGAACCATCGGAAAATTGTGCGAGTGTGTGAAAATTGTATGTTTCAAGAAACCAATGTAAACATAAATACATTTAATGTTTCCCTTTTCTGGTACTGTAGCATGCAAATAATTGTTTTACTGCCCTGAAGTATTCTGCTTCTACTCAATAATAACCAATAGTTGTTAATAGTAATATATGGGTTAAACCCTTGATGTCCCAAAATCAACCACCATGAAGTATCAATACACATAATTAAGTGGAAAGTTTTGTTTCAACATGAATAAATGTTAAACACTGCATTTTCATTGCATAACTTTTTTTTTACTTATTATCCAGATTGGAATACAACGGTTGGCAAGAATAATCAGTGATAGTAAAAAGTGTTTATTTCAGATTCAATAGTATTAATGCCAGAAGGATAATCAGCAAAATAAGTGCAAAGGCAGACAGTCTTCATCATTACAGTCACCCCAATAGCTAATCCACTCAAAACATTTAACCTACTCAATGTTTTTTTTTTTTAGAGCCTGGTTTTGAACTGAACTAACAACGCCTCAAATTTGATCCCAATTTAGGCCCACTGACTGACTACTGAGCGTTCAGTGAGAGCGAGTCAGAGGTCTTCAGACCAGTCGTCTCCGCTTGCAGTCCCGCCCCGCGCCGTCCCCCGCCGCCCCGCTGTCCAAGCTCAGGGGAGACACCTTGTTCAACATGGCGTCGTCTGAGGCCTGGCCGAACAGCGCCATGAGCAGAGCAACGCCAAACCCTGTGGCACGCTCGCCCTGGAGATTCAGAGAAACAAAGTAAGACTGTCAAAAGGGTGATCACCGAAGTAGTTAGTTCTTTTGATCCGTGGTTTACTATTGGTAGATTGAAACCATAATGCTAAACATTAGTGAGTGAAACGGAGCGTGGACCTAGAGGGAACTTACAACATGGACAGGATAGGCCATGTCCACGTGGACCCACACACCAGGCCAGTCGAAGCCCAGGTGAGCGGCTATGAAGAGGCCTGCACAAGAGCTTTGGGCATTCTCCCGGTCCTGTCAAAAAACATGAAAGGACATAATTACTAGGCAAATATAATTACTAGCCCCGTTTCTCAGCCAAGAATATTTAACCCAACTAGTCAACATATGACTAGTGGGGAGTTTAACAGATTTGTAACAGCACACCTTTGAACCACAGAAACGGTTCAAAAGGACAATGAAGAAGATAAAATAAACTTGGCTGGTAATTCATTTACTGCTCTCAGGTGTTGCATGACAAAAACATTAGAAGACAAAATTTCAATAGAACACAAAACTGCATACACATACAATTTATGCCAAGGTCACTCATTATACAGAATACAAAAATAGATAATTGAACGCAAAAGAGGCATTTGCAACATGAATTCAAAACAATTTGATTCGATTTCGAGTAGGACAACTTCTTCACTTGTAGTTGTAAATAATGTGTAATTGGAGTTTAGTTATACTTAGTACTATCTAGCACAGTGTACCATCTAGTGGCATTTTGTTGACACTACAACCAGAAACAGTCAACGCGTTGTTCAGAGGCAGTTCAGAGTTACAATTCCAATAAATAACAAAACTGCACTGCTTTTGTCCAGATGCTCAAAGCCTGACTAAAGGTCGACAAAGCAGTAACCAAGTTGAGCGGGGTACGTACTGCCACAGAGTTCTTCATGTCGGCCAGGGCCGAGGTGAACTCGCTGAAGTGCAGCTCGGGGCAGTACACCAGCGGGTGGGCCAGGTCTCCGCTGCTGCGGCCCGCCCGCACACACGCCGCCTCCCATGCCTCACTGTTGGTCAGCACGGCCGCGTGGTGCTTCCCTGTGGAGATCCCCTGGAAACACACGGGCACAAAAAGGACTCGGTGAACCCCTCGGCGTGCCATCTACTCGTTTAACAAGGGGCTTTAAGCCAAAGCAAACCGACGCATCAATGTCCCTGCAGGTCTGGAACTAGCTGGTCGTGTGCGTAAGGTAGTAACCCATGGCCTACCTGTGCCCCCGTCAGGGTGGCCATGTCTAGAATGATGTCTGCGGACAGGTCCTTGCTGGCATACACCACTCCATCGGAGAGCACCAGTCTGCCCTCTGCATCCGTGTTGTTGATCTCCACAGTCCTTTAAAAATAACAAAAAAAGAGACAATTGCCAATTATTGTCGCCATTATAGAAATAAAAGCATTATTTGTATGCAAGTTTTATGCAAAAGGCATAGCTTTCTTGAGCTAATTAATCAGACTCAAAAAATAACCACAGCAGATCTATGCCAGACCTGCGAGTGCCGGTTTAATCTATGAAACCCCGGTGACCCGGTGCTTTGACAGCGCCAGGATATGGCCGTCACTACCACCATGCCTTCGCAGGGGTTAACTGGACCACTAGAACCACTAAGTCACTAAGTGAGTCACTCACTTCCCAGAGTACAGCGTGTGAATGTCATCGGGCCGCGTGGCTGTGGGTCCGACCGCATTCTCCGCTAGACAGAAAACGGCATGAAGGTTGTCCTTAAAGCCCTGCAGGGCAAAAAAGAAAAAGTAGAAGGGCTATAGGACAGGGCACACGGTTTTGATAAGACTTCTTTCAACGACAGGGACAATAAAATGCCTATGGCAGCCGTAAGCAGCAGCACACTTTGGAGTGTGGACTGAACCCTGTAAATGTGCCAATGGTTGCCCCACCTGTTTAACGGTGGCTTTGAAAGCTCCCAGGATGGCTGCAGCTCCTCCGCAGTCCCTCTTCATCCCTGGCATCGTGGTCTATCAAATAAAAAGACAGACAGACAGACATTATATATCTTAATCGTTTGCATTACTGACCTTGGAAATAGTATTCATCTTGTACAGAAACAAATATACTTTATCAACCTCAAGGCGGATACAAATTGAACATTAATTCATCCAAATTACCAGTTGGGTCCCCAATGGTTCCATTGATTGCGTCATTTCCATAGCACTTCTTTTACTAGTTTCACTGTTCAGCCAAGTTCAATTTACTTCCGTGATCCAACTTGCATTCTGTCACATGATTCAAACTAAATCATCCCTCTTGGTATTCTTCTTTTCCAACCTACCTTTCCCTTAATGCTGAGTCCACCAGTGTCGTACACGATGCCCTTCCCCACCCATGCAATGGTCTGGGTGGCCCCAGCCGGTGTGTGGCTCAGTACTGCAAGGGCAGGGGGATGCTCTGCTGCCTTGCCCACTCCATAGATACCTGACCAGGCAGAGAGCACAGCAAGCCCTCAGCACTCATACGGCCCAGGGTTTGTCATCATAAAACACATCATTACTCTGCATTTAGTTTAACCCAAAATATATATCGTTGTTCAGAGAAAGGGATTTGACACTGAAATTGAACGGCAAGACCGTACCTCCAAAACCTTTCTGCTTCAGTTCCTCTCCACGAATGATCACAGGTGTGATTGACAGCTCTGCACCAACGGCTTTGATCTCCTGCAGGAAAGATCAGATGTAAGCCACTTCATTAATCGTGTACACCTAATCGTCCCCTTCCATCAGTTAAAAGTGTCCTTTAATATACCTTTAATATTCCACAATATCAAGGTATGGTTCATATTTTCTGGTTCATATTAAAAGGTTTGTCCCTTAAAAAAAGGTAGATGGTGAAATCTAAAAATAACTTCCACACTGGTGTTACAAACCAGATAAACAGTGAGGCACTTTGGATCCCGGGGACCAGGAAGAAATCCTTTACTGACTTTTACCAGAAACGTATGCATTCCTAACGCATTAGCAAGAGCAAATGAAACCACTTCCGTACATCCAGGAAGTGATCAGTGTTCATCTCGTTGCAGGGCGTGTCCACGATGCGGGCAGCCAGCCTCACGCCGTCGGCAGCATTGGCAAGACACTGAAAAGGAACAACAGTCCCCGGTTGGTATCCCACTCGATGCGTTTCGACCTCTCATGAGGAGAGACCCAAAGAAGGAGGGCTGGGGCTGGCGTGGGGAGGTACCTGAAGCTCTGCCGGCTCCACGGAGCTGCTCTCCTGGCCCACCACGATGAACTCCACGGTGACCTTCTTCTTCTCCGTCCGGCGCGAGGACGCAGAGCGGCGGGAGAAGGTGGGGAACGCCCGGGAGATGGCGCAGGAAGACGCAAACACGTCCGAGCGCTCGCACACCATCTGGGAACATTGGACACAGTGCTTCAACCGCCGGATGGAGTGAGCCATTGTTTGGGCGCAGTACTGAACCCGGTCGCAGCACTCCCTTCTTAGGAAAGGCACACAGTGCACGATTTCTGTCCATTAAGACGGTGACATATACAACCAGGTGGGATTGTGATTAGCCGTTACTAGCCATTTTACAACGGCTAGTAACGGTCATACTGGTGGTATAATATGTCGCCTTTAAAATAAAAATAATCACTGGGCCGGTAAAGGTCGGTAAACAAACCACGATGCAGCGATTGTTGCCCCCGGGCAGACAGGACCGTACGAGGCGGGAGACAAAGTGGGCAGAGGAGGGGCTGTTGTGCCGGCTGACCCTGGCGGGCAGGGCTGCCACCGTGGCATGGTTCAGGTACAGGGGGCAGCTGTCCGTGGGGTTGGGGCTCAACGCAGCGAGAGCCGCCAGCCAAACCTGCAGGTGGGGAAAGGTGTGAGTCCTTGTGCTTGTAAGAGTGCGTCTGTGGCCTATGTCTAGCTAAGCCCATTAGAAAAGCTTCTACTCCGGAAGCAAGAGAATATAATTGGTAAATGTGTTTACATTCATGGAAGTGCTTCCCAATATGAAATGCTCTTTTGGCGCTTTATTGTAAATCGTTTACCTTGTGTTACAATACATTCAAATGAAACACAAGTAAGCTGTGCTTGACTTAAGACACAAATAGGAAATCTGTAACCTTAACTTAAATTGTGTGGAATAGCAGGACTGCCTTTTATCTAATGCCAGTCTAGTGTTTTATAGACCACGTACATTAAGCAGAGTAGAACCGATTAATCCGTCAGCAATAAATCAATTAGATTACTTGAGCCGCACAGTTAACTGTGATTCAACCTCACAAATCTTGTCAATTAATCTCTTCTCAAGTCGCTTGATACACCGCCTTGTGCAATTTAGGTTGCACAACTGCTATCTATTTAAAAAACGCCGACACGTCAAAAAAAGCTTGACATTGACCAGTTGAGCTGTGAACATTGGCCTCACCAACCTAGTTTAAATAATTGACTAGTAATGCCAGAGTCTTCATACATTGTATTGCTTAAGGTCATTAAGATGCGTTAAACATTTTTTTAACCCATAGTGCGCTTTTACATTGACATTCCCTTGGTCCAAAGCATGCACATCTTGCTGATTTAAAGGAAATGGATCAGTCCGTTTCAAGTGGATACATCGATTTGGCGTTGAGACCCACAACACCAGGAAATACATGTAAACAGTTGCAGAGGTGCTTATTTTCGCTTTTGGTCATTGAGATGGGAAGCAATGCGAACCTTCTTATTGACTAGGCTTAATGACTTTAAATTGATCATTGGGCTGCACCTTTTGACCTTGCACGTGGTGGTTGAATTATCTGAGATTATTCATTGTTTAATTGAAGTGGCCGCTAAGGTTTTTATCATTTACAAGCTGCATCTAATCGACGCATGGCAAAAATCATTCATAATCTTTTCTTCAAACGGTTATTTATTTAATTTCGGAAGTATTTTGAACTAAATGTGGCTTAAAGTTAGAACTATCAAGGTCTAACGTTACTGCGCTTTTAAATCTGTATTCGCCAATTAGTACCTTGATTAACGAGGACATGTTGTACTAAAATATTATGCCTCGAATATCATCGACATCGGCATTCATTTAATCAGAGGGAATAGCTCCTATTTCGATTTAGACTGTTTTTCATGCATTACTAGTGCTAGTTGTGCATTAGCTAAGATTAGCCACAAGCAGAGTTGATAAATCATAAGTAGTTACCTCTTTGCTAACGGCTGGTTGAAGCTTTCCCTTGATCTGGCTCCAGTTAACTTGCTGCAGATTGTTTTGTTGTCCGATAACTAAAACGGGGCGGCTTTGGGGCTCTGAGTCTCCGGCAGCAGCCTTGAACTCCAGCAGCACGTTCGCCATCTTCATGACTTGCAAAGCGAGCTGCAGCAGTTAGCTGTGGTGATAGCAGCCGTCCTCCAGACCATACGGAACGGAAGTAAAACTGGGCTTGAGTTGAGGATCAGCAAATTATTAATGACGTACCATTCGTCAAATCTCTCGCCTCCGTCAACTACACGTAAAACACGGAAGGGACACTGTTACTTCTTTTTTTATTCAGGAATTTATTTTGTACAAATTCCTATGAAGATCTGTCTGGTATACTTGACGTTGAGCCAAGCCAATCAATGCAATTCCTAGTCAAGCCTGCACTCTAAATAGATGACTCAACAAATGTAATTACATTTTTAGCAGAAATATAATTAATAAATACACTTATGACATGGTTCAAGTATTCAATGTTCCCCAGCTGGAAAGACATTTAGAAGCACTTAAGTCAGAACATTTAGTGTGAATATAGTGTTTTATAATAGCTATTGCAGAACCCTTGCTTTTAAATACCTGCACCTTCAATGGCTTACTATGCAAGTACAAATAGAACGTGTATGCAAATGTTAAACAATTATACAAAAGGGACTGGCTTTTGTGTTTTTAGAAACTGGAATAATTGATTCTGAAGACATTTCAGACGGTAGTGTTTGCCTCAGTATAGTAAAACTCAATGACATTGTCTAGTTGTCAGAGTGACATACCATTACAGCTTTGAATTAGAAAGCCACATTTTTATCCAAACCCAACATGATGGTAGATTTTTGATCAGATTTGTAGAACATTTTGCATTAAAATACAAAAATCAACTACAGGCCAATTTAAAATATCCCCCCTAAAAAGGTTGCTTTAGAATCTCTCAAACATCTTTCCTTATCATTGTATCCATTATATTACCTCAAAACTATTGAAATTAGTTATGTCATACGTGTGTGTCTTCGTGTGCGACTGTGCTTACATCAATATTCATTTTAAGTAAGGCAATCAACATTTTGCAAGCTATTGAGAAACCGGTTTAGGTGTGCTCTTATAATTCACACTCATTATTAAATCGACTTGATATAGAGATTGTGAGCTATAATTGTAACTAAATAAGTTAGAAAAATACTTTCAGAATATTGCTACATATAGTATTTCAAGATTCCTTCACATCTCATCTCAGAAAATTGAAATGTAACATCCAAAGATCGTATTGGAAAAAATGTAAGGTTATGCTTTTGTAAGTAATACAGTACCATAATAAAAATATGTGTAATTGCATAATTTCACTTGTTGACCACAAGTTGATTTTCTTTTTAAACAAGATGTGTGCAGATATATAAATGCCCCTGCACACACACATACATATATTATAATTACATTTGATCCTTCTAATTGATGAAGAGGAGTGGGAGCGGCTGACTTTAGAGGGACCCAGCCTCTGCGTACTGACGGGGATCATGGGGGGGGGGGCTTCACTCAGTAAGGCAGTGCTGCAGGCCAACGCTGCTGCAGCACTTCTCAGTATAGGCGTGATTGAGATTGCCGGTATCCCCGCAGAACATGGAGATTCCACAGTGCTTGAGGTTAGCGTTGAAGTGGGAGGCCTCTTTCGGAGGGGAAGGCTTCATCATGGAGAGGATCAAGGCCAGACAGTCTGCCACCTTCTTGTTTGGGGCACAAGACAGGGCTGGTGTGCACCCTGCGGAAACAACAACGACTGACACTGTGAAACACGTCGAGTCACATCATGTAGAACGGGAAGAGAGTGATGCTGTTTCGGACCGTACCTTCTGCATCTACAGCCATTACAGCGGCACCTCTGCTGAGTAGCACTTGGACGACCGTGGCTAGACCTTTCCTGGCTGCTATGTGTAGGGGCCTGCATCAGCAGGTGCAGCGCCAAACGAGAGAGGACAAAGGTAAAATATCTATTAAAAAAGGCACCACTCACAAAGGAAAAACAGTCCAACTATTCGCAGCCCTCTGAATAGACATTTATCACTGCAGCTTTATTGTGACTTATGCAGTGGAGGACTTACATTTGTAGAGCACAGTTGGCTGCGTTTATGAGGGAAGTATCGCTGATCTCCCCCAGGATCAACAGGGCACACATCTCATGGCCCTAGGTAATAAAACACATCACAAAGTCAGGGAGGAAAAACCCATGCAAGTGTGTAAGTGAAAGAAGTGTTACGGCAGTGAGCATGGGTCGGGTAGACTGTTTAGTGTACAAATAGACTACTGTATGAATTAGGTCTGGAATGGGATTTAATTTGGTTAAAGTAAAGGGGTAATGAGTGATTATTTATTTGAAGGTTATATCCTTTTTAATTTAGATTAAAACAGGAATGTCCGGGAGAGAGAGAGTGGAAGACATTGCAGCGGTATGGACTAGACCTTAATGGTACGTGCTCTACCCGGTGAACGGGTAGAGCGCAGAAGATCAACAATAGGGCCTTCTGTTGGCCAATTGGTACAAGAGCTGAGGCCTATGAATCAGCAGCGAATTTAGCCCAAGGATGTGAAAGTGCAACACGCGACATATTAACAATTAGTGGTGAGTAATGGTGTGTGAGAGGGACCTTGCTGCAAGCTAGGTGTAGAGCGGTGTTATTGTTGACATCCAGAAGGGTCAGGTCTGGCTTAGCCTGCTGGAGCAACATCTCTGAAAGGCAGAAAAAAAAAACTCTCATGACCACGGTAACCTCTTATGTTTCCATTTTGAATAACATCATCTAGACTAGAGGAACCCTTGGAAATGCCACATGGGTTAATTTTTTCAAAACCGTTAAAGAAGGAGAACTGAAACAGTCCTCAATGCAGACTAGTTGAGCTCAACACCAGAGGGCGTGCAGAGGTCTTACCGACGGCCATGGACTGTCCGCGGTCGGCGGCCACCATCAGAGCGGACCGCCCGGAGCCGTCCACGGCGTTGACCTCGGCCCCCTGATCCAGGACCAGCTGGAGGCCGTCCACCTTTTCAGAATAGGCAGCGGCGTGCAGCGGGGACCTATGGAGGGAGAACCACCACCAAACACAACCAGCTGAGGATATAGGCCCACTTTCAAAGCTTCCACCGGTGGTTGAGGGGTCCACACAGAGCGGCGTCCTTACCTTCCTTTAGGGTCCCTGGTGTTGACCATCGGAGCCCCGCCACTCTCCACCAGCAGCTTGGCTGCACCACATTGGCCATTCACTCTGTTATTGAGGACCAGATTAAGACCATTATAAACCAAAGCACAGGGAACAGGAATAGTTACTACTGGCCTTGCTTATACAAGCTTATATCGTATCAAGAACAATTATTAAAACATGTCCATGCGTTCCATAAATAGAGGGATTGGCCGTTCAATTAACAAAGGTACTTACAGAGCACAGTGCAAAGGTGTGAACGAGTGTCCCTCTTGGATGGCGAGTGGTTTATTTTCAAGTAAAATTCTCAAGCATTCCTCATGACCTGAACAAAAGAAGCAATGTTTCAAAATACTTTTAGGACCATATATCAAATAGTTATTTAAAAAGTACCTTAGAAATAGCATTGTGTGATTTTACATTAGCCGTGTTACAACTCCCTCACGGTAATTCAGTCACCTACGTTCTTCATTGCTGTATTTAATGACAATGCTTATTGTGTATAATGCGCCTCAAGTTGCCTGGCAAAAACACAGAGGGATTGTCAAAGCTGTGTCAAAGCTGTGTACGCCCCCTGTGTACGGGGGGGGGGGGGGGGGGGGGGCGACCCTGCTCCGTCTCACCGTGGTAGGCCGCCCAGTGGGTGGGCGTGTACCCACTGAAGTCCAGCATGCAGTCCAGGGTGTCCGCCTGCACCGCCGCCTTGATCAGGTAGCCCAGGAGCTGGGTGTGGCCGCAGCACGCCGCCTGGTGCAGCGGGGTCCTTCCCTGAGAGTCCCTGCTCAGAGCGGCGGCCCCGTGCTCCAGCAGCGCGCACACACAGCCCTCACTGCCCATGACGGCCTGCCGGGAGGGACACAGAGGCATGCCAGAGGATTTGAGGGATTGATGGTCCCGGCTGAGACCTCGGTTTTCAATATGCATGCTGTTATTAACGGTCCTATCCCTGGTGCCTTAAGTATCAAGTGATGCATGATCGCCTGCTTTGCACCTGCAGTTTCACTCTTTTTTTTTTTGCCATTACATTTGATATACTGTTCTAAACTCGGTCTTGTATCTCATGCTTGTGGTCTGCGTGTCACCCTAACGGTACATCCTCAACACTATAGAGGACATAGGGAGGTTATAAACAATTTAAAATCAAACTGTCAAATCAGGGAATTAATTTCCCTCTGATCAAGCCTTGCTAAGCGCAGTTGTTGTTGGTCGAGGTCGACGGGATTCACTCACAGCCCTGTGCAAGGCGGTGCAGCCCTTCTTGTCTGCTGAATTGGCGGCAGCGCCTTTCTCCAGCAGGATGTGGACGCAGTCCGTGTGACTGCCCAGGGCCGCCAGCATTAATGCGGTCCTTCACAACACACAAGAAGACAATACTTACTCCCAGCCCCATGCCCTTCTTAGTTTCTGAAGGAAAGTTAGTGTGTTCTTAATGAGCTAAGAATATATGCTTAAAAGGACTCACTGTCCCTGTATGTCGGTGCTGTCCAAGATATCTGCGCTCTCCTCTCTGTTGACCAGGATGAGCAGAGAGTCCATGTGGCCTTCAGCAGCTGGATGGGATATCGTCAAACGTTTTAGAGTGTCCTTGGAATAATCAGCAAACTAATGTAAGCATTACACTATATTACACAGTGACTCAAAGGACATTGGGCAAATCCAGTCCTCAAATGACCTACCTGTACACCGTTCAAAACATTTCCACTGATTCAATCACACATCTAAACACAGACACACATACATATACACACACACACCTGCAGCATGGAGAGGAGTCCACTTGCGTCTATAGTCCTTGAGGAGGCAGGTGGCCCCGTGTTTGAGCAGCATCTCCACACAGCGGGCGAAGCCTCTCTGGGCGGCCAGGTACAGAGCGGTGCGACCCTGAGAGTCTCGCACGTCCAGACTCACCAGCGTCTCTGTCAGCACACGCAGCGCCTCGCAGTGACCGTTGTACGCCTGCCGTGGGAAAAAAACAGCTCCAATGTTTACAGGAATATTTAAAAGGAAGCAAATGCATAATAGTAAGAGACTGTTAAATGGCCTTTAGCACGCTTTTTCATCCAAAGCAACTTGCAGTGAGTTAATAATCGTCAGCAGGTGGGGCAGGTAGGGGGTTAAGGGGTCAAGGACACATACTGGTAGGCATGCCGGAGAATTTAATGCAGTATAATTTGGCGGAAGTCAAAACAATCACGACTACACTATCTGATCCCCAGGATTTGGTTATTTGCCTTGTTCCGGCTAAGCCTTATTTGTTTATAAAACCAAACCGATTTAGCCTGGGTTATATGTACTGCGGAGGACGGATGAGTGCACTCACCGCTAAGTGCAAAGGGCTGACGGGAAGGTTACTCTCTCCCTCCCCGAGGCAGTTAAAGGACATCTCCAAGAGCTGGGAGGGGGGGGGGGGGGGAGAATGAAAGCTGGATTTAACAAAAGTGTAACAAACACAGGAAGGATTTAATCAGTAAAATTGAGCCTTCTGTTGGGATCTAACGAGAGCCCATGCTCACCAGCTCCAGGTGCTGTCTGTTGCCGTAAGCTGCGGCAAAGTGCATGGCGCTGTATCCCTTGCCATTCTTCAGGGCAGGGTTCGCCCCGTTGTCAAGCAAATACTCTAGACATCTAATCACACAAACACACACACATTTAAAACAGGTTTAGCTTGTAGACACAACACATACAAGTTAGTAAAACATGTTTCATGGGTATTTCTGAGTTACATAGAAGAGTGAGCAATAACTTACAAAATGCAAATGCATCCGTCTTTACAAACCCGAATGATCCGATTAGAGCGCTAGAAACTTACAAATAGGCTTCCTTTGCCCTTTCCTCGTGGTCATAATAACCGGAATCCTGTCTGTCCTCTCTGTTCACAAGAAGAAGAACAATAATCTGTTATCCTTAATCATATGCAAGTGAAGCCTTCTCAGTAAGCTTGTAGAACGTGCTTCCTCTCCCACCTGCTGAAGGTGTGGGAAGCAGCGGCGTAGTGTAAGGGGGTGCAGCCCATCAGATCCACCTCGTTCACCTCGGCCCCACCTCTGACCTGGCCCATCGTGCACTGGCTGCTCCCATTGGCTGCAGCGTAGTGCAATGGAGATCTGGGAGGAAGACACCAGGAAAGGCGCCGTGAATACATAATAATAATCAATGCAAGAAAAGTACATTTTCTGCTGTAATAGTCAACTCAGAATACTGTTTTATCAGGTTAATACCTTCCCAATTTGTCCTTGATGCTCTGGTTGGCACCACTGTGCAATAGCAGGTTTAGACAATCCACATTTCTGCAAAAAACCACAACAACCTAAATAAACACCTTAGTTTATTCAATAGCCATTTCATTTTAAAAACGCATGGTTTGAATCTAAATGAATAACAATCAACAAATGCATTCTACCCGTTTGAAAGATAACAAAAGAATTTCAAGAAGTCAGTTCTTCAGGTTTGGTATATTACAGAGCTTCCTAGATGCTGCTGCCATTCAAGCCTGATATACAATACCGGCAGCATCTAACTTGACTGGATATAACATGCAACAAAAACCTAACCGGGTGTTTTTGTTGAGGTATAATGCATGTTCACCCAAGTTTTAAGAACGACTGGGCGGGCTCCGGTATAGAGACCTACCCTCCGGAGGCAGCGGCGTGCAAGCACGTCCTTCCGTGGCTGTCCGGGGTGTTGATGTCAAAACCAGCGGGGGCCGTAGGCTCGTTTGTCGGAGACGGCGTCATTTTGTACAACTGACCTGAAGAAATATCAACAACCGTACATTTTAAACTCAAACATAGGGTAAACAAGTAATGGAACCCACTGTGTGTTACAAACGTATGCCCACCTGAGGTTAATAGCTTGTGACAACAGTCGGGAAAGCCGTAGAGTGCGGCCAGATGCAGAGGGAGCATCCCATCGATCCCTTGTCTGGAGAGGATACAGCTCTGTCAATTTACCTCATGTCACACAGCTGTCAGGTTGTAACCTACTGAATACCCCCCTCACCTCTCCCATTCCTACGGCGGAAGACAAACTACTTGGGCCTCTAAGGTGCCATTAGGTCATTCAAAATGAGGTCATTCTGCATCGAGGAGACAACGGCCAATGGATGAGGTTCCTTGACAGATTTATAATTTGCATTTAGTTATTTAGTCTGTAAACTATAGGCCATAGCTTACGAGTAAAATTGTGGTCAGGGTAAATAATTTGAATCTCGTCCTCTCTTGAGCCGTGTGTCTATTCTGGGCTACAGTAGAACCATGGCAGTGCAACAAGGCACACTACGTGGAAGAGGACCAGCTCCCGGTGTAGATAACAATTCTTAATTTCATTGGATTATACACTTATTAAAATCATACTTATGCTTATGTTATATTTCTGCCAAGTCCGTTGCATTAGATGCCACTAAACTAAAAATATTTAAAAAAATATATTTGTACGTCATTTTGATCTGTCATGTTGATCACTGTCATGTTGACTCTAGGGCTGGGTAAAAATATCGATTCATCAATGCACTGCAATTTATTTGTTCTCGATTCAGATTTTTTTTTTTTTAATCGATTATTTCCAAAAAAATAATAAAAAATAAGCATACATTGTAATCTAGAAGCGAGTATGCCTAAATGTACATGCCCTTTTACATTTTTCCATGTTATGATTATTACTTTTATGCTGCAAGTTTAGCTTAGGAACAATACTAGACAATGGTGTATTCCCTTTTTGCTAGTTAAAGAACAATGAAATGGTTAATTCATTTTAAAATGGTTAATTCTAAATAATATGTAGGTATTTTTGTCATCTGCACGTATTATTGAATCGAAATTGAAGCAATTGGATCAATATCGAATCGAATCAAGACCTAAAGAATCGAATTGAATTATGAGGTACCTGGCGATACCCAGCCCTAGTTGACACTATGAGTTAACACTTTAAGACTGTCAGGCTGTCTGACTCTTACTTGGCTACGTCAGCACCATTGGATATCAAGGTGACGATCAACAACTCGTGCCCAAACCTAGCAGCCACATGAAGGGGAGTATTTCCATGCATATCCGTGCAGTCAATCTCTGCACCTGTGCAAAACATAGACAGAGCAATTGGCTGAGTATCTGTTTCAATGGTTCCCTATGTGCTAACAGGGATCTGTTAGCACATATATTATAAATGATTGTTACTGGAGATGGTCTATAGTGCTGGAATGTGTTTTACCATTTTGGATAAGGATCTGGGAGCGAGTGAAGCGTCCATGGATAGCAGCCATATGCAGAGGGCTCTTCCCTTCCTTGCTCTGTTAAGGAACAGTGGGGGTCACTATACAATAGAGCAGTGGTTCCTAGCCTTTTTGTTTGAGTGTTGCAGCAGCAAAGACTCAAGGGAGCCTATTTTTACCCTCGGCCACAGCTAAGACATTTTTTAATCATTAGCATAGTTTCAGAGTTGCATACAACTTTAAAAATGAAGATTTCAAATTGTGTTTCTCTACGGTATATTTAAACCTGGTTGGGAAATGCCGCGATTCAAATATTTAAAGGAGACATATTATACCACCAGTTGTGAGTGTGAGTGTGATAAGCCTTATGGTGTGTTCCTGAATCCTCGGCCGCCAGCCTTCCGAGTTGCAGGTTTGACGTCACTTCCGGTCTTGGAGCATTCATAGCGTTCCTGTTCGTCTTTGTGATTGTGGCATGAAATTGGCTAGAAGTTGTTTATTAGCCTCTAGTGATGCCATATGGGGCAGATTTTCGAAACGGCTTGTAAGGCTAATCACAATCACACCTGGTGGTTTAATATGTCTCCTCTAAGGAGATAAAGCTATAGATCTCTCAATTTAAAACACATTCTAACCTGTATGTTGACGTCTGCGGCATTATTGACCAGTAGTTCCAGACAAAGTGTCCCACTGGTGGAGATGGCTGCCAGATGCAGTGGTGTGTAACCATGGTGATTGGTCTGGTTGACGTTGGCACCGCAGTTCATGAGCTCAATGGCGACGGCCTCCTGTCCTGTGTGGCACGCCATGTGAAGGGCCGAGTTCCCGAACACGTTGCCCTCATCAATCTTAGGCGCAATGGGAGGGCAGAGAGATTTTGGGGTTGATTAGTTTCAGAATCCTGCACTCTTACACAATTTTCTGCCCTCTCTCTTAACAACTCTCTAATCTTAACTGCTGCCCTTTTAAACCAGTTATTTAAAAGCATGGAAGCAGTGGCCATTTTACCTCGACGTTGAGTGTTAGCAGGTACTTCACCACGTCCAGCTGCCCCCCTCCAGCGGCAGCATGCAGAGGGGTGTAGCCCTGTGTGTCCTTGCACATCACGTCAGCACCACGACCTACCAACAGCTTCACTATCTCCAAGTGTCCTGGAAAAAAGCATTGGCTTGGTTTTAATCTATAATGGAAATAAACAAACACCTGCATGGCACGGGGCTGCCAGCTGCTGTAAAACTCTGCATGGCTCATACGCAAAGCACAGCATGAATGTACATTGAATATGAAGCAGCTAGCAAAGGAGCAGCGTACACATATAGCGACACTCACCAAGGTTTGCAGCCCAATGTATTGGCTGCCGTTCCTTCTCGTCACCGACACCAACGCTAGCTCCTCTTTTGAGAAGCAGATCCACCATCTGAAGAGCACAAGAGAGTTGGTACATAAATAACACAGATGCAAGTCAAATTATTTCAGACATCTCCATTTAATTAAATGTTGAATAAATAGATATTTGAATGAGCCGTTCGGCACTGATGTCACTGAACTTTTTGCAAGCTGATGACATGACATACACCATAGTCCAACGAGTGAAGCTAACCTCGTCCTGCCCACTGTAGGCTGCATGAAGCAGGGCTGTTCTCCCTGACTTGTCAGCAGTATCCAGGCTGGTAAGGTGTGGTATGAGAGCGTCTGCGCAGCCTGTAGCCCAGTTAGCCGCTGACACGTGTAAAGGTGTGAGCCAGGATTTGTCTTTTGTGTCTGCATCTGCTCCATGATTCAGGAGCAAGCAAACAGCCTTCTGAAATTGCCGTACCAAATATGGGAAAAAGTCAACAAACTGAGAAAGTGATGTACCTATGTATACATACTTCCAGAAGGATATATCGGATATAGTATACACTAAGCACCTTGTTCCTGGAGGCAGCTGCTCGATGTAGAGGCGTCAGCCAACTCTGGTCCTTGGCATTTACATCTCCACCTTTGATGAAGTGCGTAAAATCAAATCTATTAGGACTTCTCTTTATGGAAATGAAAAAGTTATTTGTCCTGATGTACTCTAAAGAAAAGAACACTAAGACATGAATAATTTCTCTAAATATATTGAAATGTATTTATGCATAGGGGTATTTATTACCTGAACTGATGAGCAAGTCCATAATTTGGATATCTCCTAGATAAGCAGCAGCATGTAGCGGGCTACGATGGTCTTGGTCCTGAAAGCATAAGAAGAAGCTATTCAGTATGGTTTAGTATGGGCTATGAAATACTAAAATATCCAGTAACAACTTAGTCTTGAAGAATAATGATTAGTTTGGCGAATATAAAATTACCAGGGAGTTGACATCTTCCTGGTGGAGCAACAGAAACTTCACTTCCTCAGCATTACGGCTGAATATGGCCTGGACCAACGGAGACTGAAAAAGATCATAGCATGGATGACGTTTCGAGTTAGTTTATTTTAGTATTTTATTATACTGGCATACAATGGCAGATTATGAAATCTAAATCTAACATTGAATTACAAATAAATTCTCCAGTGACTGAAATTTTTCAATTTGGGTCCAAACATGAAATGAAATCACAACACATAGAGAAAATGCAATGTAACGGTGAACCGATAGGCTTCGCTATAATCTTTGACATCTTCGCGCATTCTATTTAAATCCAAACTTCACTGCTTGATCAACGCACATATACGTAAACTGTTTTCCAAAAACAACATTATGCGTCAGGATTCATCTGATTCAGCTTAAACTCGAAGAGTTTGCCTGACATTTCTCGGTGGATAGTATCCGAGACTTCTAACCGAGTGTATGTTGAACAATGTAATCAGGAGTGTGGCTATGTTAAAATAAATGAACGTAAACGCATTGTAGAACAAAGTCCCCGTGCAAACAAACCGATTCATGTTTATTTTCTTCAAAGACAGTGAAACAAATTGTATAAGGTTTTAGGCTAACATTAGCAATCCAATCAATAAGCCTGTGTCACTTCGTAAGGTGTCTAGCTTGTTCTTGCCTGGATCCATTTGACATGCAACAACATTACCTGGTCAACGATATTCAGTAATCCCATTTTAATGTCCCCAAGATGCTCCTTCAGTAGATGATTGGGTGTCACGTGAGGCTAGCTACATTGCATTTTACACATAAGCTAAGTTACTTAAGTTAGCTAAGTTAGCAACCCTGACTGCAAGATATCGCGATGAAAGAATCAGATACAGCCACAAAGGTCCTGTACAACGTGTCCCCTATCCCTGTCAAGAAACCTTTTCGTTTCTGCGTTCAATACAACACCGTTATATATGTTACTTGAATGTATAACACCAAAGCACTGTAAAGTAAACTATTAAAAACTTGTGGGGAATAATATTTCATAGCCATTGAAATCTTATTATGAAGTTTGATTGGCTGTGCCAGCTTGTTCATTGACCAATAAGATGTGTCAGAGCTCTAGCACGTGCTCCTCCAGGACATCCGACCCGCAGGTGACATGGAATGGACACTTTCTTACCAAGAGTTAGCGATTTAGTGTTGTTGCTGTGGTCGGGTTTCTTATAACTATATGTATAGTCAATGGGATCTGTGTGTCTGTTAACACTTCCGGACTTTGCGGTATCTACCCAGGTAAGACGACGGTCGTCATACTTGTTTCAAGGTTAGCTATTACAAACCTGCTAACTAACTAGCATTGTCGAACTGATAAGACAAATGGCGTTATCAACCTTACATCTCATTGTTACCGACACAATACTATTGACATCATCCTCTGATTTAGGATTTTTGGAGATCCATTTCATACGTTAGGTATAGTTCAGACGGGTTCTGAACTGACAGGACTCCTTATTTACAAAGAGACGGATGACTGCCAACGCTGCAACGTCACCATTTAAGTGTCACCTGGACAGGTCCATCAACAGATTGGACCTGTAATTGTTGTAATATACCTCGTTCTGTTCTCGCGAAGAATACTGGTCTGATTCCTTTTGAAATCGTTTTAATGCTATTGTGTATCCAGATGTACTATTCTACAAATGTATTAACACAGTAAACTTACTGAGGCCCAGTGTTATTTACTCGGCATTTTACTGCATACAATAAAATATGTGGAGATAACCTACAATATCCAATGCATAAATCACCCTACATCTGAGCAATTAACTCTGCTGGAACATAGTGTTCTTAAGAGTTGTTGTGCTTGTACGTTTATCACGATAAACAGCATTGAGGCAATGGAATATTTTTGATGGACTAGATTAACCCATAAACAACAAAAATAATGCATTTATAAATATCTGATCCATGACAATGCCTTAACAACCTGATCTAGCCTTGGGAAGATACATATTATATATAATTGGTCAGGAACCACATTCTGTAACCATAAGAAATACAGATATATAACTGAATTACTGTTTTAGTGCTCTGTTAGTCGCTTTCATGCACGCCTTTCTGGTAAGCCTAACTGTTGTCCTTGGCAACTGCTGTCCTTGGCAGCAGATGTCTTTATTCCAGACTAGGATTTAAAAAAGTTTTGCACCTTGTGATTAACAAAAACAGCAATGTTATGTAGCCATCTACAACGGCTTCAGTTGAACAGAAGGAAGTAGCTTTGTTCTGTACTTCACCTGAGAAACTTAAATGGTCTTTTTGATAAACATAGGTACCCTTGGATATAGTTATTGTGTGTTCATTAGGCCATCATTTGATTGTGAATAACCTTGTTGTATTTTAAGCGCTATCTATTGGTCTTTGAAATAGTTCTCCTGATCCTTAGCACATGTATTGGTTTCCTTGATATTATTATTTTTTTTGAAGCAATAAATGCATCAGGCTACGTTGGTGAATAATTCTTATTTCAGTTTATATTTCAGACTGCTACAAACTGTGTTTTTGTTTAATGAACATTCTGGCACAGTATCTGACCGCTGGGAGTGTTCTTTAAAGTGTCTGTTTGGGTGGAGACGTAGATCTAATGTGATTACTTGCCCTGTTGGGTGTAGATTGTGTGTCCTGTTGTTCGTTGGGGGGTTTCCTTTTTTAAACTGATTAATTTGGTCAAACCAATATCATCATTGCCAGAGTTGGTTGATCTTAAAATAAAAAAAGATATTTGGGATTGTGATAGTAATTGTAACTCTATTTTTCCTCTATGCAAGTATTGGATAGAGGATTTTTTAATGGCTTCATGCTCTTCAACATTAAAGGTTAACACAACTGAGTAAAAGCTAATAATAGGGCCTGATGCATTACAAGATGGTTACATAACACAATACAGAATTTACACAACAGCTGCTGTACATAATAGTCTTTGTGTGATCTGGGGAGATGTGATACTGTAATTAAAGTTGAGTGGTAATTTTTTTTTACTATTAACATAGTAAAAAATTTACCCGTTGCCTGGCCTTTCATCTCCCGACCGAATGTCTGGTGCTCCAAATTTGCGTTATTGGAGAGGGAGAGAGCCAGAGAGAGGGTGTTAAATTGATATTAAGGATATCCATGCTTGTGAAAGACAGACTTTTGATAGTTATGTTTCTGCTACATGAGTTTGATATTACTATACCACATTCTTTGGGAAAAAGCTAACATCATGTCGTCGATGATGTTGTTATTCTTCCTGCGCCGGGGATGGTTCATCGGCATACATAGCCTATGGGAAGTGGGAGAACGGAAATTCTGTTAAGGTAGACCGGGTTACCGCTACTATTCATGACCCTTTCTCAGCCTAGTGTATTCATCATCTTGTAGTGAAGTTTATTGTATTATGTACTTCATTAAAGTTGTTAACTACTGTGTGTGTGTGTGTGTGTGTGTGTGTGTTATAGCAATCATGGTTCACTGTGTTTATGATTTATTACATTTCCATTTGGTCATATAGCAGACACTTTTAACATAAAGCGATTTACAAGTGACGCTGAGAACAATAGTGTGTGTGTGTGACCCTGGGGAGGGAATAATCCTGTGCTGTTCTGTGTCCTGCCTCAGGTTGTGTTTTCAGTCATGTGATTACATCGTCACATGACAAGGTCCCGTCTGCACATGTTGTAACAGAGTTCATAGCATGCAGTTAATGAATGGAATTGTTTTTTTGCATAGGATTTCTTGGGTTTAATCTGAGAATTTTCTATGCGTTTTAAAGTATGCGGGTGCAGAGGACAATCAATGAGTAGATACATGGTGAAAGGGAAACCTGGACGACGACGGGTCTCATGAAGAGGCTGTCAATCAAACAGTGAAGCATTTTTAGAAGACACAGAAGTGAGCCTTTTGGCAAAATCTGCTGTTTACGTAACCTAGAGAGGAACAAATGTGACCTCTGAACGACAATAATGATTAGTCACTTACGTCTATAGAGAAGATTGTCAATTCATTCTCACAAGATCAGCCGCCTCACTTTTGTCTTGCCTTCTGACATGGTGTTGTTCTGGTCATACAATAGCTGTTTTCTTATTGCAGGAACTTTGATATTTTTCCCTTAGTAGGGATCCTCCTGCCTGCCTAGATGAAGGAAAACCAAGAAGGAGACCTCCTGGAAGGTGAGTGCCTATGATAACAGAAATCAGACACGCAACAGCAGCAAAGGCATCCATTATGTGCTTAAATCCATCCACACCTCACCGCAAAAGCCGCTTGCAGTATAGTTTGTGATTGTGTCTTTTCCCTGTTCAATGCGTAAGTTCTAGGTCCAAAATATTGAGTTGTATGGGATTGTTTTACAGTCTCCTGGTAAATCACGGCAGAAGACGAAATGGAGGCAGCAGACAGTCGCTTACGCTTTCTCATTAATCCCAATTTAATTATTTACATTTTTATCAACACTTTCGAGTGTTTTTATGACGCTTACTTAACAAAACCAAACATATTGTCTGTGAAATGTCAACGCCAAAACTTTGTTGAAACCTGACTGTATGTATCTGGAGGAAATTGTGGGGGATTTAGAGGAAGTGTAGAATCATTCAACCAAACAGTTGTAGTCCACGGTAATTCATTTTTAGCTTGAGGAAGTCTGTGTGTCAACTGCAATTTAATATATAACCTTTGTGCCATGGGAAGACTGGGTAGCAGCAGGAAGCCAATGAATCTGTCGACTCAGAAAGAAGAAGGCATAGGGACACACTGACTTCTTAACCTCAACAATAATACAATACTCTGAATAATAAGAATTGACCACGCTTAATAAAATATTGCATATCGCATATCATGTGGTAGGCTTTTGGAGAAGCTTGCCCTGATACCGTCCCTACCAGTATTTGTATTTATGCTGGTATTTAGCCTCTGTTCCATCTAACTGTTTATCTCTTTCATCTCAGATGACTTCCCGCAGAATAATGGGGAAGTGTCAGCGGGTCAGTACAGCACCGTCTCCCCTCCTGGCTCCCCCACCGACCAGGAGGAGCCCTTCTCCACCTACTTTGCGGAGAAGGTGGCTATTCCAGAGGATGCCAACCAGGTATGAATGTAGGCCGTGGTTAAGGCCCAGTCCCATTTCTACCCCTTACGCCTTCCCCTTCCCCCTTCCCCCTTCCCCTTTCCCCTTTCCCCTTTCCCCTTTCCCCTTACCCCTTCCCCTTACCCCTTCCCTTTACCCCTTACCCCTTCAAAACAAGGGGGAGGGGTAAGGGGAAGTGGTAAGGGGTAAAAATGGAATTGGGCCTAAATGTCTATGATGGTCTTTTTTTCCATAAATGACTCTCCTGATCATACCTCAAGGGGACAATATTCAGAATCGAAGTGAACTATCAATTGTGTTGCTCGGTAGCTTAAATATTACAAAACAATATTATTGCCTTCATCGTGGAAGGAATTGGCCTTTGACAGCATATTGTGTTTGGAGAGCCCTATGAACCACAGCACGAGAGTGCAAGTTGGATGTATGTGAACCTGTCTACGACACATTGAGTTTCATAGAGATGTGTTTCTGTTTGACACCCTAGAGAATAATAATGGCAGGGGATGGACTGGACCGACAAGTCATATTAACCAACTAGTGCAGTAGAAATTATTTAAATTAAGCCATTTGGGACTTTTTGGAGTTGTACACATGTTTACATGACGTTAAATGTGTAAATTCCTTCCAGACATTCAGTTTCCGTAAACTGTGGGCCTTCACGGGGCCCGGCTTCCTGATGAGCATCGCCTACTTGGACCCGGGCAACATCGAGTCAGACCTTCAGTCCGGAGCTAAGGCAGGCTTCAAGGTGACTAGAACATCGTCAGCCAGCACATCTACAATGTGGTCCTTCTCTTGGATGACACTCTAACCTGGCCGTGCTGCCGTGTCCCCCCCCCCTCCCCCAGCTCCTGTGGGTACTCCTGGGAGCCACCATCATCGGGCTGCTCTTGCAGAGGCTGGCTGCACGCCTGGGGGTCGTGACTGGAATGCACTTGGCTGAAGTGTGCAATCGCCAGTATCCCACTGTGAGCACTACAATCAGCATCCCTGCACTCGCACTGTTCTGTTCTCACGTGCACCCATACTGAATCGTGCCCTCCAAACGGTGATGCAACCGGCACATAAATCTGGTTTGAACCACATGTAAAATACAAAAGTATGCTTTGATTGTTTCTAATCCAAACTTATGGTGATCAACCTTTTTCGTCACAGACAGGACAATTAACTTATCTGTGTGTCATTTACACAAATGGTTAAAAAAATAGTATTATGGCTTTTTGGTTTTTAAGGGCTAAATCCAAAAGTCTTAAGGTGTCTGGCATCCTAAGTCTATCACATTAATAATAATGCAACTAATGCAGTTTTGCTATTGCACCAGCTCTGTCTTGCTGTGTCTATATTATTATCAGCATCATTTTCTCTCTTAGGTTCCACGTATAATCCTTTGGCTCATGGTGGAGCTGGCCATTATCGGCTCAGACATGCAGGAGGTTATAGGCTGTGCCATAGCTTTTCACCTTCTGTCTGTGGGCAGGTAAGATGCCTTCCTCTGTGCTTATTTGTCTCTGTTTGTGTGTTTGTATGTGATTATTAAATCTGTTCTGTTAAACCAACAGAATTCCTCTGTGGGCGGGCGTCCTCATCACGATAGTTGACACATTTGTCTTCCTCTTTCTAGACAAGTATGGTATGTGACTGGGACCCACCTCGATTAAATGCCAAGCTTGGGAAACTGCTTAAAAATACAGAAGTGGTGTTTTTAAAATGGTAACCAACAATGATTTCTTTTAATAGGCTTAAGGAAGCTTGAAGCGTTCTTTGGTGTGCTCATCACTATCATGGCCATTAGTTTTGGTTACGAGGTAAGCGCCTCCTCCATGTTTTCTCTTCTATAATCACTTCCAGACCTCAGATGGTGTTCGGGCTGCTCATTCCTTCACCGATCTTCTCTGTTCTGCAGTATGTGCTGGTGAAGCCGGACCAGCTGGAGGTGATGAAGGGGATGTTCATACCGTACTGTAAGGACTGTGGTACCATCCAGCTGGAGCAGGCGGTGGGCATAGTGGGGGCCGTCATCATGCCCCACAACATCTATCTGCACTCGGCTCTCGTCAAGGTAGAAACTCCTCATTGAATGCATGAGGTTGTAGCATAATCTATCAGTGGGTAGGGTGTTTGTCTCCCAGACCGTTCCGGATCCAATCCCTAATGTCTGCTGATTACCTGTAGGCATCGTTGAGCAAGATACCTAGGCATTTTTCAACCTGGACCCTGTTTTTCCATTATGTTGTATCTCGGGGAGTCAGACCAACATTTTTGTAATTATAATGAGTAAATGCAGCACATGTGTTCCGTCATCCAGCCCCAGAGTAAGGCAATGGTACCCCGTCAATGTATGCCACCTGGAGCTTGTTTTAGAGCAAGACTCCTCCTTGGGTGAGATCTATAATCCAAATCTGAGTCTGTCGATGCCATAACTAACACTTTCAGAGGACATACATTGACGGATGCTATTGCCAAAAAAAAATGATGTCTGTATTAGTCCCCGAGAATAGTGGAAAATAAAATACCCTCACTATTATGGAAACTATCTTTCTCCTTCTCTAAATGTCGCAGTCTCGTCAAATCGACCGCAGTAACAAGAATGAGGTGAAGGAAGCCAACAAGTACTACTTCATCGAGGCCACGATCGCCCTCTTCATTTCGTTCCTCATCAACGTCTTCGTGGTGGCCGTGTTTGCTCAGGCCTTCTACAACAAGACCAACATGGAAGTGGTGTGTGTACAGTGTTGTCAAACCACTGCTTGAGATCATCTCCAGTCCAGATCAGTTTTACGCATCTCATATTTGTCGGTGACGCCATTCCTCTTTTGCAGAATTTAGCTTGCAATGGTTCAAGCTTCCCCTATGACAATCTGTTTCCCCACGACAACAGAACACTGGAGGTCGATATTTACAAAGGGGTAAGTCATCTCCAGAATAAACAATGTGTACAGCTCAGTGATCAGAACGTGGTGCCAAAGAGGTTTTTTGAGTTATGTAGTCAATATCTAGGGCTTCAATTTAGAGGTTTAACATTACCGGACCCAAAACCCGACCGAGTAGGGCCCGGCCCCATGAATGCAGCCGATGAGACGGGCCAGTACCGGGCTCAGACAGACCGTGTATGTGCCCGGGTTTGGTCGGGCTTCTTTCTTTGGACCCGATACAAGCTCTACTTAATGTATTTTTTTACATAATATTGATTAACACAAGTTTTTTTACTTTATTATGAACCAATGCAAATGAATTGATCAGATTAGGGGAAAAGGGAGAAATTAGTTTAAAGAACGTACGTTGGCCTCAACCTACCTCTGTGTTTCCAGGGGGTGGTGCTGGGCTGTTTCTTTGGCCCCGTCGCCCTCTATATCTGGGCTGTCGGGATCCTCGCTGCTGGACAGAGCTCCACCATGACCGGGACCTACTCCGGACAGTTTGTGATGGAGGTAGGGCTGTTGACTGCTTCTAGTTGCTATGTGAGGGAACATTGTCACGACAACAGGTGGAAAGGCTTTCCCTTGCCACAAGACTGTTGATAACCCTGTGCAGGAAATAGGGCCCTCGGACTGGCTTCACAGGCAGACATTTTAACGAGCCCTCAGAGTCGCCACCCTGCTGCCCCAGCGCGATGCGTCTGCTTGGCCTAGTTAACGCTCGCCTCTGTTTGGCTCCGAGGCTTGGCTCTTACCCAGCCCTGACCTCCGCTGCACACACTAGGGCCCCGACATGCCCGACCATTAGGGGTGGGAAATATAATCTATTCTTCGATGCATCGCGATTCTCGCCAGAACGATTCTGTCTCAATGCAGATAAATTAATAATCGGAATAAAAAAAAAATATATATATATATATATTATATTATATTTTTTTTTTGCCTGCTGCCACATTCTGTCCGCCAGAGAGGGATAATTTTTGTACATTTATCTTCAGTGTGTATTGGCCAATGTGATTTGCCTTGACACGATTGCGATTCAGCCTACGCATAGCATGCATGCAAACTCACAGCCAGACACAAGAACTCCTTCTAATTCAAGAGCAGCTTTTCCTTTAATGACATAGAAAAGAAAGATTAGAAATAAAATAAAACTGAAACCGATTTTTTGCATGCTTCCATATTGTGTTATAATGCAAGCTGCATTGATTATTGCATTGTTCATAGAAAGTCATATTTGTGACAAAAGCTTTCTCTCTTATGAAATATTAGATAAGTTAATTCATCTGTTGATGTCTTTAATGATCATCACAAAAGTAGGAAGTGATAAGCAAACTCTTAGTAGCAAACCCAGATATATATATATATATATATATATATATATATATATATATTTTTTTTTTTTTTTAAATCACTCATGGAAATGTACTTAAAAGAAAATTGCTGCATCAAGATGCATCGATAATCGCTTCAGAATCGAATTGTTGACCTCATAATCCGAATCGAATCGTGAGGTGCCAAGAGATTCCCACCCCTACCGTTCATGTCCATACATGGTTTCCAAAACACGAATTAGTCCATCGGTGTGTATTTGATGCTGTGTGTTTCGGTGTCATGGTACTTAATACTTGTTTGTGGGAATAAGGGTTTTGTAATGGCAGTGTTTTTGTTTTTTAGTTTTTTAAGGCTTTTCTTAAACAAACGTTGTTGTTGTTGTTGTTTTCCTCCAGGGCTTCCTGAACCTGAAATGGTCACGATTTGCTCGGGTGCTGCTCACCCGATCCATCGCCATCACGCCCACGCTGCTGGTGGCCATCTTCCAGGATATCACAAAGTTGACGGGGATGAACGACTTCCTGAACGTGCTGCAGAGCCTGCAGGTCAGCAGGGGGGGGCGGGAGCAGGGCCGTGAGGACGAGGCCAGGGTTACTCTGCCTCCCTTATGGGGAACACTAAAGACACGCTAGACCCTTGGGTTTTAAACGCCTTTCATTCAGCACCAGAAATGCAATGACCTCTGGTTAAATACACTTTTTGAGTTATTGATTGATGAAACTAATAATATTTCTTTTTGATTTTCTAGGCTGACACTTTTTATATTGTATATGTTTTATTATTTTGTGGACATATTTTGTGTTGTTGCTTCTCCAAGTATGTCTTATCAATGTTTGTTGCCTCAATGCACCTTGCTTTAATCCCCTCATTTTGGCACATTTTATAAAAAAAAAATATAAAACCCATTGTCTTCTTTCTCAACAGTTACCGTTTGCGTTGATCCCAATATTGACCTTCACCAGTCTCGAATCCATAATGAACGACTTTGTGAATGGATTGTAAGTGTATTATTATACAAATATTTTCACGACATTGATTTCCATCACAGTCATTCTTTGTATACGACCTTGGTCAGCTTTGACCCGGACCTCGACTACGAGTCAATCTCAAAACACTGACGTTGTCCCTAACCTTCCTCTTGTCTCCAGGGCATGGAAGATCACTGGGGGATGCATCATCCTGATGGTGTGTGCCATCAACATGTACTTTGTGATTGTGTACGTGACCAGCCTGGCCAGCGTTTGGCTATACGTATTGGCAGCCATCGTCTCAATAGCCTATCTCTGCTTCGTCTGCTACCTGGTAGGTGGACCCTCGTGTTAATGGATGCAAACATGGAAACATGAACGGAGGGTTGCTTTTCAGCTTGACCTTTTTATCGTACCTAGTATCTCCCTCGAAACTTGGGTCTACACTTGTGTTTGACGTTTCAAAAAAGCTTTAGAAGATTCTGCAGCCTAGAACTACAAGTTAACGTTACCTATAATAGATGTTTTGTAGAGAAACTAAACACGGTAATAAAAACAATGCTTTCTGATGTTTAATGCATGCTCCTGTCCTCTCTTGTGTTTAGGGGTGGCTCTGTTTAATTGCCTTGGGGGTTTCCTGTCTGGACTTTGGCAGCAGGGTAAGCAATAATCCTGCTGTATTCATAGAGGAGCGCCCTGAATATGATACTTAGATGTGGGTCGAAAAAAAACCAACCTCTGTGCCAACCTTCAGTTTCTGGAAGGGGAATGAACCTTGCAAAAACGTGACTTGTTGTATACAATAATTTGACACGCGTATAATTCTGAAAAGATTCTTTGTGTGTGTTTTTGGTACGAACCAAATCAGTATTTACAGGAAAGAAAAGCTGTGTACACAGTTGGATTCATCTTATAGTTCTATTTTTCCATAATTAAAGGTTTTTGTATTGGGTTGAGTGACAATAAATTGCCTTTTGATTTAATCTTTTTTTTTTAATGTTCAGACTTCAGAAGTCATGGATCATAGTACTAATATCTATCATAATCCAACTGTCACGTCCACCAAGAAGTCAAGCCAATGTTACGTGTAACACTCATTGAAACCTTTTTTTTTATGTGCAACTACTGTACTGGAAGCTTGCTTTATACAGAATATCATAGCTTGGGACGTACTGTATTTGACCTCAACAGATGGTACAGTATTGGTATCGACAAATATGGTGGCATTTGCCACCTTGAGACACTTCTTGGCAAGTATTCAAACTAAAGACTTGAATGTCTCATCAGTGGTGAAAGAATTATTATTTATATTAAAATGTTTTATTTTTGCCTACTAATCCTGATATTTTGATAAAACACAGTAATCCCCTCTTGGTAAGGTCACCAGTCATTCATCAGCAGTAGTGCATGTGCATGTGGACCTGTGACACTGTTGTCTCACAGCTTTTCAGCGTGGGGTGTCCTCGCACACGGAAGGACACGCATGTAGGGGCGCCTGTCGCGGTGCTCAGGTTCCCGTTAAAGTTAGCGTCTTCTATTCTTAGGCCCCACATAAATCCTCATGATGGCGCATCCTTCAATCCCCATACTAGCCTATGCTATTTGCACGTTTTAGCCTGATTGACTTCACTCCATGAATTGACAAGTTTTTACACATACCTGCAGATAATATGACGCATCGATTTGAGCACCAGCGAGACTCTTTAAATGACATGTGAACCTGATTCATAACATGGTGTCAATTCTGTCTGACCTCTTAAATAATAATAATGGCCCATACTTGTTTGTGGTCGGTCAGATGCCAGCACAATTAGTTTGTGAATACAGTCCTTATTTAACGCACAACACAATCTTTTATTCAATGTTTTTTTGTTATGGGTTCCCATCTGAATATGGTGGAGCAGAGACCAGTTCATGTTGCCCATACTGGTAGCTCTTACTGGTTTCTACTTTTTCCACAATATCCACCATTATTTGCTAAGGATATTCTTTATTTCTAGATGTTTCGCGTCATTTAACATTGTCTATGTCATTTTAGTCATTTTAAAGCATCAAGTCGATTTGAATGTTTTGGTGAACAAAAGGCCAGCGTAAATTATTCTTTAATGTTTTGTCCTTTTTTGTTAAGAGTTGAACTGCTGTCATCAGTGCCTTCTGTGAAATAATGACACAAGATATTGAGTGTCCCTTTAATGAGTTGTCTCAATGCACATTCTGTAGGCCAATGTAGTGTTCTGTAGCCTTAAGTAAACTATTGCTGTCTATAACCAACTGAAGTCGTCGTCGTCGTCGTCGTCTGTCCTTTGATACTTGCTTAAGTACGCCAATGCGCCATGTATCCGTATGAATAAACAAGAGGATATATGGAGACTCGTGGTGTCTTGTGTCTTGGTATACCTTTGGCAAAGTAATTCTATGTTTTCCTTTTTAGAAGTCAGAGCCATGGTAGTATGATTACTTGGTTACAAACTTTTGTTTGCAAGAGTAGCATGGTTTATACTGAATTAATCTCACCACCTGTATTTACTTACATTGCAAGCTGGCAAATTCTTCTGAAAAGGATGTCTCTGCAGTAAGTAAGATACTCTAATAATCAAAGATCCAAGTAAAATTTGCATCTGCATTTTACCTCAGGATTATCTTGAATAGATACTTTTACAGTTCTATACCCAAGTTTATATTGTGAACTGACTAAGGTAAACGTACTTGTCTGTAAGAAATGTTTTCACCCGTCAGGTGAGCATACCTAATGCCTATTTTTTTTTTTTGTAATCACATCAGCCATTTGATTACAAGTAATAATCATTCTGGCCTAACTCCAATCCAACAAATTTCTCTTTTGTACTAAACAAATTTATTGTAAATCCATCATCAGCCTTAGTGTGGACAATCCCACCCCTTCCTCCTGATCGTAAAACAAAAAACTTGACAAAGATTTCCCTGCTATCCAATATCCGATACAGGGCTGCATTGGACATGTACAGGGCACAGAGGGTGGCTGCTGCTGTTGATTTACCCTCAAGTGCTTAAAATATGGAAGCTGGAGATCGGAATCCATTTGAGCCTGCAAAAAAACACCCCTCTTGCATGTATTATTTTGTAGGAGTTCGCAAAGTTGAATGTGCAGTTTATCTTACATTAACATGCACACAATGACTAACCCCCTTTTTATTTTCTTCTAGGTTCGGCTGGGATTGTCTGGCCACACTGACCTCTACTTATTGAACGATATGGATGCTAATTCTGTGTCTGAACAGTAGGGAGAGATGTAGAGAACACTCTGCAGCATCCCATGCTGCTTGGCTGTGCCATCCTCTGCTAATGTATAGGTGTGAGTGAGAGAGAGCGAGAGAGCAAATGAGCGATAGCATTGGAAGGAGTTCATGCCTAGGAGTTTACTACAAGAGCTTTCAAAGTAAGAATGTGCCTTATGGATTCCCATCCATCCAGTCACTTTACCCACTTAGTCCTGCTGAAGGGGAGGGGTAAAGCCTATCCAAGTTGTCTGTGGGCAACAAGGCCGGAGGATTGCCAGTCCATTGCAGTCCTTTCGTGCATGGGTCTCCAATCAGCCTAACCCTTGTGTCTTTGGTGGTGAGAGGAAATCAGAGTATCCACAGGTGACCCACGATTAAGGGTAACCAAGAGAGAAGATCCAACTCCACCCACCAACATGCAGGGCTCCAGCTGGGAATCCAACTTGAGTCTCTGCAGCTGTGAAACAAAAGTGCTATCCATTGAGTCAACTCACACCACAGAGACTAGTAGATCAGACGGGTTGTGCCATGTGGGTCATTTTCTTATTATTGTCCCATTGTCTGTTTATTTTGATATGAGAATATTACGTGAGGTGTGTAATAACTGTACAGCAAAGCCATTTTTTTTATGAATATCCAAATATGGGCATCCCTCACCAAGCCCGGAGCCTCTCCATTGTGAATGAAAGCAACAGATTTTTATTGTGATGAACTTCGGTGCTGCAATTGCGTTCCAACTGGCTGGCATTGAGCACTTCAAAATAGCACCATGGACGGCATATCTTTGGAAATCAATCTGCATCACATGGCAAATAAATTAATATTAACAACGAAAATAACCGTAAATAATCCCAATGACCATTTTATGTTTAGCGTGGTTCCTGATACTTGTCCAGTAATTCACATTATTCCTTGAGTAACCACCTTCTTTCTTCCCTATTCTCAATATAAACATGGCGACATTCGTGATTTATTGTATTTTTTAAACAAAACTAAGTTGCATCATGTGGTGTATTCCGGTATGATTCCATCCACAAGCCTTATTTTAAGTGAGTTAAATTTATGTTCATTCTTAACTAAATTGTACGTTTTGTTTGTCAAATTATGTTATTAATTATATCTGCAATTTTCTGCAGTTGTCATTTAAAAAAAACAACTTTAAATGGGAATAATTTTTTAAGGAACTATTGATTGAGTTGTTATAAATTGGGATAAGCAAGTAGCAATACATTTCTAAGGAATTGTTAAGAAAAACATATTAACCCAGAGAGTGAGTCTTCAGGGAGTCCATTCTTTTTTTTAATACATTTCCATTTCAAGTTTGAATTTTTTTATGAATTCCTTTTGTATTGTTACTTTTTTCTTATGCTTTTATTTTTTATAGAAAATGTGATGTGTAGTTGTACATTATCAGAAACCCCCCAAAAGTATATCTCCATGCACAACAATTTACCAGGTCAATTATTGGACGAGTCGTCAGTCGCTGCTGCTGTTTTGAATTAGGTTAATGGCATTATAGCAATGTTAAGTGCAAATTACACGGGGCACATTTTGTTTAGTTAACAAAATTTAAATAATATTAAGAAAAAACGTCTGTCTTTTTATCAATTAATTTTATATTTTCAGTCAAATGTTTCCACACGAGTGCAGCAGTGAACACTCAGAGCCGTCGTTTGCACTCAGAACAATGAATTTGATTTAAAAGTTAACAGCCATTTAGAAACATTGCTCTTAGAAATATTCAAGTGGATATGTAACAATCTTAACGTAAAAGCAAGATGTAATGAGTGTTTTAACTCAGTTTGGTATTGGATATAAATTATTAGCCTAAGGTCAGTAGAAATGATAAAGTTTCTATCATTTTGTTTTTGTTTTTAATCAAAGGGTCATATTTTTCATTATTTATTAATAGTAAAAAAAGGAATACAAGATTACAACTGCCTTTAATCTTTGTCCTACATGGCTTGAGATTCTTTATAGTAAAGTCCAATAAGTAAAAGAAATGAAAAGACCAAATTTAAAATGTTTTATGGTTTTACAGATGCTTACACCATGTGTTTATCTTGGTTAACTGAAATGTGCATAAAACCAGCAATACAACCGAAAAGAAATCTGAAATAAAACCAAATATTTGTACATGATTGTATAATTTCTTCCATAATTAGCTACTTCTCATCATTCACTGACATCTCCTTCTGCCAAATCCTCGTTGGTAGCTGGTATGAAGTCTGGTACCAGTGCCTTGGACCCGCTCCCCATTAACCCTCTAAAGGCCTGCCTCCCTACGCCCACCTTTCACCAAAAATGTCCACGTCTTCTTGTTACGTCCCATCCACCTTAAAGCTTGCCGCAGTCACCCCCATACTCGAAAACATGGACTTGACCCTCCCAAGTCCCCCAATAACTGCACATCCCTCTCCTGGTCCCACTCCTACCTCTCCAAAAGACATCAATGCATCTCGATAATCAACTGCAAATCAACAATAGCCCCTTTCACTTATGGTGTCCCTCAGGTTTCGTTGCTTGGTCCCCTTCTCTTCATCTTTTACGTGCTCCCACTCAGACAGATCCGCCGGCATGGCCTCCAGTTTTACGGTTATGCCGATGATACTCTCCTAGGCCCTCAGATATACTACGCCCTCGCCGACAGTACAACACTGCTGCCACTCATTGTACCTTTGCTACCTGCCTAATTGACATTCAAATATGAATGGAAAAGCAACTTTCTGAAACTGAAGTGCAATAGATCAGAGATTGTAATCCTTGTCCCAGACTACCTTACCCGCCCCACTCAGGAATTCACACTCCATATCGATGGCTCCACTGTCACTCCATACAACCGAATCCGTGACCTTGGAGTCATCATTGACCCCAACCTCTCCTTCCTGCCCCATGTCATCCACATCACCAAAACAGCCTTCCACCTCTGTAACATTCCCCTTCAACGAGCCTCACTGTAAATGACTGCTGCAGAAACACCATCATGTATGTAATATCCAGGCCCGACTACTGCAACAGTAGCTTCAATGGTACCATTAACTAATTCCTTAATAAACTCAAGTATGTACAAAACTCTTCCGCCCGCCTTCTTACCAGTACCTGCTCAACTGAACACATCAACCCAGTCCTCCGTGACCTCCACTGGCTCCTGGTTAAACATAGGATCAACTCAGCACTTGCCAGGCTCTCAACATCCTGGCTCCAACCTTCCTCTCTGACCTGCTCCACCGCCACGTCCCCTCCCGATGCCTCAGGTCTGCCGATGTCGACCTCCTGCACATCTCTAGGACCAAGCGCCACACATGGGGTGACAGGGTGTTTTCAGTCGCCGCCCCCTCTGTTTGAAGTCATTACCAAATCACATCACAAATGCCCCCACAATGTCTTCATTTAAAAAGGCCCTTAAAAATCTTCACTTGCTATTCCTACTTTTTTTTTATTAAATACATATTAGGTTAGTTGTAGAAGTTTACTGTTTGTTTATCCTAATGTATGTAAAGGGGTTTGAGAACTTTATGAAAGCGCTATATATGTTGGATGTATTATTATTATTATTATCTACTATCATAACCAATGCAATGCTTAATGTAAGTTTTGTGTGGTTAATATTTTGGATACACTTGAGACTAACTTTGGATAGATGCATGGCACCAGCATAATTATTTTAAAATAAGTAATACATTTTTGTTTTTTTTTTATGAGTTTTTTTTAAAGAAATTAAAACTGGAATCTCCTTTGTGTATAATGATTTCTTCCACTTTGTAAAATTATTAACGCCTGGGAGTCCTTCTGGGAACACATCCTGGCCACAGGAGGGCGCTGCGACTTGTCTTGACTTATTTCTGGCTGCTCTTTCTCAGCTGCTTCTCTTTCAAGCCTCTCCGATGCCTACGTCACCACTTTTCGCCGATGTGATGAAAAAGCGTGTAATCATCTCCTAGTTGTGCTTTTTTTTTATGTACTGCTAAAAGTCGTAAGTCTTCTACTTTATATTGCTAACGTGTTTTATTCTAAACCTCTCATGCGAACATTTACAAAGCATATATTTCCATGGAATATTCCTGAAGAACATTTCTGTGTACACTGATGGCAATCAACTATTTGGCATGTTCATGTGGTTCACGATTTCCACAGCTCCCTGATACAGATGCAAGATGAGGAGCGCACACCTGGTGCTGTGTGTTCTTGCTAGAACATACCTGCTGCTGTGGCTTCTTGGGACCCTCGTCGAAGGAGCTCGTCAAGGGCAGGACATCAAATGTGGAGGTATGGATGCCAAACACGCATAGAGAGACGTTAATCTGGTCTTTTAGCCCACATTTGAATTCTCCTGTGTTGTCTATAGCGTGCCGGGCCCTAGTTGATGAGATGGAGTGGGCTATCTCCAAGGTAGACCCAAAGAAAACCATCCAGACGGGATCATTCAGGATTAACCCTGATGGCAGCCAGTCAATTAGAGAGGTAAGGTTACACCGGTTGATTACTCTTCTAACGTTACCAACCCTCAAATCGTCTCTTGTTAGCTAATTGGGAATGTATGATTATGGCTTGAGCTTGTAGGCGAAAGGTTTGTTTCCTTCAGAGCAGGAAAAGGAATGTAAATTGTCAAACATACTTCTTACTACATCTAGCGATCTCGATAACGTGAATCAATAGAACTGGGACGGAATGGAATAACAACAGCCTTCAAAGTTTCACATACATTTTGCATTACATTTTTCCTCAGATTGATTTACTCATTTTATATATGTTGATATTTTTCTTATTTCTTACCAACAGATTCCTCTGGCCCGCTCGGAAGGAAACCTCCTGGATTTGATGGAGGATGTTTGTGAGAGGATGAAGGACTATGGGGAGCATGTGGACCCCAACTCTAGCAGAAAGACCTATATCAGGGTCGCATCAAGAAACGGTGAACCCATGGACCTCTCGGAGGCCAAACTGGATTCTACAGTTACCTCAAGTCTTAAGTTTGCGGTGAGTAGAATGTGTGGTTTTAGACGGGGTATTTGTAATTTCCATTAATCTAATAGATGGATAATGTTCTTTATTTATCCCTAAGGGGAAGTTATGCTGTTGAGAACGATGATGATGTCCTAAATGTTAGCTCCTGTGTAACATGGTATGTGTTCTTTGTTATTCCTCAGTGTGAAACGATAGCCGAACAGAATGAAGACGAAATCATTGAATTCTTCTCTACTGAGACAGAAAACGTCAAAGACAAGCTTTGCAGCAAGAGAACAGGTTAGTGTGTCGCCTCCCTTTGTCCTACATTAACATGCAAATAAGTATGAATGTTGTCTTGAATTCTATGTTGTTGACTCCATTCTGAGTCATACATGAAATACTAAACCTATTGGGATCTGTTTTGACAACGTTCTTGTAATTCACGGCTTCCTCTAGATCTATGTGACCATGCTCTGAAAATGCATCACGATGAACTTTGATGTTTTCCACCTTGGCGGATGTCTCCTTGAGGCATCTCATAAAACTGGTCATAGTGGTGGCTATGGTCACAAGTTTACATCATGGCATTGAAATAATTCCCCAGCAGCACTAATAAACGTAAAATAAAAAATGTAAGTGCCAAATATATTATCAAATCTACCTTTTTATAAAAATAAATAACCTGTTAACGATAATCATGTAGTCATTGTGACACATTTGTAGATATTCTAGCTATTGCAAATTATTGCATTCGGACCCAGATTAGAAACACAACCTCTTTGTGCCCTCTTGCTGTATCATTTCTGTAGAACGCATTTATATGTGAACTGTCTGCATTTTGAAAGTGAATATGTGTGAATATTCCCCAGATTTTATACATTTTGTTACCTCAATCAAAATAAATTTGTACCACATCAACTTTAATTTGTCATCTATTCTTTGTAAAGACAAAAATATCTTATAGACATACGTGCATTTGAGAATTCTTTATTTCTTTAAAAATGGATCAAAAACGATTCAATATTAAAACATGAATCAAGTATGTATTATGATTTTCACAACATCAAAACCATGAATGGATGAAAAACAATGATAAAGGCAATGCACAGATAACATCTTTAAAGATTAATAACAGATAAGCATTCAACGGAATTAGAGCAATAGTGAATGAATGAATTATTAAGGCATACCACTTCCACCAATGTAACCAATCTATAAATTAATTTAAAGTTCTGAATGAGTAACTTTGTTAATATCATTTAAATCAAACTGTTCAGTTCATATCCACATCAGCAAACCTCACTCTGTCACCCCTTGTACTACATCAGTCACAGGAGGAACAGATAGCATGGCAATCTTTTCCTCAAGCATTGGAAGATCCTTGCTATTTCCTTCTGCCGGCTGCACTAGATCTTTGATGCTTTCTTTTGGGCAATCTGCAATCTCGTCACATCCCAATGGCAGAGATAAGACAGATGCATGGTTTGTGTCCGTCTCATCTCGTCCACCCTCCTCATTCTCAACTAAACCTTCCTCGACTTTGTCATCACATATATCTTTCTCCTCCTCATCCAAGGTGATCTTGTTATTTGTTGTCTCCTGCTCCTTCACGAGTTCAGGGTTGTTGTCAAAGTCCTCCTTCTCCTCAACCTGCTCAGCACTATTTACAGCAGTTTCCTCCAAATCTTGTCTGTTTATGTGGCTGCAGGACAATGTGTCTTCATCCTGGAGACCTGCCTCCTGGTGTCCATCTTCTGGCATCAGTCCTACTGTTGCATCCTCCAACGGTTCCTCCTCCGGCTCTTCCAGTAGCGTTGTTCCATCAAGGACGAGCTCCTCTTCTGTATCGCTACTATCGTGATCAGTGGAAGACACTATTGCTTTCCCAATTCCCTCAGTGTTAGGAAACCCTATGTCCTCAGATTCCATATCCCCCTCATCATCTATAGAAGCCAAGTGTTCGATTGCGTTCTGGGGGTCCCACAGCTCACTCACCTCTTCATCTTCATTCTCAGAGTCAGGTGCTGTGTGTTTTCTAATGCGGTTCACTGCATCCCATAGGGACCTGGGATATTGGGACTCCCCTGTGTCTTTCATGGTATTTGGAAGCTCCAGTGGTTCAGTGTCCTCTTCTACTGGATGAGGGGGGAAACCATGAGAGCATTCCAAGGGTGCAGAGGGCAGAAATAGTAGGGGTGTGTTAGATTCCAAACAACCAGAGGGGGAGATTTCTGAAATGTCAGATAGAAAGGGTTCAGAGTGAAGGGCTTTGTTTTCTGAAACAGATGGGGAAGTCAAGTCAGTTTGCAGAGCTGGCTCACTGTTAAGGTCAGAAACATCTGACAGAGAGGGCATCATTTCAGAAGCACGAGGAGAACATTGGGGGTCAACGGTGTGTTTTATGACTATTGATGGGTCGAGGCAATGAATGACAGATTGAGGGCACGCATCATCTCCGGTTCCCTCTGTTTCCCTCTGGCTGCATGATTCAAAGAGGGGCTCAGTTGTGATTGTGAGTTTCTGCAGACTGTTGACCTCTGTTAGTGACTCAAAGTCAGTGGTGTGGTCTTCAGAACTGGCAGTCTGTTCCTCCAGCTCTGTAACTTCCTTGATATTTTCTTTTGTCGGCTGCACTAGATCTTTGATTCTGTCTTTTGGGCATGCTGCAATCTCGTCACAGAACCCTGGTTCTCCTGTATTGTCTTCAAAGAGGCGCTCATTAGTGTTATCAGTGATGTCATTATTTGTAAGCTGCAAACTGTCATCCAACTCGTGTACCTTTTCACATGCCTCAATAGCAGAAGATGAATCTTCCGGGTGAACCGATGAATCGAGACAATGGAGATTCAGGAAAGGGTGTTCAGGCGTGGACGTGATGGGCAACGGAAATAGAATGTATTCACAGGGAGGAGGAGATGCATCAATGGATGTCGATGAACATGGTCTCTGAGGACTATGGGTTGAGGTTTCTGGATTTTCTGAGGCATCATTGATGAACAAGGAAGGAGGAACTGTTTCTGTGGCTGACTCACAGGAAAGAGAATTACGCTGGATGTGACATGGGAAATCAGGAGGTGACTCTGGTTGTAAATCGGAGGGGTCAGATGGAGTGGAAGAACAAGCATTGTTTTCATTGGGTAGATTGTTTTCCTCTGTGCTCTCTTCCTGACCGTCTTTTTGAAATACTTGTTCATGTAACACACTGCTTCCCAGAGGTTCTACATCTTGAGATTCCCGGTCTTCTATGACGTCCTCTTTTGAATCAGGGCAGTCTGATATTTCTGGCTTTCCATCCCGCAGGATTTCAGGATCTTCATTATGTTCTGTGTCTAATACATCTTGGGGGATATTTATATCTTGCACAAACTCACTCTCACTCTCATCTGCGGGGTCATCAGGTAACTGTGTCACCATCTCTTTTTGTTTCCCTTCGGTAAGGCACAAAACATCCGTTATGTTGTAAGCTAGTGGGGATGGTTCCTGTTCATTTTGTTGTTCATTCTCACTACACAGGTCAGGAACTGTTACAGTCTCCTCACATGTCAGCTCGGTGTTGCTGTCAAGCAAAGGGATTCCCAGGATCCTTTCAGCACGCGCCGTCAACGTCTCCTTTTCAGGAGGGGAAATCTGAGGCAGGCAGGGGAGACAGAGGTCACTTGCTTTTTCAGGCTGCAGTTCCTCTGCCTTCAAGAAATCTTCATGTGTTAGATCTGTTGGGTCTCCTTCCTCTCGGTCAGTCGGAGGTTCAGGTTCATCAGGTGCAGGGAAGGGGTTAACCTGGGTTTGGATAGCTTCAACGAGGCCTGTGTCTACATTAGGAGGATTGTATGGGGGGTGGAATAAATAATTAACATGCTCCTTCTTAGGAGAGGGAATCAACTCCATTCTGACTAGTACACTGGTAGTGTCGATTACCAGTTGACCTCCGCAGCTCTCTGCTTTTTCATCTTCCTTTATCTCAAATCGCCTAACCTCAATGTCAATAGGACGGCCACAAATGTCTGTACTCTTGCTTGTTGGACTGTTGTTGACCAGAGCTCTACATCGGAGGGAACTATTCTTGTCCATCCTGGCTGTGTATCCAGGCTCCCTCCACAGTGGGAATCTGAGTGGTGATGTCTGTCCTACCTGTGGTCCAACTACAGGATTTACATCACCTACACCATCTTTTTCTGTGGTTGATTGTAAATGCGTCTGATTTGCTAAACTACAGCCTGTTTGTGACTCTATTTTGTGTCCCGCAGCTTCCTGGCTCTCCACCAAACCAACTGTGTCTTTTCCATTCTTTCTGGGAATAGTATGTTCGACTGGGATCTTTGACAGATTTTCTACATTAAAGTCCACCTCATCTGCAAGTTTAGTCATTCTGTGGATGATGTCATTGTCATCCATTAAACCCTTAGTAATCCCCCCTAATTCCGAGCTTTCACTGTTAGATTTTCTGGTACAATGTGGCACAGCTTTGGATTCTACATTTTCTCTCAATGTCTCTGATTTAGTTTCACACATTCGCGAGACCAAGCAAAATATGGTTGCTCCACCTGTCCTCTGGTTTAATCTAAATGTCCGTCCTTCAATTACATTTGAACTTATACCCTCGGTTGGCTTTGATTCCTGGACCTCACGTGGAGACGAGTGACTGACGGGTTGAACCTGAGTGGGCTGTGAATAAATCGGTTGATTCTGCCATAAAGTATTAGTCGCTTGAATTCGATCCTCGTAAGAATTAGAGTCCAAGGCAGATCTTTGCTTCTGGGACTCTTTAGTGTCCTTCTCCTTATTTCCTCCTCTTATGTCTTGCAAATCGCTAGACATGTTTTGATTGGGTTGTGTTGACTTTAAAAAGGATGTGTTTCTTTTAGCTTGCTGGTCTGTACCAAATGTGTTGTGGTACTGCATACCAGGTGATCTGTTATGTTGGCCATCATATGCAGGCGGGCCTATGTAGCCAGGGGGTTGGCTAAACCTCATTCTCTGGTAATTGTTCCTTTCCATGGTGCTTTCAGGAGGACATACCGGTAAGGGGTTGTTCGTCATTGTCTTCTGGTGACCTCCGACCCCCATCGGGCCTCGGGGACCCGAATACGACTCTGACCTCTGCAGCGCTGCCATGTGAGGGTCCGGTGCATGCCTGTTGACCCTCCCCAGGGTCCTACTAGTCTCAGGGGCTTCCTGGAAGGCACCCTTCATCTCGGCACCCATCCGTCGCCTCCTAGGAAGGGAGTGGCTGTACCGAGCTGCCCAGGCCTGCAACTCCCGGTAGCTGCTGTCACTCAGACTGCTACTGCTGCTGCCGGGCTCCCACCTCCTCTGCCACCCTTCGTTTGGGTTCCCTAACTCATACTCTCTCTCTGGTGCCCCTCTGTATCCTCCTGCTCTCCGTTCCCCTCCTCTCGTCTCTTGAGGCTGAGGGCGGTCTTTGTTTGGGTTGTCGAGCCCGAAAGGGAAGTGGGAGGCGGCGGGGGCGGCCAGGTCTGGGTTGGTCCAGTTGGTGTAGTCGTGCAGGATGCCTCCTGTCCTGGATCCTGGTACAGTCCAGCAGCTGGGCTCTCGCTGGTCACAGAGAGGCAAAGGGAGATACGTGGCCTTATGTCTGTCATGGTACCTAATGAGCGGAAGAGCAGGGGTATAATTCACTACGTAAGCAGTATGAATTCAGTATGATGGTACAATTTTCAATGAAAATAATTTCACTGCTTGAAATGGATGAAAACCATAATGCTAAAAACATAATACAATTAGTGATCAAAAAACTTTTTCTAACACTGTTATTGAGTTTCTAAATGTTTTCTTTTTTCAACAAAACTAGACTTACATGTGTGTACAGTTTGGTCCAGGTACTGTACAATATTTGGCATAAACAGGTGACTGCCCCTGACTCTCAGCCCAGTAGGCCATCATTGGGTCTGGTTCCACAACTTTACTCTGCAACATACGACACGAAAAAAAATTATGACTGAGTAATATAACCGTTCAACTTTAAAGATTGATAAGGAAAGTTCTGGACTTTAATATCCATGAAGATAAAATAACACTTTATTGATCCCTCCAGGAATTGTATCTATCAATATAAATCAATCGTTCCCTGCTGACCTGCCCCTTTGATGTATAAAAAGCTGTAAGGTGGAAAAAGAAAAGGTACGTACAGTATGGAGAAGTTGAATGCTTTCCCCAGGTAGGCGTCCTTGCTGCTCTGTTGATGGCCAAATTGCCCAGCTTGTTTTAAGAGGGACAGTGTTTTTCAATTCCCCACCCTCTCCCCTGGCACGGCTCCCATCCACTCCCCTATCGGGACCTCCCTCCTCCCACCAGTGGCCAAACAGCTCAGGATAAAGCCCACAGCGTTTTAGTTACAATTCTTTAAAAGACATGCTCTTCTGTCCTTTCATAATTCCCATAATTCACAAATGCTGTTTGGTCGTATTATGAGACTGAATAATCTGCCTTAGTGTTTATCTGAAATGCAGTCTGTGTCCCAGTTATATTTAGTTGTATTTTTTTGACAGTTACAAAATAAATCTCTCCTTGCTACTCTAATCTCTCTTTACTAATGGAATGCTGAAATGGCTTTAGGAAGCCAATTGTTACAGGTGACGTGGGTTTCATTACATGTAATAACATGTACGAAATTCATCCATTCAGAAAAGCTGGTTCATTTTTACAGTGCAAGAAAATAACATTTGACATTAGGAACAGTTTGACTTATTTAGGGTGTTTTAATACAAATAAATAACATTTGAAATCAAGAAGAAGATAAAGGAATATAATTGATGGAAGTTGTTGACTTGTTAACTTCTTTAGAGAGTGTGGAGCCTCCCTGCTATTAAAAGCTTCCATCTGACGTACAGTACAAACATGGACAGCTCAACCCCTGTGTATCACTGTCTCACCCTTCTAATCTGGGGACCTGCAGGGAAACAGACTGTGAATGTAGATAGGGATCTGTGGTTTCGTTGGGTGAATTGTAGTAAATGGGCAGATAGGCGGGTGGAGGGTTTGCATCTCTTTCTTTGAAACTCTCCAGCGGAACAAACAGGCTTTCCTTTCCTGAACAGAATCGCTGTACATCAGCAGGCCCCAGGATGAGAGCCTGGTGGTTTATTGGGGGGGGGGAGCAGCAATCTGTTGATGTTGACAAAACTGTTGTTGGTGAGCAGACCCTTAGCTATGATATCATCGTATTGAATTGTACCCATGAGCTGTTATGGAAATTGTAATAATTGATAACCTGATATACTGCGTTACCTTTTGCATGGCTGTTATAACTGATAAATGCTATTTGAGTTTCACTATTAGGTATTTATATTTGAATCAATTTTTTTTATATTCTTTAGTTTTATAGTATCAAAATATATTTTCTAATATTTTTTTAATCCACAGAATACAATCAATATAACAAAACATACACCGTAAACCTGAACACAGATATTTCCAATAAACCTTTTCATTTATTTCACTTAGTGTTTACAGTACACAAGCACACATGTCAACTCTCTTCCCAACACATTGGATTGAAATATATATGTTGATGCCCACCCAACAGAATTCTCCCAAAGGCATTGTCAATATTGGAATGCCTCCCGGTTCGGACTTTAAACGACGAATGATTCACTCAATTTACATTAACTCTGTTATCCGAAGCACTGGAAACTCTGAATAACATGAAGTCATTAAAAATAAATATTTTTTTTTATCATACAGGAGACCGCAGTAGTACACACCCAGAACAAAAACACATCCAGCCTCATGTGCAAACTGCAAACAGTTAAAAGGTAGCAACTGGAAGGGGACAGAAAGGCACAAAAACAATCTATTTTAGTCAAGAAGCACTTAATGAAAAAGTGCAGCTTGCTGTCGAAAGGGCATGTCTAATGAAAATGCCACAATTCGGCAACTTTAGTTTAAAATATACTGCTTTTGAGTGTGTAGTCCAAACAAACAAATGACATACTGACAAGAATATCACATAGCATGGAGTGAAAGCATATTAACAGGACAAGTAGGACGTTTTGACATGATTTGTCATTAAATTATTGTTCCACCCATAGACAAAATTCACATTCATTTAACCTTTATACCAATGAATGTCCATTGTAGCGAATCAATGAAGAGATTCTTCATCATGTAATTAAGAGAACTACTTCATCGGTGTCGGGTTAAGGACCAGTCCAGGGCACAGCCCTGATTATCTGTGTGCAGGCTTCTCAAAAACAAGACAGTGATTAGACATTTGAGGGTGTCGCCAAAGTCTATCTCAAATGGTCTTCAAAAGCATTAGGATTGATTTTGAAGTAGGAAAAATCAAGCAAAGAAAGTCTGATGGATCTCTTGTTTTCTGGTGGGTAAACCGTAATACAGGCAGTGTTACCGGGTAAAAGACACAGAACCAGGTGGACTCACAGATGCACACCAACCAATCACATAGAAAGCTAAATGCAGGAGGAGGAATGCCCCATTAAAACTTGGTTCCGAAAAGAATAAGTATTAGAACGATGACGATGACGAAGAGGACCAAAATGACCAGCATCTTCCTGTTCTTTTTCTGATATTGTTCAGCCTGCCGGGAAAAGATGATGAACGGGTTATTCAATTTGGTTACATTTCAGGAACTTGGCAAGTCTCGTACTAACAATAATAATCATCATTCTTATCAAAGACATCTTTTTACATCTACGTTCAACAAGGTCTTTACCTTTTGTAACTGTTTTAATCCGTCTTCTGTTTTTACACACGCCTGCTCCACGTTGAAGTCAATTCTGTCCAGCACCGTTCCCTTTGGGTGGAATAAGAGGACATACTGTTATGATCATATAATGATCATGACATACTGTTATGATCATAATGATCATCACATCCATCGATGAAAACATCAAGGTTCTTTCCACACCTGTTCCACCACCATTCCGGCCAAATCTCTAAAGATCTCATTGAGGTCTGAGATGGACTGGACGACCTGTCGGATCTCCCTCTCGCGCTCCTCCACCATAACAGAGTTCTCTTCCACCAGCACCAGCTGATCGTCTGTGAAACCCTGCAAGCAGAAGGGGTTTCAGTCAAATCCTTTCAAAGCCTCTGGTTAAGAAGAAACGTTGGTTGGTAATGTATAACAAATTATGCCAGCACCTGTTCAGGCCGAGAGTTTGTACATGATGTTGTACTTTCATCTAACCAAATATGAACTCAATATTTTTAAATATTTGATGCATGCAATAATTAAATTAGTACATTTTTTATATATTGGGTCCTTATAGGTCCTCGAGGATTTGTATTGATTAAATAGTCCAATTATCTTTCAAAGAAGGACAATGGCTTGGACCCAAAAGTAAAACCGAAGGTCATGCCACCTAGAGGGCAATGCAATTCTCTCAATATGTGGAAGCAAATCGACCACCAATACTATGTCCTTGTGCTTTTAGAAAGCCAATTAATTGTTAAAGAAATTCATCTAGAAAGGCTTGATTCCATGCGTGTGTGTGTCAACAGTTGGAAAAGCCTCTTACCCTGTCAAAGAGAGCCAACTCTGTATCCTCCTCCAATAGAGGACCAGAGTCGAAAAAGTGCTTCGACCTCTCTTCTCGGTTCTTCATACCTGGAAAACAGAATAACAATTTGCCATTCTGCATAGAAGGACACATTACAATGGATAGAAAATGTACAATCCTGAGAGCGAAAAAAAGAGAGGGCAGATTTGGAAAGGCATTTAAAAAGGGACCCTATTTGACCATGAGGTGTGAGCCATACAAGCCATTTCAAATCTACCAAGCCCATGTGAGGGTGTCCACCCAGATGTATGATGGATACCATTTTTACCAGTTGCTCCAGTCCACTATGTAGGTTTATACATACATCTGGGTGGATACTCTCACTTTGGATGTCTCCAAGTCATACCTGGTGGTAAGATAGCGGCCCTTTAAATATAAACTTAATAATATAGACAAGTCTCAAGGAATGGAACAACTTGATATATCAGTCCCTTATTTTTGATTAGGTGCAACTGAAGTATCCCCTAGTGCAGTGTTTCCCAAACCTTTTTTTCTGGGGACCCAATTTTTTAAAATTACAAACCATCGCGACCCAATTCGCAATAGGCCTTATCTATAAAATCGTGAGAAGAACAAATTTGTGCATAAATGAACATCCCTGAACGTTTTTACTGCCAATTCCGCATCCCATTATATATGAATTTAAACCAGCCATTTCGAAGAGATAAATCACAACTCTGCTCTTGTTATTGAAAACATAATACACATTAAATACTCTGTCCTAAATGAGACCAAATAAATGCATTTAGGTGGAGTTCAAATCTCCTTGTTTTGGCTATCTCATTGTTATTTCCTCTCACAATACATTAGCCTTTCAACTAGATTCAATGTTATAAGTAAAATTATCAGAACAATACAAACATTCAGTACTATCAAAAACATGCTTCTTGTTGAAAGTTTTTTAAAATGCTAATGTGTAAAAAAACAAAAAACAAAAAATAACTTTTTTTGTTTTGTTCTGTTCAATTTATATGGCGACCCAATTCAAATCTCCCGACACCCACGTGTGGGTCTTTGGGAAAGACTGCCCTAGTGGTTCCGGTGGCTCTTACGTTTCAGGTAGCTGGACTGTGTGTGTCTGAAGCCGGTGGACAGCTCCTGCAGGCTCTGGGCCAGGGAGGAGACCACGTTCCTCAGCAGCCTCTCCTCCTGCTCCGTGCAGTGGCCACAGCGGGCCTGCATCCCCCTCACAGCCCTCTGACACCGGTGGAACATCTACAACAACACATGCCCCAAATCAGGTCGGATCCATCCAAAGAAACGGTCCCAAGACAAACCACAAATGGTTACTTATGTATAGACTCAATTATGTCTACCTCAACAATGTTTAAGTTTCCACTGCATATTGTGTACAAAGATATCTTTCGGGGATATTTATGTTCGATTTTGTTTTATACTATTCCATCTCTTCATCCCGATTACTATTCAGTGCTCTCTATTGTGCCATTTCTAGGATGAAGTAATGCAGAATTAGTACATTGTATCTGGTGTTGTACTCCTGAAGCAGGGCCCACCTGGGTGATCTCCTGGGTGGTGATTTCGATGGCGTGCTCCTCCTCCGTGCTGTCGTCCAGCGTGGGGCGGTTCATGTGTTTGTCGTGGAGGAGTGCAAGGTCCTTCATCTTCTGCCGAACCCGTGTGATTTCATATTGGATCTGAAGAAAGGAATACAACATGATGCTGCCATGTACTCTGTCAACAGGGGGGGGCTGCCTTCGTCAAATTCAACCGAAAACACGCTTTACTTTGTTTTTCCCTCCCAAATAGATAAAGGTCTGGAGTTTGAGTGAAGATTATCTTCAAGTTCACATGTCTAAATATGTACAGGAGGGAGTGGCAGCTCTCTCACTCACACACACAAACGCACACAAACACACACAAACACACTTCATTAGCTTTGAGAATACAGAAATGCTACTTCATCTTGATTCTACAAAGTCAACATTCCCATTCCTTACTTCGTCTACTCCATCTACCCATTTGGGGGGCAGCTTTTTGGTGACTCCAATGGCAGCTTCGGGATCCAGACTGATTCCAGACACCAGCGCCATGCGGTCGTCAGCCAACTTCAAAACAAGCAGCACAAGATATAAAGTAAATACATTTCATACAAGGACAAAGAGGTGCTGATGTGGAGCTTATTTAGCATGAGAAAGAAAGTGAGAAAGTCTGAGAAAGGATTTGCACTAAGTGTGAAGAGTAGTACCTCGTCCAGCTCCTAATGTGATTTGCAGATACAGAACCGTCCGATCCGAGAGCAAGGCGGAAATATAGACCAAAGTAATGGAAAAGAGTGAGCCCCAAAGAGTAAGCAGTGATTGACTTTGCAGTATTTTTGCATGCACACACATCAATAACATAATATTTCATTAGGGTATTCTACTGATTCGATTCTACTTAAAAGAAAAGGCATGCTAGGTTACTCTTTAAATAATAAATAAAGCATCATGGTTGAATTATGTAACCTAGATCCTATTAATTTCATAGAAAGGATGTTGGCTATGACATTTAACAATTCGCAATCACACGTTAGTTGTTTCTCTGCCACAAATCACGCAAGGTTAGTTTACATTACTTATAGGCCAAACTGTACTATTGACACAACCGGTTATTGTCACAAAAGGATAGTGGATTTACCCAAAACAGCCTAGCTGATGCTTAATAAAATCAAGGACGTTGATAACATGACGCCACCCCCAACACACGCCACATCACTTCATGTTGACACGTGAGGTTATGTTATGGGAGCTAAGGGGGCTCTCCCCCTGACCCTACCCACTACAATCACAATTAGTCCTACGCCCGTTGAATGACTACATTACTAAAGATCAATTGTGTAGTACATTACAACCTGAAGATAACTAAATCAACGTATTACCACAGACTGGCTATATAAAATCACACACACAAAGATGACAAAACGATTCAGACAACTCACCGCAGCATTGCTACGTGTACTTAGAGTACGACGGGGATCGTATGTACTCACTTGCTCAGCCAATATCTGCCGGTTTTGGATTGCATTGTTCCGCATTAACAAGAAGGCATCGGTCAGACGCCGAGTGGCCATGACTATAATGCTTTTTTGATACAAATCAAATTACACAATGCAAGAATTCATGAGTCCTATCGACTTAGAACCCGTAGCCGTAGCAATCCACCCGATGCTGTGTGGATGACGGACCGTATTAATATTAGTGAAGCTAGCTTTAGCCTGCGCGAACGACACGCAAACTCGCGGAATGCACCCTCAGAAATGGACTGAGAAGATAATAATTACAGTCGAAACGTGTCATCAATAACCTAGAACTACAATATCAACTACACAAATAGGTGTTTTTTAAATGCCAGTCTTGAACGTTAGCTTCATAACGTTATTCGTTTTTTCGGGGTAAGCTACTGACACTGGACAACGTAAACACCTGCGTAACGTAACGTAGCGTGACGTAACGCGTCGGGTACTCTGACCGCGGGACGCTTTGCGCCACACACCGAGTCGGAGGGTGAACCGCTTTATTAATGGGAAGATGCTGAGACGTAGCCTATGCTTACGCACAGACATTGTAAAACGCTTTTTTATAAAAAAAAATATATATATATTTAGGCATATAGCATGCATATGCCTCAATAAAGAGATGTGATCACTTAGCAGAAACTAGTCTTATGTTAAAGATTACAGCTTAGTTGTTTTTTAACTGCAGTTTTCTTGGTTCAAACGTCTGTAACTGTTTTAGGGCTAATTGTAAAACGCTTGTAAATAAATGTAAGTCTATCATTAAGCCAATTGGGCCTAGGTATAGGCTACCAGGGCTATTCAAATCACGCGCGACGAACTTTTTGGCTGTAAATTAAATTGTAAGTGATCTTTCATCTGATGTAGGCCTACATCAACGGGTTGCCTGTAGTAGGCCTATGGCTTTCTGACCATTGAATTGCAGTGGGTCAAAAACAATAACACTTATGCTCCAGGCGTCTCTGCAGTAGCACTGCCGAGACCTGTGTTTCTTGTTGTATGTTGCTTGTGGTGCATGTTTGAGACTTGCATGTGTAATTCTGACCCTGTCTCTACCCCACATAGATTTAGTTGTTTCTGCACGTTAGTGGCACTAACTGTAATTATGTCAGAAAAGCTCCTGCTCCGCCCACTGTTAATCCCGTATATCCACCAACACACTGTCAGGCATTTATCCACAACACGAATACAAGCTCCTCAAGAGTCGCCTGCAAGTTACCTTTTCGATAACTACAATTTGACATTTAAGAGCAAATTCTCGTTTATTCACTTCTGACGGGGTTGAGCAATACCCTGCACAAGGTAAGTCTACGACTTCCACGGAGAAGTCAGCTATTGAATGTAAGAACACCCTACTCTTAACAGTGAGCAAACAGAGTAAAGAGTGCATTTAATAACCATGCATGGCACTCATGGTTTATAGACTATAATCCCGACGGATGGATGCCCTTTTAAGAGCTTGGATTGAGATTTAAATTTAGATTGTTATTACTTGACATGTCGATGAATCAAGGTTTACCGATTAGGATGTCCTTTTGTCCTTTTCCTTTACGTTTGCCGACTTGCAAGAAGAGTGGATCGGACTTACTTTGAATTTTTTTTTTTAGTGTTGTTAGCAACATGCATTTGTTGTTTTTACTATGCAGTAAACTAATATTTACAGCGTGACAAATCTACAAACAGAATGTGTAGCATTGCATAGGGCTGTATTTGAATCCGACTTGGATTTTTTTTCTTTTACTCCTTGTGTGTGTAATATTCAACGAATGAAAACAAACCTGTTAATAATGGTGCATCGTTTGCCAACTGGCATCGGTTACTCCTTTGAGTAACCTACATATTCCTACCTCTCTAATTTATTCAACTTCACAAAAAATTGGTTATCGACATGTTGATGTTTCAAGTGTGATCTTCTTGAAAAGCAATGTTATTTTATTTGTCATTTCCCCCCATGTATGCAGCTGGCTACCATGGCACAGAGTGAAGATGCAGGGAGTGTTACGCCTGTGGACTTTATCCAGTTACAGGAATATATGGAATGTAAGCATCCACCCCTACTGAACCAGAACACTGGGGTTGTATTCTGAACCCCATGTGTCTACTGCCTTGAGTAAGAAGTGTAACCCCCGCCACATAATGTACCACATATCTGTATTCACAAGTTACATTGAATAAAAGTTACTCCTAAATGACAAATAGCAGTAAGTAAGAACTGAGAATGCTGTAGACGTAGTGTCATCAGATAAAAAAATGGCAATATATGTCAATACAATTATTTATGTATGTATCATATCATATCATTATCTTAATTATATACCATATATATTCAAGTTGGCACATCTCAAAAGGCTACTCTAGGTAAAAAATGACTGACTGTTGACGGCCTGGAAAAACGACATTCTGTTCACAGATAGTACTTTACGGGTGCAAGACGTGTTGAAGGAGTTTCATTCAGGTGATAAGCAAGGCCAGACCAAGTTCGAAGAGGTACGTTGTGGGAGGATGTCCTCTGCAAGAAAGCATTTAGCTCTTGATGTGTACTGAACACGGTGTAAGTCAACCCAGGTGTTGTGACTCGCTCCACATACTCAGGCCGGTCTGTGTGTCATGTGCCTCCCTCTCAGTACATGGACGCAGCTGGCTTCGCACAGTTCCTCAAGACCTACCTCGAGGACGACGATTTCCCCGAGGATCTCTGCGGACGTCTGTTTAAATATTTTCAACATTTTGAACACGACGAGGCGGAAACCCCGAAAAGAGAAGGTACACCCAGCGCTGACCGCTCTCCCCCAGATAACAGGACCGTCCAACAGGTTCTGCCAGCACCACCCCCCCCCCCCCCCCACACACACACCAACCCCCTGTGCACTCATGTAATAATCACACAAGAAGAGGGATGCGGAGCAGCCCGTGGATTAACAGGCTTTACTCTTGAGTGCTCCGTGTCTGGATCATACTTCATAACTCATAACCGGGTTTGAGTGAAACAATGCACGTTTGCATGAATCCCAGTACCTAAATATAAAGGATTATGGCTAAACCATGACAGAACTCATCCCAAATAATTAAAGTTAACGTCCCATCTTCTTTGTTAATTCACCTATTCAAAATATTCATAATGCATTTTGTAATTATTTGTAGTTAATCAGGATTTCATCAACGTAACAGTTTGTTATGTAACTTGTCACGTTTGTCTCTGTTAATCTACAAAGGGGAAATGTGCGTATGAATTGACCATTGACTCAAGAGAACAAAGACAATGGCATTCACACTTGCAAAAGGGTTTTCTGCAGTAGTAGGATCAAACCTGTGAGGTTAGGCTATGAGGTCGAGGGGCCCATTGAACTTAATTACATTGAGGTGTCGCTACTTAACAACAACAACTCACCATTCATCTACATCTGACCTTTTCTGTCTGCAGATAACGCCAACCTTCCCTTTTCATCAACAACGATTTAACTATTTAACATACGATTATTTATTGGTCATTTGGATTTGTCAGTTGGATTTTCTATGATATTGGTTATATTGGTTATACATTTCAGATGGGGTGTTCCTCCGTGACGTTTCCTGCTACTTCTCCATACTGGAGGACGGGCAGCCGAGAGAGAAGTTAGAATGTGAGAATAGTCCTTTCTTTATCATCTCCTTAATAACATTTATTTACATAGACCTATAATTAAAAAACGATTGTTGACAAAATGTGTCTCAACAAAGGAAAATAAATGAAAGGCGTTAATAATGATCACCACAGACAACATTTCCCCTCTTAACACCATCATTCTCCAGCAACATTATTTCACCCAATTGTGTAAGTGCAGCGAACAATGGGTGCATCACTGACGCCATTTTGTTTTGCTCGCAGGTACATTCAAACTTTATGACCAAGATGGCAATGGACTTCTGGATAGCTCTGTGAGTAATTTATAATCAATATATTTTATTATGTTAACATTTATGTTGCATTTAGTACTACGGTATTAACCGATGCAAGTCGCTTTGGATAAAAGCGTCTGCTAAATGCCCTAATTGTAATTGTACTACATACAAATGGACTGTATATGTTCTCTTTTGTTTCTGAGTCACTATCTGAAATGTTTTACATATGCAAGTAGAAGGTGTTTATTAATAATCTCTTTATTGTGGATTTATCTTTTTAGGAAGTGGATCGTATAATCGCCCAAATGATGCGCGCTGCAGAATATCTGGGCTGGGATGTGACTGAACTCAGACCAGTATGAACTTAACAACTCATCACTATTGTTTAGACCTGGACATGATATTCAACCTAATGTGGAGAGAGATTGTGGCATTTTAACAGGCATAAAGCCATAAGAACAATTATGACTCTCAAACTCTCAACCATGAATTAATAATTCTTCTGAATCTCTCTGAATGCTGGTTGGACATTTTTATTTCCTTGTCATTTTTGTTCAGGTGCTCAAGGATCTGATGGGGGCGATCGACGTGGACGGCAGTGGAAGTGTCAACCTGGATGAGTGGATTAAAGGGGGCATGAACAACGTGCCTTTACTGGTGCTGTTGGGCCTCAAGGTAGTAGCCCATCATGCTAGGCATCAGCATGCCACTTTGTTAAACGTAATTGTGTGTAAGCCACCAGGTGTTCAGGCCAATCAGCGTCATATGAGGACCTACAAGATCCATGGAAACGTGATAGAAAATTATAGACCGATTGTTCATCAAATCACCTGCAAAGTATCTTCTTTAATTGACTGCCCCGATCCAGACAGTTTCCAGGGACGACTTCCCAGATGGTTCTCTGTAAAAAAACGATCTGTGACGTTAGGTTATAACTTATAGGTATTGGTATTCCATAAAACATGTTTGATATTGGTTTTACTCATGTACAACTTATTGGTATTCTATAACAATGTTATTTCTAAGAATGTTAAGAGAATGTCATGTACTCTTGTACTTTTCTTTGGCACGTTTCAAATAGTTTCGTCCCTTTTGTGCTATACTGCAGATGACAGAGAGGGATGGACAGCATAGCTGGAGGATGAAGCATTTCAACAAGCCGACCTACTGTAACGTCTGTCAGGGCATGCTTCTTGGCCTGGCGAAGCAAGGACTCTGCTGCACCTGTAAGATCTCCTAACAGCCACTAGGGGGCAACCGTGTATCTTCACAGTCGGGACTCACTTTCCTGCTGATTTGAGCATGGAGTATGATGTTATACATCTTTTTGCCAATAACAATAGAAGCATGAATCCATTGACGACCACACCTAGAGTTGTGTTTGCAAGCATGAAGACACTACTTAACATTGATATGGTGATTTACTAATACTGTGTGATTCTATGATATATTTTTTTGCCCCCAGACTGCAAGTACACAGTCCACAGTCAGTGTGCCAACAAGACCGCTGAGCAATGCCCTCCAACCTTCGTCAGGTCTAAGAAGGAGCTTGGTGTAAGAAGCTAATACCTTTTCATTCTTTATGATCAGTACCCCCCCCCCCCCCCTACCAAAGCATTTATAGCTTATAGTGTCACCATTATAGTATATTGGTGCATTTGTAAAACGGTCTATGAAGACTTTATTCGGTTGAATGTTCTCAGATAACAAACACCCACAGCATCACATTACTTAAATGTTAATGGGGAATGCATTAGTCAAAATGTGTGCCCTGCGTTAGTTTTGATTTAACATTGCAGATTAAAACCTTAGTGTCCACTTAGAGTAGGCTTTTTACCTCGAACTCAGGAGGAAATGTACTGCAGAAGAACAGAATTTAATTAATGAATGGGTGCTTTTATGGAATTATCTTTATTGCCGTTCTGGCTTTTGTCTTAATGGTTTCGGGATCCTGCAAAGTAGATTAGTTACTCCCAACACACAGCTATGCTGTGGGTAAAGCAAAACGCTGGGTCCTTCTAACTGACCGCACCAAGAGAGATTGTAATTTAGAAATCACGCAACTCACAGTATATTTAGTTGTAAGTTATCAGTTGCTGACTTTATTCCAACAGTTTCTTTCTTTTTTATACACAACCAGATTTTATGAGGAACTTCATAGATCAACATTGTAATCCTAATTATCTTGTCTAGCTCAGTCTTAAGCAAATACTTAAATTATAGAATCAAAGCCAGCTTCTAATCATTAGTTTCTGCTTCTCCCAATGGCTCCCAGGTGCCAGCTCACGACTGGATCAGTGCGGATTGTAGCTCCAGAAAGTGTAAGGTGTGCCACAAGAAGATCAAGCACTTTGTAGGGAGCCGTTGCGTGTGGTGCCAAGAGATGGTAAGGCCGTAGTGATCTGTGATTGTGTGTTTTTCTGTTGAATTACGGAGGCTGATTTAATGTTTCCCTATAAAGGAAATGTTCTTCTTCATTTTTCCATACATAGACACAGCATGTATATCATGTGCGCCTTTTATTCATTTTATTTCTCCTGAAGCGTCATGACGACTGTTTGAAATCTTGCGTGACGTGTGAATGCGGATTGCTGAAAGATCACATCCTGCCCCCATGGGCCATATATGCTTTCTCAGGGGTAAGATGAATTAATATGATACAATGAATACCTTCCTTTAATTTTACTTTAATGAGATGCCTAAATGAATCACATTTTACAAGAGTAGCATCAGGGCTTGTTCAGTTCATCTGTGTTGTCCCGTGGGGGAAATTCAGTATTTAGTAATGGCGCTCTCAGTCCAAACATATCCTCTCTGGACAAAGATATTATTTTACAAACGTGTACTGTTTGCTAATGTCTTTCTGTTCATACCCTTCATCCAGGACGATAATACTTCTAATTCTTTAGAAGACACCAGTATGTTCAATGTTACCCCTGACGGACACATCCTGCAGGTTTGTGGTGGACACAGAACTTATTTTACTTGTTTGTTTTTCACTTTTATTTTCGTCGTGGGTGCATGATACATATGTAGGGCTTAGAGATGTCCGAGGAGGCTCACAGGGTGAACTTCACATGATCCCTCAGCAATGTTGAGGTATTGCTGATTGAATGGCGAGTTTACAATAATTAAATGTGAAAAACATCATACTTCTACAGGAAAAAGTAGTATCCAGTGATACCGTCTCACCTAGTCAGTTAGATTTTTGTCTGTCATCTAAACACAGTGTGGGTCTTGTGTTTTTGTTAGATTGTTCCGGTCCCAGACATCCACCCTCTGCTTGTGTTCGTAAACCCCAAGAGTGGTGGGAAGCAGGGGGAGAGGTAGGAGGTCCACCCGCGGAATAGTCTTCCCATTTCTGGAGCTTCTATTTCAAATGTGGTCCATACCATGTTAGGGCTTCCTGGTAGACTGCATTGTTTCTGTTTTGCAGAGTACTGAGGAAATTTCAGTACCTTCTGAACCCTCGGCAAATCTACAACCTGCGTAACGGAGGACCCGTCCCTGGGTACCGTGATACTTGATGTTTTAAATATTGTATTGAGTTAATCATGTTGTGTGTGGTTGGAGTTATGTTTTGATTTCTTTCCCTGCTTTTTTTTTTTGTAGACTAAATTTCTTTCGCAGTCTGCACGACTACAGAATCTTAGTGTGCGGTGGGGATGGGACGGTTGGGTGGATTCTGGACGCTATAGGTAGTGTGTGTGTGTGTGTGTGTGTGTGTGTGTCTGTGTCTGTGTCTCTGTGTGTGTGTGTGTGTATTTGTGTCCCTCCAATCTCTATGTATTCAAGATAGTAGAGCCAAACTCTTACTCTGCGTTATTTACTCACAGTATCTCCCTGCTGCTCCCATATCATTCCAACCAGGGGCTAATTTTAATCATAGTAATCCAATATACTTCATTTTTTTATAACGTCTATAAAAAGATAGCATTGATAGAAGAGCACGATTACAAAGCTAACCGGCGGATAATGTTATTTAATCTTTGTGATTTCAGACAAGGCGGAGCTCCCTGTGCGCCCCCCTGTCGCTATCCTCCCCCTTGGCACGGGGAACGACCTGGCCCGCTGCCTCCGCTGGGGGGGAGGTATGGAGGCAGCCTCGGCCTGATCCTAAACGTCTATATTAGCATAGTGTGGTGGCTCTTTCAAAAACAATCTGTCGTTCCCCTTCTATTTGAAAAGTCCATTAATTGTCGCCAGTCGTTCATTCATTATTATCACGCAATGTACAGTTGGCCGGTCGGTCGGAATCTCACGCTGCAAAGGAAGTGGCTTGATTTTTGCTAAAATGGTGTGGTTAAAGAAATAGGATAAACCAAGTGGATTTTTGGTTGACCTAAGGCCCAATCCCATTTCTACCCCTTACCCCTTCCCCTTACCCCTCCCCCTTGTTTTGAAGGGGTAAGGGGTAGAAATGGGATTGGGCCTTAGTGTATAGCAGGCAAACAAACCAACCACCGAACAACACAATGGTTACCGCCCTGTTGCTTACAATCATAGTTTCCCTTGATATCATTTCCGTTTTTTGGGGTGAAATCTTGCCCCAGGGTACGATGGCTCGGATCTGCGCGACGTCCTGAAGGACATTGCTGGCAGCGTGTTGGCGCCGATGGACCGCTGGACCGTCCAGGTCATCCCAGACGACCCCACGGAAGACGGAGACCCCGTGCCGTACCCGATCATAAACAACTACTTCTCCATCGGGGTGGTGAGTTAAAACAATGTGGAGTTGAGTTATGAGAACAAATGTACAATAAGGACCTGCTCACCTTTTACGTCTGTGTTTGCACTTCCTTTGTGCCCTTGCAAGGATGCCTCCATCGCTCACCGCTTCCACCACATGAGGGAGAAGCATCCGCATAAGTTCAGCAGCAGGTGAGAGGACACTCATCATGAATTCATTGCTGGTTAATGCAAATCCCTTCAAAGCAACCAAAATAAGTTGGGAGTTTCATGTTCTTTCTTTGTTGTCCCTTAAGGGTGAAGAACAAACTCTGGTATTTTGAGTTTGCCACGTCCGAGACAATATCTGCATCCTGCAAGAATCTGAAAGATTGTCTAACCATTGAGGTAAATTATCTCAAGTAACCCTCCATGATATATTTTTTTCTCCATAATCACTTTCCTTGGGTTTACATCTTCGTGCTGATCGTCTTCTTAATATCTCTCTATCTCTCTCTCCCTTGCCTTTCCTTCCCTTCCTCTACCAGTGCTGTGGCGTGCCGTTAGATATCACCTCCCTGTCTCTGGAAGGCATAGCAGTGGTCAACATACCCAGCATGCACGGCGGCTCCAACCTCTGGGGCGAGTCGAAGAAGGCGGACAAATCCAGCCATCATGCGTTGGACAAGTCTGCGGAGGTCATCACCGACCGGGAGCTGCTTAAGACACGCTCTCAGGGTGGGCCTCTTCCCCTTACGTCGCCATCTTCCCATGGCCCTTCTTATCCAAATAACCGGGACGCAGCCTTTCCTGTGAGCGTGTGCTCATGGGTCTACAGCTGCCATGAAGTTTCTTCTTCTCTCTCTCTCTCATCTGTTTCCTGTGTTGTTCTCCTGAAGATATGAGCGATAAGCGTTTGGAGGTGCTGGGTCTCGAGGGAGCCATGGAGATGGGTCAGATCTACACAGGGCTGAAGAGCGCCGGGCTGAGACTCGCGCAAACCCCCCAGATCACTATCAAGTTCAGTAGCTTAACTCTTAGAACTTGAACTCTATGTGTACATGATGGTGTGGTTGAATGAACGGATCATTTCTAATAATTTCCCTTTTCTTCTCGTTGCCAGGACACTCAAACCCCTTCCCATGCAGATTGATGGGGAGCCTTGGATGCAACCTCTCTGTACTGTATGTATTATTATTATTTATTTATTTAAAATATTATTATTATCATTATTAATATATAATTCAAATTCAGCATTGAGAGAACTGAACATTTAGACGGTGGAATGGTGGAAATGGACATTCGATTTAATTTGTACTCACGGCATTTTGTGATATCCAAACACGATGTTTACTATCATGTTCTTAATCTGCTGCCTGTAGCTGGGCCCCTTTTCCAGGATAGCGTACATTTAACAGAATCAGTTGCTATTAACTTTATCATAAAGATTTGTATAGAATTATCCAGTAGTGTAGGCCAATTTACATGTATCTGTTTTGTTGTCAATAGTACTAATATCATATTAATACAATATTAAGTTGGAGCTAACCTCTTTTTTATTTATTCATCATAGATCCACATTACTCACAAAAACCAAGCTAACATGCTCATGGCTCCACCATCCAAACGATCCGGGTTCTTCCACCTGAAGTAGGGATTCCCTGCTTGTGCTGTAAATCTTCCTACTGTTATCCAATGGACAAAAAGTGCAAATCACCGTAGACAAATATGTATGTATAGGATGTTTAGGATCAATATTACATACATTTACATTTCATCTTTGCATGCACCAAAACTCCCAATTTATTCACAACTGCTTATTGTAAATGTGTTCCCTTTTTTCATTTAATGTGCATGCATTCTTAATAATTAATGCTTATATTCCTATTTTAATAACAATAATGTTAATGTTATTATTATTCTGTTTTCCCCGTCGATGTACATAAATAATGATAACTATCAATTTTAGCTAGATGCATGGCTGGCTATGTTTAGAATCCCACAGAGATAAGCTAATGGTAGCCGCTGCGCAATGTTTTCCTTCTCAGGAGAAAATTTGCCAACTCTGCATCCAGCTTATAGCTGTATCCATCTTTCAACTCAAATGCCAGTATTTACCCATGTTTAAGCAAGGCTCTGGTTGTCTTTTTCCAAAGAGGACGAGTCCTTTTAGGTCGGGTAGAATCTAGTACAATCTCAGTGGATCGAGTTTGAGTGCTTGCTTCCATGGCTGCAGCACGCTTTGTTTGTGTGTCAATTTTCAAGTTTCATACCTGGCAACCAGGAGTTTCGGAATGGTCATTTGGCGGAGTCAACTGGGTGAACCACACAGGTCAAATCATAAACACTTACTCTGAAACCGGAATTTGAACATTTAAAAGGAGAACATACATATAGCATTGTCGGAGAAGCCAGTAGTTTGACTTTTATCTGATTACATATTATTGTCCTTTTATGATTTAGTGCAGTACATTTGTTAGTCCTTTAACCAACCGTTCAAGCTAGACAACCTTCAACCATCAACTGGCATATTTAGTATGTCCTGTTTTATATACAGCAGGAATATTATAACAAGCTTATTACTTTACAGCCATATTGCTATTCATCATTTATATTATCATAGTTGTTTTTGTGGCTTTCCTATGCTGAATCTAATTATGTTTATTGCATTTCTTTGTTTCTTTTATTTGTGTTTGTTAGTCACAGCCATCCTATTTTATTCTTTATTTTATCACTTGCATCTGTTTTAGAGGTAGAATAGGCTAGTGTATTATGTTGCTTTTTTAACAGTTGTAAGAGAGCCATGTAAGATGAACTTTGTTAAATGTGACCGAATGTTGTTATGTGTTGTCCTTTGAATAACCAACTGTACAGATTGAGGTCTGCCGGGACTGGGTAAAGAGGTGTTCTTGCCAATGTTTATCATTGATTCAAAGGCCTAAAATCATTGATCTCAATCATTGATTTATCATAAACTTTCTTCAGTAGAAAATACACAATTAATCAAAACAATATATTAGCTTTTGTGACTTTACTGTTTTTGTTTTTTTCCCTTTCTTTCTCCTAGTCTGCATTGTTGTTGGGTTTGTGAATTGTATTTAATCAACGATTCTGGATCATTTCTCTCTCACTGTATGTCAGTATGTGGGTTGCGTCCTGTAAAAGATTTGTCCATTGACACACTCAACACTCACCCATTTTGTATTTCTGCTTATGAAATACAAAATGGGAAATTGAACGAAACAAGTCTGGGGGCAGCAGCTGGGGCTGTCCATAGTTGTAAAGTGACCAGGGTAATGTAAACAAAGCTTAGTTACCGATCATTCTTTTATTGGCGGCGAAGGCTAAGCATGGCTCATGCGGAAAGCTCAGAAAAAATCAACAACGGTATACTTTACTGCGGGCTGGACCTTGTGCCCGTCTCGAGGACATAGCTGGCACTGTGGGAGCATTAGCGGCGCTCCTCTCGCTGGGCGAATAGACTTGAGGCCTACCTGACACTTACGAGACCATCTAACTTTCCCTCGATCTTAAAAAAGAAATCAGAAGGCAGGTCCCGTGGGGAGGGGTGTTTCTGGCGCGGGTGAGTGATGTGCAGTGTGGAGTCATGTTCTGTTGCTGTGAGAAAGAAATTGCATAATTAGTATACGGTTATTTTATGTTTATATTTTCGCTGACATATGGAAGTCTGCAGCTGCGACTTAAAGATAATAGTGTTTGTAATTCCTGGTGACGGCTTTGCACTAACAGGACATTGCTCGTGTGCAAGCTTCTATGTGCAGAACAGGTGCTCCTGTTTTGCTTTGTTGTCCCTTTCCAATTTTAATGTGAATGTAAGACAAATACAGCCCTTTAACAGTGTTCTGAATTGTAATTATAAATATAAATAAAAAGCTATAAATGCATAAATACGTATTATTCATAGCTTCTTGTTTAAACTGTATTGCTGAGTTTCAACTGCAGCCCATCCCTCACAAGTTAAGTTGAGCGTTGATGACAGAGTAGCCCCTAATTAATTAATACATTCAGCCATTCCATGAAAACTGTGTTTGCTGTTTTTGACACTAGACTACAATGTTGCGAGTATGTGCATTACATAATTATAGTAAAATGGAAATGTTCTGTGTCGGGAAGTCTCCAAATGCAGTTTATTTATATCCAACAACAGGCAATAATAGTCCCACGTGTCTTACGCTGTCTTTCTAAATTTGGACCATTCAGTCTGCCGCCTCTTGCGTCAATGGAATCCCAAGCGTGCGTCAATCTTTTTATGAAGCGATGCTATTGGTTTATGATCCGGAAGGTTTCACCGCCCACTTTACCATTTATGGAGGGAGACACGCCTTTCGTCGATGCCACCCAAATAAAAAACGCTGTATGGCTGTAGGTGTGTGCTCAGAGCAGTTGACAGAGGTGACATTCATGCATCACTCGTGTGGAATAAGTACAAAAGACCGTTCAAAGTCCGGATATTTGTGTAATTATCAGGTCAGTGAAAATATATGTATTTGCATGCAGAATAGTTGACTTTAGAGTGACTTGTGATATGCAATATTGAATATGGCTTCCACTTTTAATGAGGGGAACCCCCCTAATATAGTTATGTGGAATTATTCCAAACAAAAAGCGATGAGGACTGCTGAAAACTTTTTCCACAGATCATGAAAAAGATTGTGTATTCCATTCTACCAGAATTTATTTGTGTTTAAATCTGTGCTGCTTTTAGCAAGCCTGGTCTAGTTCTGCATGCAAAGTGTTGTTATTCTAAACAAACCAGTTTGTTTCTGGTATGTAATTACAATGCCTTGTCCGTAGGTCTACCTTACATTGGTGGAATACATATTAGTTATACATAAAGCCTACCTTCGAAGAATAGCCTACTTTAAAAGATCAAAAACGAACTACAGATTATTAGACAAGGTCTTTACAAATGTTGATTCTAAATATATAACTCAAAGGGTGTGAGTGTTAATTCATAACACATTAACAGGCAGTTCCATTTCTACACAGTTTGACACCCTACCACTCTACCTGTAAATGCTACATGCTAGACTCTCCCCGCACTCTCTTTTACTAGCTCACTCCTTCTGGTAAAGGGCTGGGCTGCTATGGTCCAGCTCCCCATAGCCTCAAAACCAGTATCGCAATAATCCTATTCCTCAAAAAGCCTGACTCAAAACTGCACATTATTTTATTTGCGGTCTGTATTTTAAAAATAAATTGTTGAATTGAGTAGGCCTACTAAAACTTACGATGTTTTGATCAAAATGCATACTTGCAAAGTTCTTTGAATAAATATATCTTAAAACATAGCCTACTTATGATCGTGTTTTAAATCATTTCTGTTTTCTATAGCATGCCCTGTGTGCAAACCCAGATTGGGATCCTGCCCAATGACAGCCTCAGCTCTGAGTTCTTAAACACTGACCTCAATGCCAAACTGGCAATGGACATCAGTGACCAGAAGGAGCAGCTGTCTGCTTCTTCGTTGCCCAGCATCAACACCTTGGTTGCCGGTGGCTACGTGGGGGAGTTTGATGCCTACTCCTGCAAGGTCACCTCCACAGCCCCCGGCCCAAGTGTCTCCTTCAGCCCTTCGCCAGTAGCTGGCGGCTCCAGCCCTCACCAAAACCTCAAGCTGGATGACTTCCAGGTGTACGGCTGCTACCCGGGCTCCTTTGCGTTTGGCTACCTGGACGAGACCCTGTCCTCGTGCGGCTCGGACTACTACAACAGCCCGGTCTACGCCGCCGCCGCCTCGCCGTCGACGCCCAGCTACCAGCCCCCGGCCTCCAACATATGGGACGCCTTCAGCCCCTACTCCTCGGCCCCCTCGTCCGCAGCGGTGGAGAAGGCGGTCCTGGCACATCAGCTCTCCTTTTTCACCTTCAACCACCCGACAGAGGAGCTCTCCCCCTTGGGCCAGGGGCAGGACCAGGTCACAGAAGACCCATTCTCCCTGGTAGCTTGTCAGCAGTATACACCCCCTCTCTGCTGCCCCCCCATTTCCCCAGACCAAGGGGGTCTAGGAAGCCCCCGGTCAATGGAGGGGAGCATGCCGTCCCCGCAGACCTGCAGCGCGGCGGCCGGGGACGGTCGCTGTGCGGTGTGCGGGGACAACGCGTCATGCCAACACTATGGAGTGCGCACATGTGAGGGCTGCAAAGGCTTCTTCAAGGTGCCCGGCTAGTGTTTATTTATATATAGCATTTGATCTTATCACTGGTTTCATTAATAAATCTCCAAGCTACAATGATATCATCACCATTGATCTATTCTTAACACTACATTTGTTTTATCGTCTGACAGCGCACTGTGCAGAAAAACGCTAAATATGTGTGCCTCGCAAACAAAGACTGTCCCGTGGATAAGAGGCGAAGAAACCGATGTCAGTTCTGCCGTTTTCAGAAGTGCCTCAGTGTCGGAATGGTCAAGGAAGGTAATGTGCTGTTAAAACTGTTAAGGCTTTCAGTGACAATTATATGATAATGTGGGTCTGGGATCCGTAATGACAGCTTGGTGAATTAATAGTAAACCAAAGCATAGGAGTCACGTTTGTAATTGGAGAGTAAGTGCCAGTTTTAGAACATGGAAACCGATACCGCAGCTGCTTTTTAACACAGAAGACGCAGTAGTAGCTGTAGGAGATCCACAGGCGTGCTAATTAAGTTTCCTTGTTTCCTTTCCATCTCCCAGTTGTCCGTACAGACAGCCTGAAAGGACGCCGGGGTCGTCTTCCGTCTAAACCCAAGACGGTTTCAGAAGCTTCTCCCACCAGCCCTCCTGTTAACATCATAGCCTCGCTTGTCCGGGCCCATTTGGACTCAAACCCAACCTCGGGGAAGCTTGACCACTCAAAGGTTTGTATTCAAAGGTTCGTTCGGGCCGGTTTAACATGCTTTTCTCCTTGAACCATCAACCAGATACATGCCAGGATTTGAGAGTGTGTGACTCCTCTGGTTGTTACCTTATTTCCTCTTAATTCTTAGTACCAGGAGACAGTGGTAAGCATGTCGGAGAAGGAGGATTCAGGGGATATCAAGCAGTTCTACGACCTGCTATCTGGTTCCATGGACGTGATCAAAAAGTGGGCCGAGACCATACCAGGGTTCACAGACTTTTGCAACGATGACCAGGAGCTGCTCCTGGAATCGGCCTTCGTTGAACTCTTCATCCTTCGATTGGCCTATAGGTTGGTTTGTAACCATTCTTTCCCACCAATACCCACCACTAATTCATAAAATGTTTGACATTCTTAATGTGCTTTGTTATCACTGCTTCCTGCTACTTTGCTTTCAACCGCTCATACAAAAAAAATCCCTTTGACTTTAAACATGTGTGCAGGTCAAGTCCTGAGAAGAGCAAGCTGATCTTCTGCAACGGCATGGTCCTCCATCGCATGCAGTGTGTCCGCAGTTTTGGGGACTGGATAGACTCCATCATGGATTTCTCTCAGAACCTCCATCGTATGAATCTGGACGTGTCCTCCTTTTCCTGTCTCGCAGCACTTGTCATCATCACAGGTGAGACACACATTAATTTACTGCCACCTCAAAGCTCCCCATTGCTGTTCATTGGAAATCAGGGCTGATTTAACAGTACTGACAGTGCTCATTTTCTCTGCACATAGATCGCCATGGCCTTAAAGAACCGACGCGGGTTGAGGACTTTCAAAACCATCTGATCACTTGTTTGAGGGAACACATGAGCGGAAATGGATCGTACAATATCCGAACCCAACCCAACTACCTTTCAAAACTACTAGGCAAACTTCCTGAATTGAGGACACTGTGCACCCAGGGCCTGCAGCGCATCTTCTACCTGAAACTAGAGGACCTTGTCCCCCCTCCGCCTATTGTGGAGAAAATCTTCATGGATACCCTACCCTTCTGAAAGACAAAAAACTCAGTATCAGAAAACTCAATATTGTAAAAGGGTGATCACTTTTTAAGTGTGGATCCAACCCTGGGGAAAAAAAGTTATTCTGGGTTCTTCTCTGTTGACCATGGTTGGATGAGTATCTGCTCCCCCTAGGGCAACCCTTTTCTATTACACTGGCTTGGTATGGCCTGGTGAAAGGGTCTTGAAAAGTATTGGACTTGGAATACTACAAATATCAAGTACAAAGCAATTGATATGTTTATATATCAGCCCCTCACATTTTTTTTTACGTCTGAAGGCATTAGACATGGAATATACATGTTTATACAAAGAAAATGGCTGATTACAAAAAGACAGAATGAACATCTGATTCAGATTTTCATCACTTTTGTTTGACATGCAAAAAACGACTAGCTCTAGAGATGCAGACAGAGTTCTCAACTCTGTGTATGTACTTCTTATTTAGACAAAGTTATGTATTTACAAAGAATATTTGTATTGAAAATGAACCTGCTGACGGTCTCGGACCAAAGTTTACAATCATATTGTGGTTTTGATTACAATCATAAATGCCTTAAATAATTCAAAATATATACACCGTATTTGGTCTTCGGCCATGTTCAATGTTAAGGATAGGCAGTTTGGTTTTCCCATTGCCCAGAGCTAGAACTATCATAAACTAGCTCTTTAGATATAATCTATTTTGTTTGTGAGCAGCAAAGATGAGCGTTTTTTTTTAGCGCAATTAGTGTCATGTCTCAAATTCAAACTAAGTCATATAGAAGGTGCATTGATGCCACTCTCCAGCTCCATTCCAAACAGAACCGACCAAGGCCATCGGTTTAATATGGCTATGAATCAATCCCTTACAAGACTTCAATGGCATTATAAACAGGTACAGTCATATAGACAATCCTCTCATACTTCCCCTTATAAATGGATTTGTATTATTTTTGAAGAATAACAACACTTTTAACTTAATTCATAACTATAAATGACAATATTTTTTTAATTTGAGACGTATCCATTGCCCGATCCACTGACCGTTACACTGAAACATTCATGACATAATTGTGTGAGTTTTATTTTTGTATAGTAAGCTTTGTCATAATGTGTTGTCTTATACATTCTCTTCAATGGTCATAACTTCAGCTTCTATATATTTGGTTAGCTTTTCATCTATAAAAGAAATACACATGAAAGTAACTTATCGCTGACATTAGTGATAAAACATGAGCAGCTATACAATTAAAATAAAAAAGTCTCAAATCTATTCGGAACATAGGCTGTTTATTAGCTCAAGGCTTTGAATGGGTAATATTTTATTGTCACCAGGAAGCTATGTATAGTAATTAAACAAAACAATACAAAATACATTATGGCTGGTTGATAATAAAATCTATTAAAACGTATCGCTTTGAGGTTACATCCGAACATTTTTGTTTCCTTTAGGTAAGATTAAGTAACCAGCTGTTGAGTCAGTATTTGTATTTCTAAAGATTAAATGTAGGATTTCCCCAGAGCACATGATTTCATAACATAAAATAAATGCTCTTATATAGAGGCTGACCCCGCTTTTCACCTCATCTCACTAGAGTCAGCTGAGATAAAATGCCGTATTACCAAAAATGGTCTAAGTATAGAAATACTATTTCATGTAGTTTGTGTGCGATATGAAGTATCAAGCTCCCCCAAAAGATGACCATCAAATCCTGGTTCCCTTGGAACACTATGTCCTACCCCATGCATGAAGGCGGCTCACCTTCTGACAGTAAACATAGTTGACTGAAGCCTAGGATATCATCACACCCTGTGTTATTATGGGCACCCCATCCCCGGCGGGGAGGGGGAGAGGGAAGAGGGCTACCCTGAGAGACTTGCAGCCGCAGCACACTGTACCAGGCCCACCCATCGGCCTGTCACCCGATCCCACTGTACAGAACACCAAGCTCCTCTGGACTATGGCGTTGGCACACCAAGTGGAAAAAGTGGTTACGGGCGAACGACAGAGAGGGAGGAGGGTTGGTAGGGGATAAAGGTTATTCAATTAAACATGATTGTTATTAAACGAATAAGCTTTCAAACCCGCACCGCCTTCATGTTTAGTGAACCCTGGTTGCTCCTCCGTGGAAGGGTGTATACGACTTGAGAGATCCTTCTGACAACACAAATGAATTATATTTCATTCAATTATATGAAATTGAATTATATTACATTCGGTTAGATTACATTCAATTATATTATGTTAATTTGGGACATTCAATATGGTCAATCTTAAATCGCATATCACCTCAAAGGCCATTTTCCATGAATGTTCTTAACTATTGAAAGTCACACTTTCACAGGATGCCATCTTATTTACAGTACTGAGGATATGCCGTCTGGAACCAGGGCTGATCCTAAGTCCCGTAGGAGCACAAAATGTCATTTTATTTACAGATGTGGGGATATGCCGTCTGGATTCCTGACCTCTTCCCTGACACGCAACACTCTGGTTTCTGGAAGACGGTCTAACATTACGGCCTGTACACTTGAGCCAGTATCGTCTCCATAAAACCTGTGCTACTTGTGTCACAATGATTTGCACCGCAAACATACCAATATGTCTATTTCAGTATATGCTTGTGTATTTTGTTTTATGTAAGACTTTCAATTCCCTGTTATCGAGATATTGAGCAGTCGTTGCTGCAAGGCAAATGGATTTTCTCTAAGTATATCCTCACTATATAAAATGTGACAACCTGCATTGTAGAGAGAGAAAAAGAAGAAAGAAAGAGAGAACAGGATAGAGAGGGACAGAGCAATTGAGTGAGAGGGAGAGAGAGAGAGAGAGAGAGAGAGAGAGAGAGAGAGAGAGAGAGAGAGAGAGAGAGAGAGAGAGAGAGAGAGAGAGAGAGAGAGAGAGAGAGAGAGAGAGAGAGAGAGAGAGAGAGAGAGAGAGAGAGAGAGAGAGAGAGAGAGAGAGAGAGAGAGAGAGAGAGAGAGAGGGAGAGGGAGAGGGGGAGAGAGAGAGAGAGATTATAGCTGCTTTGGATATTGTTCCACAGGGAGGAAAGCTAATAGTTCTGCTTGTGGGGATGCTGCACCTGTCATTTATTGATGGACTAGGCTGTAAATAACTTGTCTTGTGGGGACTCCTCTGCTGTTTCAAATAGCACACACAGTCTAGATGTTAGAATATAATAAACGGCACACACTTTTGATATCATCATATATTATTACAATGCACACACAGTAAATGTTTTTGTCCAATAAGTTCAATAGTTGTGCTAAAAAGGCTTAATGCAGCTTTAAGTTTCATTAGAGTTAATGTTGCCTTATAATAGGCCAATGCATGAATTAGTTCTCCTCCAAGATATGTTTAATTACACACTAACGGATTGTTTGTAACGTGGGTGTGCGTATAATTTATGTATGGTTGCATTTGGAAAACACTCTGTCAGTGTATTTATAGCTGGTCATTGTTGAGCCCATGGAAACCTCTGTAATTGGATCTGCACTAACAGAGTCTGGTGATAAATGTTTTGGCAGACATCACTGGCCATGCCATCCCTGTGATAACTCCAACCATATCAGTTTCTTAAGCTCTTAGTACCTACAGAATTATATTCATAAGTAAGTAGTAAACCCATTGCTCCTTGGCCCTATATGCACCATTGGGGGTATGGATAGATGGATGCCACCGACCGGACGCTGGGCTGGCCCAGTATGAAAGAAAGTGGATCCAAAATGAAAGCATAATTAGCAAGCTTGAAACATTCGTGATGCCTCAACACCAAACCTTCAGGTGAATTACAGTACCTTTAGCTTTAATTTGAATAATATTATTTCTTTATTAAAAATGTTCACCCCACTAGGTAACTGTGTAAAATATCTCCCCCACATAGTTTATTTTAGTGGGGATCATATGGGTATGATCATACACATATGATCGTATTTGATATGATAGGATGATATGCAATATTCGCCCTAATGTATTTGTAAGACATGAATCATGTATATTTGGCTTGGTCCTTTATGACAGCAATGCATTGCATTTATAATGTTGTTGGGTAAACACTGAAAACAACGGAATGAGAAGATTTGGAATTGCAGAGGCAAAGTTAAAATTAGTATTATTGTCCATGAAAGTATCGTTGGATTGGCCACCAGCCAGTAACAAATAATACAAACTACGAAGCTAAGGAAATCCACTACAAGCTATAAAGATAAATAATTGTGGTACTGCCATCCATTTCACAGACACCATACACACACTCACATGCACACACACACACACACACACACACACACACACACACACACGCACCCGCACAAACACACAAACACACATGCACACACATGCACACACACACTCACATGAAAGCACACTCTTTCTTGTTCCCATTATGTCTCCTGCCCTGCTCTCTGTCGCTCTATCCCTCACTCTCTCTCCTTGGCCTACTCACTTGTGAAGTTAGGAACTTAACTCTGCTCAGTAGGAGAACATGAGAATGTTACAATTATAAAACAAGATTGACAGAATGGCTAGTGTTGCACTGGCAGATGCCAATTTTTGGCGTGCTGCCTGGAAGTTATTCACAGCTCCCACCACACACACACACTGCAGTGTGCAAGGACACACACACACACACAAACATGCACGCACATATACACAAACAGAGATAGAGAGAGAGGGATTGGAGATATACAGAGATTGGTGTCACTGGGGAAGGGAGGTGATGGGGTCGAGGAGGGCAGATTGGTGTTGAGGGTGGGGTGCAGGGGTATCGTGGTCACGGGGGGGGATTGGAAGTTCAAGGTCACAAGACACTCCAGCATAGATTGGGGAGCAGTACCCTGGCATGGCCATGTGACATGACAGCGACATCAATCAACAGATCAGATGCACTGCTTAATACGACATTAGAAAGGAAATGTCTGGCACACTGTGTTTGTAAAAGTGTCAAGGTATTCCTGCCATTCGTCTGTGTTCCCGTCATGTGAATATTTGCTATAACCATTATGTGTGACAGACTCGTTTGACCAGACATATGAGACCATCCAGGAGGCCTTCACAAAATGTGGTGGTCAGGCAGGATTCCTGCGACAGGTATTGGGCTCTTTCACCACCGTTGTACAAGGTCACGAGGAGAAAGTCTCCAGAAGGGAGCGGCTAAGTAGTGTTATTATATTACAAGTCATACGTCCCACCAGCGAGAGGGTAGTTTGCACCCTACACACACACACACACCCATTGAGCTGGGGGTGTGGAGGCCCTATCAATGTGAAGAGGATGGGGGGGCAGGAATTTTGTTCTATTATTATATCAGGCCCCATCTGACACGACTGAGCTCCCTGAACCTTACCCAAGTACGTACTCACATGATCGCAAAGTTGTTTCAGCTGAGTTCATTTGCCTGTCACCAAGAGTCAAGGAGTGAGTGGTTTTTTTTCTTTTTTTCTTACAGAACAGCTATCTTTAATAGCTACTTGTGAGCTATGACCTATAGTACACACTAAATAACTTAAATAAAAATCATATATACATGAAGGAACCTCATTCTTTGATACTTGGCTACTCAATGATGTCGTATGCGATGATATTAGTTTGGAAAACCTCCTGGAACAGGCTAGGGTAGGCCACTTCTCCTACATGGTTGGAGAGGAAGAGGTGAGGGGGTCAGTTAGTTGCAATTTGAACCTCACCGCTAGATGCCACTAAATCCTAAATACTACACCTTTAAGTTAAAGTATTACATGTTATATAATACGTTACTGAGTGTTTAAAATGGGTACTGCAATCCAAATTCACAAGAAGAGTGGCAGATGTTCACAGTCACAGAGAGATATCAGTTATCAGGTATCAGAGGGCTTCATTAAATCCTTTTACACACAGATTTGCATGTTATAGATAGAGCTTCAACTCCAATAGTATCTGTCTGCGTCCTGCAAGACGGAGGCGTAACTTGTAGTAGGAGGCGTAACTTGTACTAGGAGGCGTAACTTGTTCTTTTCTAACTTTTTTTCTTAATCGCGAGTTTGCACAGTGCAACAGTGATGACGTACCTGAGAAATCCATGTATTGAAGACCGGCAAATATATATAAAATGAAGGCTTGTAATGTGAACGCTATAATATGAAGGCTTTCTCACCTAAAATTATCAAACTTCTTCACGAACATTTTTAGTTTTCTTTGCATGAACAATTATCATTTAAATCCTCAAACAACATATGTGTAATCCAGGGCATATAAAGACTGGGACCAGAAAATAATTATTTTCTCTCCATTGACACCCACCCGCCACTCTATAGAGTGGCGAAGTCACGCCCCTTCCGGTAGGGCTCATGGGACCTATGAGATCGAAAAATATGAATGGGTGTCAATGGAGAGAAAATTATTATTTTCTGGTCCCGGTCTTTATATGCCCTGGATTACACATATTATGTTGTTTGTGGATTTAAATGATAATTTTTCATGCAAAGAAAACTAAAAATGTTCGTGAAGAAGTTTGATAATTTTAGGTTTTATGTGAGGCCGCTTTGTGAACTACAGCTCTTCGCTGCTCTCGACGCATATGATATACGTCACCACACCCGCCCTTGGAACTCGGCACAGAGATGGCGATCTCTCTGCCCCACTTCACCGCTTTTTCCAAGGGGAGGATAAAAGCATCGAAAGAGGTGAAAACCATTATAAGTCGGGGCACGTGCAGAGTTTCAGTTATGCCGATGGGAAGATTGTCGGTCTTCTCCACGCCAGTCGCAGGTAGCGTGACGTCACATACGAGCCGTGTAGTCTTTCTCGTTGTGTTTTCTCTACAGCCTTTATCTGAACAATTGCACAATAAACGGTCGAACTCTTTGCATGAAAAATTATCCTTTAAATCCACAAACAACATATGTGTAATCCAGGGCATATAAAGACCGGGACCAGAAAATAATTATTTTCTCTCCATTGACACCCATTCATATTTTTCGATCTCATAGGTCCCATGAGCCCTACCGGAAGGGGCGTGACTTCGCCACTCTATTTCGAGGGGAAAAAAGGCCGTCTTATATTCGGACCAATACGGTAATTCTTTTCTGGTCACAGTCTTTATGCCCTGGATTAAACATATGTTGTTTGTTAATTTAAATTATACATTTTCATGCAAAGAAAACTAAAAAAATTCGCCAAGAAGGTTTGGTGTGAGGCCGCTTTGTGAACTACAGCTCTTCGCTGCTCTCGATGCGAATGATGTACGTCACCACCCGCACTTGGAACTCGGTACAGACATGGCGATCTCTCTACTCCACTTCACCGATTTTTTCCAAGTGGAGGATAAAAGCATCGAAAGAGGTGAAAACCATTATAAGTCGGGGCATGTGGAGAGTTTCAGTTATGCCGATGGGGAGATTGTCGGTCTTGTCCACGCCAGTCGCAGGGAGCCTGACGTCACATACGAGCCGTGTAGTCTTTCTCATTGTGTTTTCTCTACAGCCTTTAATTTGCACAATAAACGGTCAAACTCTTGACATGAAAAATTATCATTTAAATCCACAAACAACATATGTGCAATCCGGGGCCTATAAGGAATGGGACCAGAAGATAATTAGGCCTACTTTCTCTCCATCGAAGGCCATTCATATTTTTCATATTTCTTTTTTCGATCTTATAGGTTCCAGGCCATAGGGCTCTACCGGAAAGATTTAATTGTGTAAGGACTTGCACTTTATTTGAGACACACTCTTAATTGACAAAATATATGTATTTTTCACATGCTTTATTTCGTTTTCCTTCCATTCTTTTTTTATTTTCCTCCAGTTATCATTCATTTTACCGCTACAATTCTGAGGTAGTTATTTTTGCTACGTCACTTCTGAGCTTTTACTTTGAAGAATACCGGGTACGAATCCACATATTTGGGAAGTTCACGTCATCTTCACATTTGGGTTTGCTGTCATGTTTGTTGTCGGAGTGCACTTAACTCCTTTTCTGTCTTCCTCGTCTAACTTGTAAGTACCTACGTTTCAAACGGTTGTGTTGTGGTGCTGGCTTGTTTGAGAACTACGACTCGATATATAACGTATGAGAGGTGACAGCAATACAAAACTATTATTGAATCCCTCAAAAACATAAGTATTACTGCTGAAAATCAAAGTCACTTATTGTAGTAGGACAAAGGGTTATTTCTCAGGATAGTTTCGTCTACTCAGTATTTGCTCATTCTCCCTTGCAGTAGGTTAGTAGTGTTCGTACAAGTTATGCCAATATGTTACCTTTGCTACGTTGTCACCATGTACAAAACGTCCCCTAAAATATATGTAAAAAAAGAAAAGAAGATAAGGCAAAAATAATACATGATTCGTTGAATTAAGCATACATTCATGTGGCAATTGTTGAGTCCAAACAGTAGCCACATTTTGGGAGTTCCCCTTTTTCTCAAAAGAACTCTCGATTCCTTCTTTGGTCCTTAGTTCCTCATGCTTGTACATTTTATTTAATATGCAACCTTTTTTTCTAATGCTTCTCATTAATTGCATTTTGAAAACTATTAATACAAAGCAGTTAAAAAAAGAACAAGAATAACATAATAGTTTAAGAAATTAGTAATTTCAGTATCTGCACAGATGTGTTATATGATTTATTTCATAAGAAGCAGATCCCTGTGGAGATGGAGGACGCGTACAATGAACTCTTCAGGGAGTTTGTTCACCTCAGATCAATATGCATACGACAAGCAGCTCTGTTGCAGAAACTGTCAAGGGAACTACACAAACAACAAGTTTCAAATGGTAAATTTTGAAAACATGTATATACATAAAGTTCAGGTGGAGATGCCCAAACATGACAATAGGGCTGATGACTTCCTTTGTTAATTAACCTAGCAATTTATTGTGAGTGTCAACCATTTTTCCAAATGAGTACTCACTTCGCTTTTCATTTAAGAAGGATCTGAAACCTTGTGACAGCTGCTACAAAAAAAAGCAAATGGGTGCATCGTTTCTTCATATATAAAAGCTGTATTTTGGATTTACAATTTTTACTTTTCTTGCAGGGTATTTGGATCAAGATGGCAGCTTCAGTGGCCTGGCGTCCATCCCGGGTCAGGGAAGCCAGGAGAGCACTGCACATTCCCAAGAGGACAGTATTCCCCCACTAGTTGCAACCAATCAGAATGCTGCACCACACACTGATGTCGGCCATACCCGCACTGCAGGTGCGGCCACATTCTCTGTGCTTCTCGCTGAAGATATGGGGAAACTGGGTCTAAATGTGCCCCATCACCGTCAAACCGACCAAGATGAACAAGAAGGAGAACATCCCCAACCTGCGTCTCCAGCCTCTCGGTCTCCGGCCCTCGGTAGCTCTGGTTCGTACCACGGCCATCAGAGTGGAGGGAGTAAAGTAATGCAGCCGTACGGGGTAGGAGTCCTTCTGTTTCCTTTCTGACCTTTGATCTCGCCACCTCTGGGGGGGAGATCTATGGGAGAAGCATCCCATAGTTGTGGGTTCGAAACCCCTTAACCACAGTCTTCCTGTAGGCGACCTTTAGCAAGATGCAAAAAAATTGATTTTCTCATTAATTTGAATGTATCTGCTAAAATTTAAAAAAAAAAAGAAAAGAACAATTCGAATCTGTCATATCTACATTCTACAGTACATTCTGCATAAGTGACTGTGTGTCTTATGCGTGGTGCTCTGCCTCTCAGACGGCAAGTCCGCTGGCTTGGGCTTACAACCCCCTCCTGGGAAGCGAGGAGCTGAGCAACAGTGGTGGGGCGTTCATGTCCGAAATGGAGCTGCAGTCCCAGGTGTGCGAGTTCTGTCACGCCATCTTCCCCGGACACACGGCCACCCGGGGAGAGTTCCTGCGACACCTCCACACGCACATCACCTAGCAGACTCACAACTTCTTCCTGTTCTATGATGATGCCTTAAAGAGACAGTACTTTTGTTTTTTTACCTGTACATTAAGAAATAACTAGCTCGAAATTAACGTTTTTCTGCTGAGGAATATTTCAATAGTTTTGCACACACGCTTTGATTGGGTTCCAACCAAAACTATCCTTAAACCTCTCAAACCATTGTTAACTGTTTTTACATGTGCACGTTTTCGATTCTGTGTTTTTTTTTTCTACTTCTGTTTCCTGTGGTTTTGTATTTAAAGAAATTGAACAACCCCTGAAAAAATGACCATGAAACCTCAATCCAAAAGCAGATCCCCAAAACGTTATTGTAGCATTCTGTTTTAATGACTGCCATGCAGAACCATCTTTGTTGCCTACCCAACAGAGGAGGGCTATGTGTGACATAGCGCTGAGTGGATCTGAGTGCTGACATCACTACTAAAGGTGAGTCATGCAAGCCTCGTCTGTACAGAACTAACTGTTCCGCACGGAAATGGAAAGGAAAAAACAGCAAAACAAGATGGTGTTACTGGCTGTATGACGCAAGCTATAAATTAATAACACACCATCAGTTATAGAAAAGGTAATTACATAATTCCTCAAATGCTAAAAATGTATGAAATGATGACTTGAAAAATCACAAGAACAATTCTTAATTAAACAATAAAATAACGTTTATTGAGATTTAATAAAATAAATAATCTGTTTTTCAACGTGAGGGTGGTGACAATAGTGAAAGAGAACCTGCAGTTTAATTGAATTCTTTACATCACTTGGCTGCCTGTCTTATTGTGTAGATACCATGTAGATATAATGGACAATGCATTTCCAAACATGGGCCTTCCCACTATTTCTATGAATATAACAATATAACAAAACATTAGCATATTCATATCTAATGTAGTGAAGGGTCAGCTGTGTCGGAAAATGAAGCACCGTTTGATCATCTTTTTACCCCAGGTTGAGTGTGTGTGGGATTGTTCATCATCATTTGATGTTGTTTGGATGGGTTTTCGATCCAAGAGGGAATCTTGAGGATGTTAACGCTTTTGTCATGGAGTCACCACTGAAAAGGCCACTCATTCAAACCCCCAGATCCCGGCTGGTAAACACTGCAGTGCACTCTTCTCTACTCCCTCTCGTTTTATAAGATTCAAACTGGTAGGTGGCAATAAGAAACGTAGCAGCCCCTGTGGGAGAGTAGGGGTGTGAGTGGGTGGTCTTTTGGGTTAGTGGGGGTGACTTGATGACATAGGCAAACCTCAGCCATCTGAAAATGTTCCCACCTAAAATTTAAGAAAATGTTTCTCTTTTAAACAAGATTGCACCATGGATAGATGTGTGTGCGATTATAATACCACAGTAATGAACACATCAATGATATTCAGTTAAAAGGAAAGCTTGTTTCATTTTTTCATCTTCAGTAAATAAATATGGCCCCATCATTATCTGGATCGTTGTACAGTTGTATTGTCGTTTGACCTACTTTAACAACCCGGACACACAAAAACTTTGCCAAGTAATGATTATTTCAAAGATGTCAGTGACTGACTTAAATTATACTGTTAATATTTGAGGGGCGTGAAGGTTGGAAGAGTGACAAACACATTACTTCTACACCCTAGCTACACACACATATGGTCTCAGTACTCAAATAACTGAAGGATTTTTAATCTGAATGTAATTTCTTTATAAATTATAAATCATCTCCGGGTTCATGAGTTGATGTGAAATCGACAAGATAGAAGACGACAGCTACGGTATATATTCAATGTTGATTAACCTCTATTGTTTTAGCAGATATTTCAGAAGCTACCCCCTAGCGCTCTACTATCTACTTTGCCTTACATCAACACTTTCTATTACAATTTAAATCATACATTTGTGTATGATTTTATTTGGTTAGAGGGCAGCAGAGGACAATTTTTCAAATATTGTAGGTTGATATGTTAAAAATGCTGAACGATATTTTAAAGATTACATTTTTCCCTAACGTCATTCAAATAACCCTGCCTACTTGATCAGTGACCCCATCCAGTTCATTCCAGACTCGTATCAACTCTAAATAAATACCACCATGTCTATTAAGTGTGGGTTTGGGCACCTATGGCTTTCTATTACATACCCAGACTTGCCATCCTAAGGCTGAGGAACCATCAATCAAGACAAGGATAAGTTTAATAATATGGATTTCTTCCCCCTAAAAGCCACTTTTGTCGATTTTCTAGTAATTGATGTGAGAACTTAAACCTGCTCAGTTACAGTCCATATAGTACATGATGTGTTGAAGTTGAGATGGAGGTCTGTACATACGATGTAGTGTACCCCTTAGGATTTTTCATTTCCCTCTGTGGTCCAAATCCTCCTTTGTGATGATAGGGCTCCGGCTCCTACACGCTGTTGCACTCCCCTGTTCCTCTTTACTCTCGTAATCTGTGGAAAACAAACAAAACAAAAGTTGCGTAAATAAACATCCAGTCTGTGATGTGAATATAGATAAAAATAGACAGGATCTCAGTTTATCATTGTCATTATGATAGCCTGTTGGAGGTCTGTGAAGTATAAATAGTCACTATACGGCTGTTTAGTTCTGAAATGTTGCATTAACCATGCATTTACTAAAGTCAATTTTACTTTAACTGCATATACTACTATTTAAAAGATTTTCATGTTTTAGATTTTCGGGAGTATTTCATTTTAATATCTGACTTGTGTGTTTCGCAGCGGTTTAAAGCACCAGAACAAACAACTGACCATCAATACAAGTGTCCAGTAATGCTGTCATTATATATTTTCTGAAAGATGCACTCTTAAAAATGACAACGCATATTGAGAGGCAATAAGCATCAAACAACCACAATGGGTGAGAAAAACAACAAGACAGAGTGGAGGGAGACCAACGTCAGAGATGAAACATATGTCATTTTTTATTATTTCCACACTTTACTCCGAGGGGGATGTGTGTATGAGATGTATAAAAAAGGACTGTGCCATTTCCCTGCCCACAAGTTTTATTTTTGAACACTGTCGCTTGGTGAGTCAATGCAACGCCCCTCCAATTACCGCCCACTGCCTCGCCCCCACGCCCAATGGCTCCCGCCCTCCAGCCCACGCACCTAAAAGTCTGACGTCAGACGCTGCTGCTGTGGGGGGGGGGGGGGGGGGCAGGGAGATCTGAACGCCCACAGAGTGCTTCCTATCCCCACCTCCTCCTCCTCATGCCTTTGTTTGCTTCTTGCTGCTTTTCTTTTCTTTCTCTCTGTTTCCTGCTGCCTCAGCCCAGCAGTGCTCAGCCCTTCTAAACCTCTTGCATATCTCTGGTGAATACAATTGGGGGGGGAACACTGTTAATAATACTAACTTTATTTAATTTTATATGATGATGGTGACGTTGTGTTAGATTCTAGCACATGACAGTGTTACACATTTGTCTATGTCATCTCTCTCTCTTCCTCTCTGTGTCTCTCTCTCTTTGTCTCCTTCTGTTTCCCCTCCTAACTGCAATCCTCTCTAATTTGCAGTCTAGTGAAGTTCAGCTGTGCATAGTGGGAGGCGTCACCTCAGAGATTATATGACTCACTGTTGTTCAAACTCTAGATCCATAAAACATTCATTGTTTGGGGATCTCTGTCTGCGTCGTTGGGTTCATCGAATATAGTCCTATTTTCCACTTTACATTAAAAACCAAACATGTGGCTCAGTAAAAAAAGAAAGAAAGAAAGGTCATGTGCCAAAATAGCCTGATCTAATATCAGTAAATATCAAAAGGGTGAAAAAAATATTATTGAACTGTCATTTGGAAAATTCACCTGTTGAATGAGTGCCTTCTGACCCTAGGCTGATCCTGCCATCTCGGCCATGTGACACCATCCTAGCCAATCGCAGCCCTTCATCCATAAGTGTTTGCTGTATGAGATGGCGACTCCAGTTGACCGGGTTAGAAGTGTCTGTTGGAGGGGGTGGGGAAGAGGGCAGGGGGATGGAGATTGGTTGCACTGTAACCAATTATGTCTAGTTGGACAGACAGATGTGTGTGTGTGTGTGTGTGTGTACTGCGTGGGTACCCCTCCATAGCGGTAACCCTTTTCTTTTTTTTACGATAATCAGTGGTTTCATACAATCAGACATTGACATTTAAAGAAACATAAAACATGTCTGGGGATGACAGATGATCTGTAGAAGGGGACAGGTTAGAGATAAAAAAAAAAAAAAAAGTGTCAAAACTACCCAGAGAGCAATACAAAGAGAAACACTTGATATGATAGTGCTTATCTGGGGAGACTACCTTGGGATACAGTGTCCAGGCTTTCATTAGACACACTGTCGTCCTCCGCCCTTTGGGTCGTTACCTCTGACCCCTCCACCCCAACCAGCGAAGACACGCTTTCCGGCACAATGACCTGCACAACATCACATCCGCACAAGAGGAACATAGAGTTCTAATGAACACAGTTTGTGACGTCGCTTGTGAAAGGAAGTTGTGATCATCAGTCTGATTATGTGGCAGACACATCCAGCCATTAATTCATCATGTTAACCCACACATTGAAACCAAGCTAATTGGCCGGTTATAATTGTGCTTTGATAACTCACCTCATGTTTCACCCTCTTTTGCGATAGGAAATTATTGTCATCTGTAATTGTCCTTTGAATAGAATCAAAGAATAAGATGAGATAAGATAAACATAATGACAACAGAAATATAGCCCAGATAACCTGCAAATTGTATGTTTATTTATGTATTTTTTGAACAGTTAATTTCCTTTTTTATCAGCGCCAGTTCAATCAAGATATGTTTTGTTTAAATTGCCATTTAAGTTATGGTACCATAATTACATGTAAAAATCACCTCAGTTTATTGCATGAGGAATGTCCTTACATAACCAGATCCGGCTCATAGCAATTGTTACGTTACATACAACATAAGATCCGATAATGACTTATTCTGGAATGTGCACGATTAATTTCCATATTACTTACTCTACATTCCCGTTTTTAAAATACTATAGAAACACAATGATATCTAAGACGCAAGCAAATCTGGATTATGGACTTTACATCCAACTGTCGAGCAGAAGGATTTGTCCCGTGTTTTCAGTGATCTTACCGAGCGTGTTTTAATGTTGATGTGTAGGCACACTTCCTTGCCACCTGCCGAGCCAAAGAAAAGAGTTCGACACGTCTCAGCAAAAGGGCATTGTCTCTCATACAGAACTGGGCAGCAGCTTCATTGATGATCAACTGAGGGGAGAGAACACTAAGTAAAGGGAGCCATCTTTAAACTGATTTACATCAAATACTGCAACCCTCCCCGCTAGTCAAATGAATCCTTTCACATTTCCATTGAGAAATAGAAAGAAGTCCATCCCTTTAGTTTTTGTGTCTTTGGTTTGATGCCCTTACCTCATGATGCGTGAGTTGCTTGCCTTCCCTCCGCTTTGAGTCAAACCTCCCATAAATCAGGCTGTACTTCCTGATCTCCTCTTCCTTGTTCCTGTCTTGCGGGCCCATCTTGAATATGTGACCCACGGTTTTTGCCATCTTCTTGTTCATCCTCAGCAGAGTCTTCACCTCGCCGGGCTCTGATCGGGGCAGCGTCCTCAGGAGCCTCTCCACACTCTCCCCCACCGCCCTGGCCGTCTCTCCGTCCAGCTGCCCCCCGGGCCAGGCCGAGAGCGTCCCGGGGGGGAACGACGTGGAAGACCCCGGGGGTGTGGAGGGACCCGCCGGGCCGGACGGGTGCAGCGGTGGGCTGGGGGAGCCGTCCTCCGCCGTGCAGTTCCCGTCCTGCTCGGGGTTGAGCCAGTGGTGGTCCATGGGCGACAGTTTGTCCCTGTAGTGCGCGTCGGGGGGCTGGGGGGACGCCTGAGAGCAAGGGCTCCGGGGGCTCCCGCTGTGCATCGGCGTGAGACACGCCCTGTCCTCCCTCTCGCAGGGCGAGCCCGGCTGGCCGTTGCTGACGGACTTCCTGGGCCCCCCCTGCGACCCCACGGAGCCCGCTCCCTCCACTTTGAACAGCGGGATCCCGCAGGGAGCGGCGTTGGACACGGGCTGGTTGAAGAGCGCCGGGTTGGCCGCCCAGTCACGGAGCGCCTTCTGTAGCCTACGCACATGCAGTGGCTTGGTGGCCATGCCAACTAGTGCCATGATCTCCAAGAATTCTTCCTCCGCCGCCTCACAGAGCTGCTGCACGTCATCGCCACCTTGCTGGATGAAGGTGTCGTAATAGGCCAGTAAGTTGGCTCGCTGAAGCACCCGATAGAGCTGTAACTCCCCGAGCGTGCGTGGCAGAGACATGGCACTGTACCTAGAGCAAGTAGGGCAAGAAACACATTAGGGAGAAGAATAGGGAGCTATGAGGAAATTGCGATAAAGAACAGATGCATAACAATAAAGAGAAAGTCATTGTGGTAATCAAATATCTATTTTCTTTTACTTGATAGCTTAGATGGTAAATGAGACAGTACCCAAAGATGGGATGGGCCAGAGAGCGGCACACTTACACAGTTCTCAAGGACTTTCTGCTAAAACACAAAGCCACAAGGTTGGGATACAGTATAAAGGTCCTATTGTTTGATCATTTTTAATGCAAATTATGAGTACCTCAGTATCTCATCAGTAAACAATATCATTATAACTACCATGGCTTTCCTAGTGAACAACCCTGTAATTATAATATTTACTTGCACACACAAACACAAACACACACACCTCTCCTTACGAGCCTCTCATTTGGTATCGAGCATGGCTCAAAGGAGGAATTGGAAAAGTGTGACGGGAAGGACATCACTAGTGTGGCAACATTACTGCATACAGTCATGATAGTAAGGTGAGCATGTTTATATTTTCGGATCCACTGGCTGTCAGTGATACATTATCTTGAAGTGTAATAGGTGTGAAAATAATAGACTGCATGAACTGTGTGCGCGCGCGCGCGCGTGTGTGTGTGTGTGTGTGTGTATGGTGGGTCTCTGAGCTGATTTTGTAATAAAACTGGTTTGCTGAAGTGACACCCGGGTTTAAGTCCACACCTTGGTTTCATCACTTCACCGGTGTGACAGTGAGGCGTGCATCGCCCTACTGATGGTAATTTGTTATCAGTACTGGTTTAATGACCATAAACTGTGGTATGAACGAGGTTCAGCTTGTTATTATTTGGGGGGTGCAGTGTTTGCGTTGAATGATAGTTGGGTCTTTGATCAATAGGGAACTGCACTTTTTCTCTTAATTTTGTATTGATAAGTATAACTTATTGTGGCGCTGTAACGCTAATATAACTTTAATGACATATCTACTGCATCGTCCTTGGCATCCTATACGTCTATGGAACCTATTGTACATTAGTAGCATGCAAATAACATCTTTCCACTAAGAGTAGATTAGGCATCGTGCTGAATTCAACGGTCGTCCACGTTTTAAATTTAAACTAGTGTGCATTATTTAAATGACCTATTTCAGCTTCTGGTACACTACTATTATGTTTTGACAACTTTTCCTATTGTGAATCAAGACATCTGGAGGTTACAGTGCAGCCAAGTTATTGTAATGCTTTATCCTCATCTTTTGTACAATCCCTGCGCCCAGACGACCCAACTAATACAGCTGTATTTGTATCGAGAAAAAAAAGAATTTCACTTACCTTCTCCTGATCAAGCAGATTAATTCAGCAGGGATGCAGTTCAACAACTGCTTAATTTCACTATAGTTTACCAGTGTGTAGCCTACGAGCTTCGCATCAAAAAGAAAAAACAGATCTGGATGGCCAACTGATACTCAAAGTGTAACCCTCGTCTATATGTGAGAAATCCTTTGTTATTTGAATTCAGATTAAAAAATCGTTTTGTTTTAAACCAAGACAGGACTAATCCCGACTAGCCAGATGTTGCGGAAACGCCCGGAAAGACATTATATTTTCGATATCTTCAACCAATTTCTATCACGTTTGGTATTGAGTGGCGTGCTCGTCAGCTAAGTCCCTGCGCTTATAGCAACTCGTCTTAATTCTTTGGCAGAAATCCTCCTCCGGCGCACCGTATTGGTTGCTGACTGCCTTTTTTTTGTACTGTTTGTGTGGGTGCAAGAATGATGGGGGCGGACTGCAGCACGCCATCTGACCGAAAAAGAGTTTTCCTCTCCCGGCAGAGGCGGCTTTCAAATTGGAGATGTAGGTGGAGACCGTAGTGGGGGGTTTAAAATACCAATTTTAACCCTTGCTTCTTATGGCAAACAGATCGCCATTATAGGCCTAAGAATGTCGCCATTCAACCTAAATCCAATGTGGATTCACCATAAACCTTTGTATATGAGTAGGCGTACTGTACCTGTTAGACACGTGCCACGGTGGTATTTTGGGGACATTGCTAAGATTTTATTTTCCATCTGATTTCGTTGGAGATTCGCTGACGCAGTAAGGGGATCCCCGATATGATCGACAGTCCCTCCGCCCCTCCACTTCTAGCCTACACGTTTGAAATGTTGCGCGCGGCACCTATGTGTGAATTTTGGTTGAATCTTATAATAATATGTTGTAAAGGATCGAGCCGCATACGATTAGGTACATCCCAAAAGTTTGACGTGAAATTTCAAATGTAGTTAGTATGCCTTCTTTATAGCTATAACTCAATTGTGATCATTCGAGCATAATAAATATCGGCACGTTCATACGCATTAATCCATATTTAATGACCAACATTGAACAGTAGATGGTGGTAATGTGCGTGTTACTGATTGGAGAAGCCAAATCCAACATCTACATGCATTGACGTCCTCACTCCACAGAGGCGACAGAGAGCAGTGACCGATATGAACCGTAGAAGAAGACCTGTGAATAAACCAATATATGTAGAAGAAGAAGTAAGGGAAGTAAGAGAAAACAACATGGGACAGTGACAACCTAAAACAACCCGTCAATCGCATGTATGCTCCTCCAAGGTATCGATACCATCGAATGAATGAGAGTGCTGTGATGAATTTGCTAGATCCATTTAATTTCCTTTTCAAATGACTGATATCTCCGATCAAACTCGCTAACCTCACAGGAAGGGGAAGCAATGCTATCGTAGCGTTAGCTAGTTCTGGGTTGTTTACATCTGGCATGCCAGTTTGTTCGACATAGACGTTTAATGGTAGCTTATATGGTTATGTTTGCTTGAGATACTACTGTGCTCCTCCGGGGATATCCAATCGTTCACCATCGAATGTACAACTGTCACACTTTGTTTAACACCACCATCGCCTGGGCCAGCCGGGGCTGCTCTGCAAAGCTAGCCGTGGTTTGATTGAGGTGTCAGTTCACTCAATAACCATACATGGTGACCTATCACAAGGACAGCTTTTTTCTCTTTGCGGTCCTTTGCTCATAGTTGCGGAAGGTATTGGTCCGACCAGAGTCGTTTATCCCGATCTGTCAAAAGGTCTGAAGCAAATGCAAGTCGTCTTAATTGTTTGCTTAATGCTTCCTCATATAAATGGAAGATTGAAGAGTTTTCTGTCGGGTATTCGTTATGAGATCCTTGCAGAACGGTAGATTAAACGATTCCGTTAACTCAAACGCGAGATGTAACTGTTAATCTTTGACTATTTAAGAGATACATTTTCGATGAAAAACAAAAACAAATTTAATTGTCCGTTTATTGTGAACTTAACACTGAGTAAACTTTTTTTTTTTTTTTCTTGACTATCTGGACGTTTTGTCATGAGTTTTATAATATTACGCAGGTGAAAGAACATTCTTCAATGGTGATCTAAGTTTATTTTTTTTTGTTAGTGAACTAAATCTAACTATCATTCCAGGGGGCCAATGTGTGATGTGCTTCTGATTATCCAGGAAAGACCCAAACCTTGAAAGTGAGACGCAAGAAGAATGGGGTTAACCGTGACTTGCTTGTGCCTTACAAGAATTCGGAGAAGATATCGACTGAGAGAATGAATTTAGTCAATCATCTTTGATGAGATTCCATTCAATCTACACCTGGATCGAAAGAGCAAAGGTCACTGGAGATGGCTTCATCTGAGAGGGAGATGGATGGCATTACTGAGACTGAGGAGGAGAGTGCCGATGGCCCCCTGCTCTCTGGTGGCTCCCTTTTGGTGACCAGTACTAACCACTGGGAGTTCAGCGAAAGGGAGGAGGACCCCCACAGGGCACCCGTTGTGGAGGACATTACATCAGTTCTGGATTTCAATAACCTTCCGGACACCTCAAACCTAGCCATGCCTCGAGACTCAGGAACCGCTGAAGAAGAGACTGGCAAACACATAGAATCACACAGGGATGCAGACGATGAAGTCTTCAACATGTTAGGCCAACAACAAGGTGTGGATTATGCAGGTGTGGACACTCAGTGTATGGATGAAGAAGAAGAAGATGAGGAGGAAGAGGAAGATAGCCAAGGCGGAAGCCCAACTGAAAACGTAAAATCGCCACATATGAACGGCGACGCGGGTGGGAGGAGCTCGCAGGGGGTGGGGAAGAGATGTAGGTCCAGGAACAGTGGCGGGGGGTCGGTTTCTGAACCAAGTAGCCACAGCTCGGCCAGTTCTCTACTCTTTTCTTCCTTTCAAAAGGGTACCGTCATGTCCGGGGGTAGTAGGCACAAACAGAACCGCAGGCGCAACCACCAGCACCAGCAGGGGCGCGGCCGCCGGAGCCGGGGCCAGGAGCTGGTGCTGGCCGTCAAGGAGCTGCTGTCGGAGTCCCTTGGCACCTGGTGCCTCTCGTGCGTCCACATGGTGATCGAGCTCATCGTGGCGCTCACGCACCACTGCGGCGTCGGCGTGGAGACCGGGGGGATGACTCTGTACAACGTCGGCCTCCAGCTCCTCGCCAAGGTCACCGACGTCCCCGGGATGAAGGCGGACGCTCTGCGGGTCCTGGAGGGAGCCAGAGGCACCGCTGCGGGCGTCGTGGATAAGACGGTGCGGTCTGCCAAGTGGCTGAAGCAGGTGGCCACCACTAGCTTTGCCCTGGTTTGCGCCATAGTAATGCTGGCCTCCCTGTGGGGAAAGAGTCTTCTGATCCGGGTGGGCGGAGAGAGGGCAAACCGGTGTTGGGCCGCATGCCAGGACTCCAGGCTCTGGAAGAGGGTGAACTCTTTGAGGGAGACGGTCAGAAACTGGTTTAGGAGAAAAGGGCGGGTGCCCGTGTCCCTGCCGGACTCCCCTGGCCAACTGGGGAAGAGCCAGCCGGGCCAGGAGCTGGAGAGGCTGCTAGCCTTGGCTCAGGTGCCGGAGGAGGAGCTTGACCCCTTCACTGTGCTCGGTGTGGAGGTCCACGCCTCTGAGGCGGAGCTGAAGAAGGCGTACAGGCAGCTGGCTGTCCAGGTGTGTGTGTGTGTGTGTGTGTGTGTGTTTGTGTGTGTGTGTGTGTGTGTGCGTCTGTCTATACGTGGTCCATCATCCAAAATGTTGTAATGTTGTAACCATGGTTGGGTAATATGGAGTGTTGGAGTTATTCTCATTTGTTTATTGCGGTTTTTTCTACCCTGTGTGCTAGGTCCATCCAGACAAGAATAAGCACCCCCGTGCTGGGGAGGCGTTCAAAGTGCTCAGGGCCGCCTGGGATATTGTCAGTAACCCTGAAACACGGCGAGAGTACGAAATGTGAGTGGAAGGAAAAAGGAGACGTTCAGCCCCACTTTATTTACAATTCTCTGTATTAAAGGTCTTGGATATTGTCAGAGATTCAACAAGAAAGCTTTGCTTCTATTAAAATTGATTGAGCACCCTGTCTTTTATTCACTGGTGCTTCTGAATTGCTTTGTCTTTCAAAAATCATTGCATAAACATGAAGTTATTCTCACCTCCTGAAGACAACCCCATATGTTTAACTTGCTGTTTCAAATTAATCGGATCAAATTAGCTAACTGATTAGCTGTTCATTTTTTCTGACGCAGAAAGCGAATGGCGGCAACTGAGCTGTCAAAGTCCATGAATGAGTTCCTCACCAAACTGCAGGACGACCTTAAGGAAGCCATGAATACCATGATGTGTACCAAATGTGAAGGCAAGCACAAGTACGTCCCGCCCTCCGTCCATCTAACATACCCATCGAAGCATTGCTGGCTTTAGTACACAGGATAAATCAAATTAAACAATTTAGCGTGGCTATTGGCTCATTCATACCAGTCAAGTGACAAGTGAGCGCTGAAACATTGCTGTGTTTTTCTGCAGGCGGTTCGAAATGGACCGTGAGCCTTCTGAGGCCAGGTTTTGTGGTGAATGCAACCGTTTCCACAGCGCTGAGGAGGGAGACCTGTGGGCTGAGTCCAGCATGTTAGGCCTACGGATCACATACTTTGCCTTCATGGATGGCAAGGTCTACGACATCACAGGTGAACTTGATGGCAGAAGATGGTTGCCGTTGGAGCTTAATGAAATAAACGATAACGTGGTATTTGAGTTAAAAACATTGCCGACAGCGGTGTGCAGTGTAACGCTTAAACCGCCTTGTTCATTGTTTTACAGAGTGGGCAGGTTGCCAAAGGATTGGCATTTCGCCTGACACACACCGTGTGCCCTATCACATCTCATTCGGTTCCAAGAACACTGGCAGTGCTGCACGTCAGCGGTAAGGCCCACCTGGGAATGGTTGCAGTCGATCTAGGGTTAAATGGTCATTTCATCATTGGCGGTCATGGGAGAGGGACCGTAATGTCTCCAGGAATGGACTTCTGTTAGTAGGATAACGTCCAGGCTAATGGAGGGGAGGTTTTTGTCCTCTAACTGCCGCTGTGTTTTCCCTACCTCCAGGACGCCCTCGGAGCCCGCCCCGGGTCCCAGTAACCCCGCCGACCTACAAGACCTCTTCAACCGCATCTTTCAAGGGGGACCGGCCGCCGACATGGCCGCCAACGGGGGGTTCTTTCCCCCGGGCCCACCTCCGCACCCCACCGGCCAGGGGGCGCCCCCGTTCCCTCCCCCGTTCTCCCCCCCGCCCGCACACGGTGGATTCTTCATGCCGGGCGCCCAGCGGCCGGAGGCCAGCGAGACATGTGCGGAGAGTGGCAAACCGCCGCGGAGAAGGAAAAAGGTCCGCAAGCCCTTTCAGAGGTGAAATCACATGACTGGTTTTATAGTTATCGACCTAATGGCAACAATGAGACGCGACACACACACAGATATCACCCATGTTTGTCTCTTCATAAGCCCCCTTGGTGCGCCAAGATCGGCCCTTCGTGAGTTGAACTCAGGAAGATTCATGTGGGTAGAACCGTCTCTTTGACGGTCATTTCAACATCGGCCAAAAGGAGAGACCCGATCATGAAGACCAATCGGAAAGAAGGCAAAGTATTAGGCGGGGAAGTATTGGAGAAATGAAGGCAACGGTGCTTTTAAAATAACATCCGTCATTACTTTATTATTTTGGGTTGTCTTGGGTCTTTAAGACGACTGTAGCCTTGAAATATATCAGAATGCTGTACAAGTTAATTTCCTGCCAAATTTTGCATTGCATGCACAATTGACTCACTTGCTTTTAAACTTTTTTTTTTTTTTCTGCTGAGCTTTGCTTTTTTGGTTCTGAAGGATAAAGCAAAGCCCTGTTGGAGGTTGCGTTCTGGATCCCCTAAATCAAGAGATGATCTAGCTCGCGGTAATGTTTCAGTGATGCCTGGACCGGCAAATTTGAGAGTGGTCTGCTTTTGGACTATTTCCCCCACTACCCCTCGTTCAGTCCATCATTTAGTCACAACTGTCATTGGTGCAGAAATCAACCAAGAAGATAGGTCTGTTTCCATCTGCTGCAATGCAGCTTCAGAAAATATATTGTAATGTTTTGCATTACATAGATGTTTGAATATCTGAAAAAGCTCACTTTTTCATACAACATTATCTAGGCATGCTATTGCAAACATCAGCCAAGGCGTCAAAATAACAGATGGGGATATTTGGTGATGAGATATCAGGCAGATAGTGTACCATTTCAACATGTTGCCTTCTGCGCTGACTATGGTGACGGGAGGAGGGTTATCAACTAAACCTTTTTAGTGATATTGATTTGTCTCACTTTGGATTGAAGAGAAGATTGCAACAGAATATTGGCACAAAGCTTCTCTTTATGTTCTGCTAAAGCGTTGAACTTGCAGTGAATTGACAAATGATTACTATTATTTTTGTATGCAGTGGGTGGCTCGGCCTGGGCTTGAGAATGGTAAAAAGGTTCTTGATGCTTTGCCTGGTTCTCCGGAAGAATACATACAGATGGTTCTAGTGAAGTTAATCCTTGTTAGTCCAGATTCGAAATGCCCCCGTGTGCTACACTGGGGAACAAATGGAATGGATGGAAAACCTTGTTGGTAAAATGTATTTCCAGTAATACAAAACATGTTGGACAATTATGATTTGGCTTATTGACTTTTGTGACCTGGTCTTGATATTTAATATATAAATGTGCTTTGATCTGATCTTAATTTGATTGAATTTGTTATTGAAACTCAAACCCCTTAGGAAAACTGAAAACTTGTTAATCATATTACTGAATAAATCCTATTTTTATATTCTTTTCCGACACATTGCAGAACACGGAATCTTCAAAAGAAATTATTGTAGACGTAATTATTACTAACAAAAAACTGAAAGGTAAAATGCAAGCCCATGTCTGCCTCTGATGTGGAACATTCAAACGGCAGGCCAGCAGCATTCCTTTTTCCTTTGTTCTCTTATTGAAAGGTAAACAACTAAAGGAATGATGTTGGCCTGCTCTCAGCTAGTCTGTGGAGCGAGCAGCGCCAGGGCAGCTATGGACTCTGCATTGGCCCCCTGTGTAATGCACTCCTGTGAGGGTCAGATATTCGCATTGTTGTCAGGAAATTAAGAAAGTGAGGGATCCCGTTACACTTTAGAGATACATTCTGCTGACTAAAGCAACACAATTGCTTTGTTTTCATGTGTTTTTGATAACCGATTAAACCAAGGTAACAGTTGAAGCATCTGTCTGGCACTTCCCAAGATAGAAATTACATTGTCATTGTAGATTGTTTATTGGGGGACAATGGAAAACCGAATTATGCCGACAGCATTCTTTAACGGTTGTGTTTTATTCCCTGCCCATGCTGCAGATGATTCACTAGGTTGTAATTGTGTGTGTGGGCAATTGTCACTTGCTTGCCTATTTGAACCCAATTTCGGTAAGGTCAGTTTCAGTTAGTCTGAGGCTGTAACTGTAGGCCTACTGTAGGCCTATTGGTTGCAAAAACTGTCTAAATTGATGATTGGCAATGACTCGGTATGTAGACTTCTTTGTAGTGCCATCAAATTTAGTTTTTGGTCAAGGAATTAATATCTGCATATCATTACCTCACTGTGTGAAATGTGTTACAATACTAAAACTAAATTGCAATTTCAATCAGATTAAGATAGTGAGCTAGTTAAGTTTGGGATTTGGCCTGAAAAAGAAAAGCAATTTAACTCTTAATGAAATTCTGTGTTGAAGGAAACCCCACTTTTTTTCTACAGGATATTTTCTCTAAACATGATTAACTTGGTTTAATGAATAAGTTAGACACTTATCAATAACTTCTAATTTTGAAGTTGGACAACGCATGGTGGGAATGTTTTATTTTCCAAATTATTTTTAGGCCACCCAAAAAATTATGTCTGGGTTTGACTGAAAAGTACTCAATAGCCTCTTAATGCTTTATTTATTTTTTCCTCCTTTACATAGGAGCTGGTTTAATTTTGGTGTTTTGTTTCTTAACAGCTGGAATAAGTTACATTTGTCTGCTGCTTCTCCAGGTATGGAATTGTCAGGACCTTCAAAGTCTTCTTGGACTGGACTATTCAACATGGCTTCCACAGATATTTCGTATTTGTACATTAAGATTATTATGGTTGAAGTAAAACAAATATATAGGGTATATCCAAGGCCAGACACAGAATAAAATGGGGTGAATGTGTATGTAAAAGTTATAACACATACACATACATAACTGATTTGTAGATTCAGAAGTTTTACTGAGAAATATTCCTAGACTTTAAACATGCACATAAAAAGGGGCTAGGTCACTGGAGTGCATTGGATGTGGTTAACCCAATCGGTACCCACAGCTTGGTTTTCCCTAAATTAAAACAATATGCAAAAAATAAATGCAAAAATCTGACAATCAACAGGAAGTGGTGTGCAGGCCTTTATAACACACCGACCACTTTGGTTAGGGAAGACGGTTTGGGTCGTCTTTTGCTGGAATTACATTTGATTTCTTTCACGTTCTCCGGTTTTTAAAATAAACGTAATTTGCCATTAAACCCCTGCTGTTTTTTGTGATCTATCGGTTTAAAGTTTGATATTTTTTAGCTCTTTAATTCTGAGCACACAATGTATAATTGCCATACTAAACAATTGACATCAATATAAAACAAATGCAATAGCAATCATGACATAGAAATAGCAAAAATGAACTGCATCTCCTTCAAAGGAACTGATACGCTTGCATAGGTCCGCTTTGAGGAAATCTGCTTGTTATTATTGAACAAGTCATAGTTTGGCCTGGTGCGGCTCTCCCGTCGTCGGACCTTCATTAAGCAGTGGGGCTACGGCCACAGACACAGACCAGGTCACCTCCTTTTCTCCTTAAAAGGAGTGTTTTCAGACAGCCACAGCCTTAACCAGACACTGGCTGATATTGAGGTCACCTTGGCAGGGAAAACATGTGAGGTTTTTTTTGTAGGTTGAAATGAAAACAAAATCTATTTATAACTTGTAGATTATTGCGAGATTGCTAACCAAAACACCTGGCAGTTAGAAAATATAGATTAACCTTTGGTGACCGATAATTAGCCTCTCCACTGAGGGCTGATGAGATCTCTTTTCTGAGCTGTCAGCCCATACCATTATATTGGTATTCAAATCAGTGGAGAGTGAAGTTAACAACGAAATGTAGGCTAGGATGTGGCCGTTCCGCTGAACCTGTGCTGGAAACACTCCCTTCTCTTCTAAGTGGAGGTCAGCACCTGAATTCTCAGCTGCATCTGCAATTACAGCCATCAGGGGATGGATACATGATGCCTACATTTTTAGGAGTTGGAAGATATATCATGTATCACTAACATTTAACGTATATTAAATAGTCATAACAGAGAGATGAAAAACAAATGATGATATATATATAATATATATTAAAAACTGCAAAGATGGCCGAAGATAACCCAAATACTGTATCACATAGTTCAACCGCCATTCATATTAACATAAGCATATCTGGTTCTGTATTAAATAATATAGAATATTTGCTTAAAATAAACCTACACCAAGCCATTCCCCTAACTTTCCTTCCCTAGAAATAGAAAACGCATATGGATATCATCTAAGCGACAGCTACAGTGCTTTGGCTCGTGCTACATCCACAGGCTCCGCCCCTACGGCTTGAGGTTGAGCGCCTCGATGGCCGTGCCGAGTGCCTTGCAGTCCAGGTAGGCCACCAGGCCTCCCTGGTTGGCCCAGCAGTCCGCTCCCTTGTTCTGGGTGCGGGGCTGGTGGTAGGTGAGCTGGGCCCCTCGGGGCTCCGGGGTCCCCAGGCTCTCTGTGTAGTCCACGATGCCCCCGCCCAGCGCCCGCAGCAGGGCGTGAGGGGCGCACGAGTCCCACTTGAAGGTGCTCCCCTCGGACAGGACATAGAGGTCGGCCAGGCCCAGGATCACACACAGGATCTTGTAGCCGGCCCCGGAGGCGTAGGTCACGTTGTCCGGCCCGCACAGCGAGGCCAGCGCCTTCTTCACCGCGGGCTTCTCGCTGGAGCTCAGCACCGCCCGCAGGCCTGTGCCCTCGGCTGGACTCTCAGGGAGGGATACGGAACACGCGCGCACACCTTCGCAGGACACGCCCCAGAAATGCTTTCCTTGCCAGCTGTGATGAGCAGAGAGTGTCGCACAAAAGAATGAGTCGTTCCTTCAGATAGAGTTATAGCTGCACATTATCAATGCGGTCCTCTTTGGGGTTATTCACGACTTACCGCCCCGAAGGATCTTTGTAGTTGAAAGGCTGGTTGATGACCCCCATGATTGGCTCCCCAGTGCTACGCAGGTAAACCCCGATCAGGACCAGGGCACAGTGGAGACCTGAGGGAGACAGGTGTCCCTCTTCCAATACCATCTCACGACCCTCAATGTACTGGCTGGTGGCGTCTTCATATCAAAACATGGGAAAAAAAGTTACTTTTTATGTCACTCGTTTTTGTACCACTGGCTGTGGTTGTGTTATATGGTGTGTTTGATAGATTCTTCAGATGCCTAGCAGTTCCATTTTTTTTTTTACACAAAAAGCTGCATACCAAAAGAAATACCGGTAAGTGGTCTGACAACATTTTACCTATGGGGTCGATCCAGATTCCGAGCTCGGAGGGACTGTGCGGTATGCTGAGGTCTCCAGTGTTTGTGTCCACGGCGGCCGGGTCCTGGTGGATGGCCTTGGCCAGCAGGGCCGCTGCCGTCGAGTCACCGTCCAGCACGGCCTCCAACAGCGCCGCCGTCTCCGTCTCCGACGCACACACCGTCACCACCACACTCTCTCCTGCAGGACATCAACACACACTCATTTAAAACATGACATGAGAGAGGATGGTACTACTGCTACTATTTAGTTTAGTTATTTCTCAGGCAAGATACCTGAGCAGTCTGGGTCAAAAAGTAAACGAAATGGTTATCGTCAATGATCACCATTAACAAAATTAACTTTTTTTTTCTTTTCGGTACATTTTTGTAAGGTTTGCGTAGGATTAGAAGTTATGAAACTTTGTAAATATCTGTAAATAGTCAGGTTTCTTTACTTAAAGTACAGAAATGAATAAATAATTGTCTAGTGCGCCAAACTCCCCTCAAGTCTCACTAATTACCCCATGCCTAGATCTTTTCAAAATATTTCAGATGTTAAATGAAAGAAACGTTCTCAAAAGGTAATTCGTTTAAAATCTGGTTTAAATTTTCGTGAAATATTTTCAAGTGTAGTGAAATAATTACCAAGACCGTTTTCAAACTTGTTGGATTCTTCGCCTTGGATGAAACCGCCCATTTCAGGGAACTAGAGCAAATATATTAACATAAAGGTAAGATTTGATATTATCATGATATTACACAAACCCTTTGGCATATAGAGTAGACGTCCTACCTCTGCACCGACATAATGTCGGATCATCTCCTGTATCACCACGTCAGCAAGTGTCTTAAAGTCCTGGACAAACTTCTTGTTTTTATCATCTCCAGTCTTCTCTTGCACCAGAAGCTCAAAGAGCGGCGCTTCTTGTCTGCAGACCCGCGCCACATTGGCTGCTTTCTCTGCTACGCGAAGCAGCACTTTTAGTAGAGCAGCCATTCCTTGAATAAAATATAGTCAAAGTTTTTTAGATAGGAGTGCTATGGCGCACTGAAAAGAGTGAGAAATGAACGAGGCGCATATTGGGTGACCAGAGAGTGAGGGAGTATTTTGGGACACACTGGAGTTAATTATGGTCTCGGGAGAAAATAGGGCATTTCTGGGTAGAAAAAAAAAAGTACTTGAGAGGTGTGGCCTGGACCTCTTAATTTCACAGCACACCGTTTCGCCCGTATTGTTTTTTCACCTATTAGTATATATGTCACCTTCATCCGGGCCTAAGCAGAGCTCATTGATTTCAGATGGTTGTTCCCAACAGCGATTACATAAAAGTCTTTATAAGATTACACGTGAAAGAATTGCATAATGTAGAAACCCATACCTTACTCGAGAATATAGGTTAACTTACTGCTGATCGTTTCCTTGTCGGACTGCAAATGATCGTATTGGAATCTTTTAATTCCAGTAAGCTTTCCCCCCCTGATTCCAACCCGCAGTCACGACAACGGAGTGACAAGCAGATATTAACAGGTTACAGACGTCTATAACCGCTCAAATAATAACAGTCGCCGGGCTACTTCAAGTTGTATTTCCTGATCGCGGCTGCACACGTCTCATGACGTCACATAGGGGCGGGCAGTGTTTTGGAGGTTGATATTAAAAATGTACAGTCGAGACAGGTCAAAAGACAAGCAGAACGGCGCCAGATGCGTCCGTTAGGGTTAGGGTTAGGGTTAGTAATTTACTATAGTTTACTATAGTAATTTTCCTGACATTGTAGTGTACAATGGTAAATACTATAGTAAGTTACTACACAGTGTAGTATACTATAGATTATTATACTATACTACAATATAGTGTGGGATTTACGATAGTAATTTTCCAGACATTGTAGTGTACTATGGTAAATACTATATTAAGTTACTACACAGTGTAGTATACTATAGATTACTATACTATACTACAATATAGTGTGGGATTTACTATAGTAATTTTCCAGACATTGTAGTGTACTATGGTAAATACTATAGTAAGTCACTACAAAGTGTAGTACAGTATAGATTACTATAGTTAACTATAATATACTTTTTTTAAATATATATTTTCATTATTCTGTAATTTGTCCTAAAATGAATATGTGAAACATAAGCCAAATATTTGTATTATGTGGAGATTTTATTGTAGAAACATAAACCACACATAAATATAAAACATAATGCACAACATGCATAGGCCAGAATATAACAGCCAGAATATAATAACAATGAAAGACAATTGAAGCCTTACTAACTTTAAACATTTTCTAATACAGGCATCTTGATAAAAATAATTGACTCATCGTGTACGTAGCAAAAGCATTTGCACAAAATATCATTAGGTTTGCAAAGAAGTATTTCATGGGTCTTTCTGAACTTCACAATTTGCTTAGCAGTATTCACCTTAGCGAAATCATCATAGATTCTTAATTGTCTGGAATCCTTTTTTAATCTAAAAATTTGTAGGTACACCTCTTCACACTTGCATGCTGATAAGCAACCACAATTGAGCTTACAAAGTAGTATGGATTTAATGCTGCATGCTCTCCATTTTTTAGAGCCACACAAGAATTATTGCGTTTAAAATTTGCTGCATACATTTCAGTGGTGTATAAAGTGTGGTGGATGAAACATCTCTTGAATTCTTTGACACTGGCCTCTATATAATTTCCAAAGAGAATGGACTTCCCCCACTGTAATTACTCTTGTTGTGTAATTCCCGACAACCCGAGCACCACTACCTACTTTGTATGATTTTAACACTGTATTGTCTTTGTTAACAAGTTTGTTGCAAAGATCACAGATATCATCACTGGCATTGTTGAATAATTCAGTGTGGTGCATTAGTGTTTTTGTGTTAAAAAATCTCTTAAAAATGTGTTCAGGGACTGCCTGTGTACCATTGAACATTTCAAGAAGAGTGCCAATTGTGTCTTCATAAACAAATGAAGAGTTGGCCCACAGCGGACCCCACATGTCAACTGCGTTGCTAAGATGGGTTAAGCAGTGAACATTATAAGATACATAACATTTTCCATAAAGCTCTTGTACCTCGACAACAAAACGCATAAGACAAGAGGAAGCATGCAAACGATCAGCTTTTTGGATATTATCCTGGAGGAGTGTGTAGATGGAGAAGACAAGTAATAGCCAGTGATTATAATAAACCGGGGGTACAACTGTTTTCAAAAGAATGGGGGAATAAAAGAAAAGAAATGCCCTCCATTCAGATGCCTTCCAATAGTGTCTCTCGGACAATGACCTTGGACATCTTTTGACTTCATGTGGTGGGTGTGAGGAGAGAACTGTCAATCTGTTGGATTATTTTCGGTTGTAAATAGAATGGCAAAGCAGAGTTTTTTGAATCACACCAAATACTGACAAATTGTTTTGTTACACCAAGGCAAACACTATGCATATATTCTGGGACAAAATGTTTGATAATTTCGAAATTAGGAAGTAGCAGCAGTTGACTAGGTCCCTTAACCCCATTAACATCTGTGTCTGATTGTATTGCAGCAGATGCCTGATGGGTAGTCTGATCATGTGTTCTTAGTTGAGGATACTCAGTAGAGTGAGGATATACACGTGTAAACCCTTTTCCCTTTGGTTCTATTCCTCCCATATGCAGACAAAACCCACACCCATATCTGCCGTTAAATTGTTTCATGTCCTGTACCATGGCACGGGCTGGCGCATCACATATGCAGACACCTGGGGCAACTTTTGTGGTGTGTTTATGACCAGTGTTGTCATGCCAAGAAAACCCTTCCGTGAATAGCTCTTGTAATTCCTTGACAAATGGCCTTAACAGTGTTGGCATTTCGGGTTTAGAACTAAACCAAAGGGAATGAAGAAGAGCATACTTTCCACAAATAATAGATGGAAGTTCATTGACTGTGCAGATAATTGGCCAAATTGAGTAATTGGATGTTTTAAAAACTGAAGCCCCATCAATATTAAATGAAAGTGAAATGTTGTCAAGGGTACCAACAAAGGTTTTAAGTTTTGAGGTGTACATACTTCCACTGTAAATGTCCCCCATGCCCATATTTGTTTTGTTGTCGTTTAAGAACTTGTAGAAAGTAGTGTTTTGGAAGAGCTCCTTCAGTTGTTGCCGTAAGGGCATTACGAGAAAATAATACCCTTCATTTTTGTTTACTCTTTCATCAACATTTCCGTCACTGCAGCAAGGGGTAAACAACTTACCTATATATTGCGAGCAAATTTTACAGTAATGGTGAATTTCGAATTGTTTTGCCAAATTAAAGAAAGATCCTTTTGTAACGTATGAAGTTAATTGGCCAAACAAGGGAAGGATTATGTCATGTCCAGGACGGATTATATCAGTCAGTGGTAAGTAACACAAGTTTTTTTCTCCTTTGACTATGTTTAGATAAAATATGTGCATAACTACATGCATATGGTAATATTTCAAATATCACGGTAAACGTTTTAGTTATAACGGTAGGCACGATAAGGCCCCCTAGCTCGCGGCCTATAATGTGAGGCGCGGGAAGTGTGGGGGAAGTGTGGGGTGCGCGGCCTGGATTTATAGAGAGAAACTTTATTTTGCCCAAAATAATACTAGCATTTTAAACACACATTATGAAAACGTCATAATTTTGACGTTTTCAGACAACAGAGAGGAGTTAGTTTGCAAGAGGAGGCATTATCTTGATGGTGGAGACAAACTGTCGAGCCCGGAGGAGAAAGGGAAGAGGAAAAGGAAGAAACTGAAGAATGGTCGATATTCTGACGACGATGACGACGTAGTATCGCTGGTAGGTAACAAAAGTTTTATTACAGAAATGTCATCTATAGGCCTTGTAGATGAGTTAAATTAAAATCGTTGAAAAACTAAACTTCATCATGATTTAAAGGATCCTCAGTTAAGTCAATGTAAGAAGAAGAAGAAGAGAAAAAACACAGGTCTTAACGTCTTAATGGAACTGGAAAAGCAAGGTATTGGTGCAGTGATGTACAAATATTCACCGTATGGAAGTGCTTCTTAACATCAGTGAATTATTGTAATGGGATGTAGCCTAATGTTGTCTGTCATATTGTACACCATGGGGTTGCCAACTGGCCTGCTTTGCCTGGCCTATCAGATCATTTTGACTTTTTGCTTTCTGTCAACTTATTAAGCATATTAACAAGATTAGATTTGAGTATTCATCTCCTGTTCCGCCTGCATTGTCTACTCGCTCAGGCTCATCCCCCCTGCTGACCTCTGTTGTACAGTCTTGATGTAACCCTTAACTCTATGTACATCTTCTGTTTGTCATAGGATCATGTCAGCTGAACTCAATTAATGAAACCAGGAATGAAGTAAGATCCAATAATGCAATAAACTGTCTGCACTTAATGTTCTACCTACAATTAAAGTTTTTATTTCCTAACTCTATAGTATAGGGATAGATACAGCAATATATTCCTGTAATCTATCAGCTGTAAGCTTTGTACCCTCTAACTGGCTTCTGTATTTGCCCAGGTGTATGTGAGTCAGTTTTGTTTTTTTAATGGAATTTTTATTTTCAGTGCCATCACCCGTCTTGTGAGCTGTTGAGGGAGAACAACCACAGGCTGCAGAGGGAAAATGATTCTCTCAAGGCAAAAATAGCAACATTGAAATGTAATGCTATTGTTGAAAACTTTGTTTTTTTTTACACAAGGGTTTTTCTGTTTTACATGCTAGCTTAAAGGCTATTATGAATCCTTTGCTCAGTGCTGCCAGACGTTTTGCAGAAGATGGAGGAGTTTCTCCGCTCAGCACCAAGACCAACGACAACACCAATACCAACACCAACACCAAGACCAAGACCAAGACCAGAACCAACACTATCACCAGCACCAACAGCAGTTCCAGCCCCAGCAACAGAAGACCCATCACCAGCTTCAGGTCCATCATCAGCATCAGCAACAGAGGCCCTGGGCCACTCTGTAAGAATCTGTTTGACTTTATTTGTATAGGTTAAGTTACTTAGTTTCAGTTGCACTGCTTTTCTAAATGCATCAGCCGTACACTCGGTTAATCTAAATGCATATATATATCATTGGGGTAAGACGCTAGTCTGCTGTATGTTGAAGTAGATTTGTGGTAATGTTATCTACTTGCATTAAAGGTCATTCCAAAAGGACTTGTGGAGCGCTGCTCCTTCTAAAGCCCCCAGAAGTTCATAAATGATCTCCTACATGGGATGTATGCCAGGGAATATATGGCAGGCCATTCAGTGACTGGCCAGTCATCCAGCAGGTATATAGAAATGAGAAAAGATGTTGGTTGAGTGATATCCTCATTCTCATGCTCATCTTTCGTGTATGTGTTTGTGTGTGTGTGTGTGTATTCCCACAGATGCTGCAAAGTTGAAGTTCACCTACGTAACTGATACAAACATAAAAGCATTTATACGACAAAAGCTGAACAATGCTGCCAAATTTCAGAAACAATAAATTATCAACTGTTTAAAGAAAGTTAAACTTTTGTTCTATTTTTTTTGTATTTTAGCAGTCTGTAGAAAACACTGTGTTAATGGTGGTTGTAAGCCTAATTTATGTGCAGTGAATTATTGTTACAGCACTATGGTTAAAAATGGCAACAACAAAAAGTGATACAGTTGAAAATATCCATTAGGTAAAGTACAATGACATAGTTAAAAGAACAACAAAATACTACATAATGCAGTTATTGTAATGCAGTATATATAGTACTATGGTATCGTAATTGTAGTATTCTATAGCAAAATAAAAGTATAATAAAAGTTCTGTAATTTACTTCAGTAGATTGTAGTTTATGTAGTAAACTGTAGTAGTATATAATGTAGTATACTGAAGTAATAAAACTGCAGTTTTCTGTAGTATACTATAGTTTACTGTAGTAGTATATATGTGGTATACTGTAGTAATAAAACTGCAGTTTTCTGTAGTTTACTGTAGTAAAACTACTATAGTAAGGTTCAAAAACACTACAATATTAACTATAGTATATGTACTGTAGTTTATTTACTATAGTAAACTATAGAATTTTCTGTAGTATACTATAGTTTACTGTAGTAAAACTACTATAGTAAGGTTCAAAAACACTACAATATTTACTATAGTATATGTACTGTAGTTTATTTACTATAGTAAACTATAGAATTTTCTGTAGTATACTATAGTTTACTGTAGTAAAACTACTATAGTAAGGTTCAAAAACACTACAATATTTACTATAGTATATGTACTGCAGTTTATTTACTATAGTAAACTATAGAATTTTCTGTAGTATACTATAGTTTACTGTAGTAAAACTACTATAGTAAGTTTCAAAAACACTACAATATTTACTATAGTATATATAGGGTATACTATAGTTTATTTACTATAGTAAACTATAGAATTTTTTCATTAAGGCAGAAAAAGGGTAACCACGGAAGGACTGGTGGTTGTTTTGATTATCCTGCGTGAGCCCACGAATAAAGCAATGTTCGTGAAGTAGTGACTGCAGTCTTCTTTGGGGGAAAATTACCTTGAACCTATTATTATCTTGAACCTTCACATAATTCTAAATTCTTCACCAAATGTATATGGCTCTCAGAACCCAAGCACAGACTCATACAATTAGCAGTAACATGACACCAATTAAGCTTCACATTTGGAGTAAGTGGTTTCCAGAATGCCTTTCACCACTAGCATCCATTAGACCCCACAGGCGTTACAGTGGGGGATTGAGGAGACTGCAGGCTCACTCTTCTTGTGAAGCAACTATACAGTCAGTTCTTCTGTTGGTCTCCTTCACTGCATTCATATTCCAGCTCCATCAAAAACAACATCTACGATGCAGGTAAACCAGTCTATATTTTGCATGATACTAATTGTGATTGTTGTGCTGCTTACTTTTTTCTATTCTTTTCTAATTTTTTTAATTAGATTCAGAAAACATTATTTTCTCGCAAGCATGTGATGTAAAATCGAATATACAGTAGGTTGTTATATAGATATACATCTTTTATTTTCCAAAATATATTGCAGTTTTACTTACCTCCTACAAATGTGTGTGGAATCTGGATATGATTTTGATTGTTAAAATAAGATGTGTTCATTGCAGAGAACTCGTCCCAGCTTAAGTGACATGGAGCAAGCCATCGTTGCCATCATTAATGTGTTCCACAAGTACTCTGGGAACAAGAGCAAGCTGAAAAAAGCAGAGCTCAAACACCTCATCAATAATGAAATGAGCCAGTTCATAATGGTAAGCCAAACCTTCCAGTATGGATATCGGTGTTATGAAGTACAGCGTAAGTGAAACGCATTATTGCCTCAAAAAATATTCTAGACTTAACAATGTCGAAGAACCACTTATTTTTTGTTGATTGTGGTCAATTCTCTACTAAAATAAGTTGTCTATTCACAAGAGCTGATTAAATAATATGAATGTGTAGATATATAAAAGAGCACAGCTACACAAACCTAAAAAGTGTTGTTTAGCCAAATGTTCCTTTCCATCTGTTCCATAGAAAATCGAGGAGAACGACACTCTGGACAGGCTTTTTGCAGACCTCGATCAAAACGGAGATCTGGAGATTGACTTCCAAGAGTTCATTTCCCTAATTGCCATGGTTACCTCAGAATGTCATGACCTTATACCACTTTGAATCTCCATCGATAACTTAATGCATCCATTAAACTTTAAACCATGCCTAAGAACGAATCCATTATTTTGCTAATGGACTGACACTAAATGTTGACCACAAATAGAGTCGTCATATCAAATCATGATCAAAGGTATTTTTGTACCAGAGCCTGCCAGCCAGGCAGGGGTGTGTTCGATACATTCTTCAGATGGGTTAGGGTTAGGGGGGGTCCGGGTCGATCCCGATGCGGAGCTCGGAGGGACTGTGCTCATTATGCTAGCATAATATTTATGGGTGAATACCTTCACCAATTATATTTTCCGGTTTAAATAAATTACATGAATGGAGTTAATGTTTTAGAAATGCTACTATTGCTGTAGTACATAAAGGTAGAATTTCGGCACAAATTAACTCAAGTTTATTTAATTTTTCAAAGTTGTGAAGTTGTGTTAATTCAGACCAGAATCATCTGGTCTGAATTAACAATTGGTTGTCTTGTTTAATTTAGAAGTTTGTGAATTGACATTCACAAACTTTTGTAGATTGTTTATTCGTGGAATATTCGATACATAGTTATTATAATACAACTGTAATTTCGGCCTGTCCTAATTCTTGCCAGTTATGTCATAAATCAAAACTATAACAATATGTAATAGCTATAGGGAATACATAAAAGTGCTTTATAGTAGTTGTACAGTATATTGGTATACTTTTTACTTTTGCATATTCTTTAATTTTATTTCTTTTCTCAGAAGAAGAACACAAAGTGTGAGGTTGGGGCCCTCTCGGTTTATCTTCTTAGGTTACAGTCCATAAAATCAAACATCTTCTTCCAGGCATCTTCCTGGGCAGCCGCATGGGGTGCAGGGTGCCCTCCCCAGAATGCTCTGACTACAAATCAGCAAATACAAGAGAGCATTAAAGTATGCCTTTAGAATTTGCCATAACACTCACAGAATTTATATAGGTTGTTCAACTGCTGCCACGATTCCAGCAAAGCAAAATGTTACGTTTTGAAGCAAAACAAAGAGAAAACCCCAACAACGTACTTCTCTTTGGTTTGGCCCTCCAAAGGGAAACGCTTGTGTTTGGAGAGTAAGGTGGCTCTATCAGATGACCAGCCCCAGGGTACGACAAGCGGGTGAACAGTTGAGCTTTTCCGGCGGACCTCAGGACCTCCCCAATCTGAATAAGTGATACAACAAGATTGGAACAAGAACTAGAAAATAATAGTACTAGGATGAGGAAAACCAATGTTGCATTGCATTGTGTGATTTTTTATATTTCTGAACGTAGATTGTCTAGGTTTAGAAATATTGTCTTTATTATGTTGCTATTAAGAATTAATCTTAAAAAGTATTAATCCAGCCATATTTGAATGTGCTAAGCTTCATACATTTAGACATTTGCTCACCTCATTTGCTGACTCCACACTTGCACAGTTGCTGTCGTCTTCACCCAATATGTATAATAAAGGGCATTCCAACGTTTCTATCTGCCAAGACCCACAACGTGATGGAGTCATTGAGCACTGCTTCAAATGTGTAGCAGGCTCATGGGGACTCAAATACTACCTTAATTTTGTTGTCTTTGGCAATGTTATGAGGCATCGTCATATCTTTAACAGTGAAGTTGCCATGTTCATCAACCGCCTTCGGGCTACTACAACACATCAGCAAACAGGTATATCATGAGGTGTTAGAACATGATAATAAGGCTTCATATAATAAAAAACAATACAAGCTAGCGTTTTAAGGGGAAAAAAACTGGCATCAAAGTTTTTGAAGATCCAGCTCTTGAAATATAAACACATTGTACAACCTTGATGCCAGTTTTTTTTCCCTTAAAACACTAGCTTGTATCGTTTTTTTTTTCTATCTCCTGGTGTATTCCAATCTATTCAGATTAAAAAAGAGCCTAAAATGGGAAATACATGTCAGCTATATAGTGTGTATACATAATTTGGAAACCTTCCAGACATCATGCTAGGCCACTTGTCATTACTTCCCACTGGTCCATTGATACCAATCACACACTTTGGCTGAGAGGAAGAAAAAAAAAATCATTATTTTGACACATATGCTTGCTTATGCTTGACTTACTTATGAATTCATCTTACTTTTAGGCCGATATGAGTGGCCATATGTAGGACAAGGTAGACTCCATAAGAGAGCCCAATGAGGCCAATTCTCTCCCCACAGACTTCTTGGTGGTCTTGGAGGAGGTTGTATGCCGACTTCCAATAAAGGGAAAAGGTTTAAAACAAGAACAGGTCAGCTTTAGCTGCATCAGATAGGGACACACCACCAACATACTGCAGAGGGTAACTAATAGGAGAAGTTAATTTACCCGAAAGTAATCGTCCCCAACGTTTATTTGATTAAGTGGACCAGGGATGTCTTTGTGTCCGAAGTAGGCAAGAGACAGGCTGGCAATGCCTTTAGATGCAAACAATGCAGAGCGGTACTCGTTCAGCCCTCCTCCAATGCCCCAGAGGTCCACCATGGCGGGGAAGGGCCCCGGACCTGGGTGGGATGGAAGGGATCCGGTCGGTCACCGAGCTGCACGGTTTGTCAAATGTTCTCTAATAAAGCTACATTTCCCCTTCAGCCAAGCAGGTAAATGTACCAATCCATCCAATCCATAATTTAGCTCTATAGCCGAGATAAACAGCGGTCATTTTAAAATAACAAACAAATAAATAAATAGAATAGATTTATTTTTTAAATATTCTATATATTTTTTTTTTATTTAATAGAAAATAAATGTAACAAACGTGTGTTTAAACTGTGTCATTATAAATAATAGCGGATTTAAAAAATGGGTTCTTTCTTTATCTGCTTACCAGAAGGTAAGAATAACGTTCCCACAACCCCATTCTGGCGGATCTCGACCCTCCTCGTGTGTGGAGCCATGTACCAGCGCTCCACACTCAAAGCGGCCAGACAACCTGCATGCTGTTCATCCATGGGGTCCTGGTCCGAGGTCATGTGGCCCTCCCAGAGGGACAGCTGCACCACGTAGGGGGTCTCTACGTCTCTCTTTCTAAGCCTTTGTGGAGCGGGCAGACAGTAGGGGTTTGAGTGGAGGATTCAAATGGAGCATTCAAGTGAATTCAGTCCACAGATGAGCAGCTCCATACCTCAGACCCTGCCTTGCAGACGGTGCAGGGTGCAGTGCCCAGAACAGTCCCATTGGTTCACAGCCAAAATATGACCCCCCTACTGAGGGATCCTTGGTCACTTTTGGGAGGTAGAGCAATAGTGAAAGAGGGAAGAACCAGTACAGATTAATACTGTCAAAAGTAGATTTGGAAATACTTATTAATGTCAGTCGGACTTGCGCTCATTGGATGATATGTGGTAACAGATAGTAAACGTTAACACTCCTACATTTACATTTTGTTGTTCTGAATCAGTATTACGATTATCCTTTGGACTTACAGTTGACCACCCCATTCTTATCGGTGTTATAGTGGGAAAAGGCTTCCCACAGGTCCCCTTCTTCACTGTGCATGTGTGCCCGCACGGTAACGGGACAGTTCGGGGGCAGGAAACGCCCCTGGATGCTGATCTGCTCGTCGATGAGGGCACGCGAGGGTCGAGCTGTTAACAATGGGGCGGGCCTGAGCTGGCTCTTCCACCGCACAGCCCCTTGAGTCAGAGAAAAAACACATGTTGGGAGCTAGCCTCAAGTCAAGACTTGTCCTTGACCCAGCTCACCGATGCTAGACCACATAGACAAAATAACTTTATTCTAATAATGCAATAACCCAAACTAATATAAAATGCTGTGGTGAAAGTGTGTGCAAAGGTTTTTACAGAGGCAAGTGAGAAAATGAACGAGATACCAACTTACCTAACAAATGTTGCATGCATGCTACATTTCTTAGTGTGGTGACCTCTGGTCTGATGCTTATTCCTGTGGTTCGCAATAGTGCTGTCACGGATGAATGGGCTTTCAGCATTGCGGATACGGAATACAGTCCACCCTTCAGTTAGACACAAACAGTATTATTACATCCTATTTGACTAAACCTGTACTGTTAGGAACTGCATGTTTTAATCTCGTGTCATACATGTAAAGAACACAGGTCCAACTCCTCTTTTCCCCTGCTTTATCTATATATCGGATCAACAAAGTAATTCATTATCAATGATTTACAGAAAAACCGAGCTGATCTGAAATACATTCTCCAAGACAGAAAATATATGTTTCTAACTTTTGCTGCTTACAAAATTTGAGAAATCCAACACTCAAGATAAAACCACTACGATACACATATTTTATGTTACACATACCCTGTAATTGAGCTGGGGTGTTTCTAGGTTTCATAAACACCTAGGGCTTAGCCCAGAGGGAAAAGCAATTTTTTTGTGCATGTGCATGAAAATGTTTTCATAAAGCTTTACCTAAATAAAGAAAATGCGCAATTTATTATAGATTTAAATAGCTACACTTGAGGTGATAAACAGTCTGGTTATGTTTTTAAACTGTTTATTCCCTTGCCAGAAGGACTATCTAAAAGGACTGGGCTATATTTGTAGACGTCCCTGGAATCCCCATGTTTCTTTCTAAATAACTACCATTAGTGATTAGAATCATCACTTCTAGACTGAATTGCATTAATGTATTCCATAGTTACCAGTAAATATACCAATAAATATTGAAAAGAAATATATATATTTATTTCAAAAATTATATTCAGGGCTAATTATATAATATCCGGGGATTTAGCCCAGAATAAAACAGCCTAGTGACGCCACTGTAATTGAGTGATACACTGTTCTGCGTTTTAGAAGCAGAGCCATGATTGCATAAATTTGGCAAAAGATGACATGGAATGTCGATTATGAAATCGCATTATTATTTATTCAAAGAGAATTAATAATTAAAAATGTGTAACTATCTCTGTAATATTTAATAGGAAGCTGACACGGAATTTAAATAGTATTAACTTCTCACATAATCAATCTGGACTGCGCAGAGCCCAGAAAGACAGAGCCGTTTATCCAGAATGGTAGCCTATAACTAATAAGATATTGATATTATTTAAATTCTACCCTGATTAAATCTCGAAAAATCCAGGTAAAAAATGTAAAACATTTTGTTAAATATGATATTATTTGTTATGACACAGCATACACACGTTTAACACAACCACCAACCAAATTATTCGTTAGTTGTGAGTTGATTACATTTTCATCGGATGTTTGTGTACAGGCCTTATGACCTATTCAAAAGATACATAGGTCAATATGATGTATTGTAAAGCCTATAAGTTTAGCCTGTTGTGGTGAATGTTGAAGAACAAGCTTAAATTAATTATTAACTTCGAAAGCCCTATTTTAATGTTTCGCAAGGTAGGCTTTTATCTTCCGTAAACTCACATATCACTCATTATAATCACTTATATTGATTATAATGAGTGGTCACTGCATTGATCACTGCAGTTAATCACTTCATTAGGCATAGGAACCGCAGTATACATTTACATGTAGCCTATAGGCCTACCTGTTATAGCCTTTACACGGAAGCAAAGTAGTAATAGATCACTCATCATGTTTGGCTTTTTCTTGAAAATCGTAGGATCACTGGTCTAGCATTAACTGTCAGACACAATAGTTTGAAGATATGTAACGTGAACCACAAAGCCTACCTCATAAAATGGTCGATCCAAATATATATTTGTTTGGGGTCCAAGAAAGTCCTTGTTATGCCATGAAGGCCATGTGTCCTGAAATATGAACTATGGGGGGGGGGGGGGGCTGACCCCCTGCCTGCTCTACAGCTAGAAACATGGAAATATTATAGAAGAACACATGTCTTACGGCGGCGTCTAGAACGTCATCACAGGCGGCCATCTTATCACAGGCAATCTTGACCGATTTACAATCGGTTTGGTTTCTTACAAACGTCATAAACGTGGTTATATAATATTGTACCTATTTTACAACATTATTCTATTTTTTTTTTTAGAAACTAAAATAATTATTTATAAGTATTCAGTGTCATAACTACATCTCTGACGTTTATAACAAACCAAACCGTTTGAAAATCGGTTGGAAATTGAGCAAGTTATGGTTATTTAAAAAGTATGGTACATACCACTACCAACACTGTTATGGGTGAGCAGCTGACTGTGGCAAGATGGCCGCCAGCGCGGACGTTCGACTCCATTGGCCAGCAGCGCAGACGAGACATCTATATGTCTAAGCCCATTCTACCAAAAAAACTGTCACTTTTTTTTAGGAAAAATTGACTGATTTGATTTGTGGTTTTGATTTGATTTGTGTTGGATGTCAATGCAGTGATTGACCCCTTCCTTTCAACCGGCGGATCGTTTTTGTGGCTGCATTGTTGTAAAACGCAACATTTAGAAATGGGCATTTCTATAGCCTATTAATCGGGATCATTGTACCTGGTTTTTTTTTGGGGTATTTTTATTTTTTATTGTTTGTGGCATCAAAATGTATAAGCACACGCTATGTACAACCCAGTTCACAAAATAACAGATCACAAAATCTAATTGAAATTAATGTGTGAATGGAAATTATTAGGTTCAGATATATGGTTGATATTATTAACGTATTATTATTAAATATATTAATCTAATATATTATTAAATCACTAACAAGCACGACTATTGGTTTGCGTCCGTTGTCATCCATTAATAATTACGTGTTTTTAGGATTTTATGTTGAGAAGAACAAGTTGTTATTGTCTTTAAAACTCAACTCGACGAAGTATTATTTTTATTCTTATTATTCTTATAATTATTATTTAGTTTGTTATAATAAACATTTATCTCTAAAATATTTTTGTCAAATCTGTGAACGCGTACATCGTGGCGTAGTTTCCGAGTATCTTTCAAAGTAAAAGCCTTATCCATCTTAAAAAGTATACAATGACGCAAGAGGAAGGACTTTATTTTGTAAATAATTGCAATACTTTTGTTATCCGGTTCAATTATTTTGACCTAGCTTACTTGTTGGTTTTGTTTTGCGTATACAAGACACGGGGAGCCAAACATATATAGACAGTGTCAGATTGATCATATAAACGGTTTCTTCCGGGGCCGAGCTGCTGCGTGGCTTTTCGCCCCTGTCGGGGTTTTGGATGAGGCGTTTCGCCCACTCACAGCTGAACAGACTCTTGTTTTCGGGCAAAGGACGGTTCTGCTGTCAAGGAACTACGATGAAGTTGCCTCAGTCAAATTAAACGTAAACACCTATGTTGTATAAATCAATGTTGGTAATATTTGGTTTCCTCCCCAGTCATACCCGCGGAATACAAAGCTCTGTTGTTGTGTGATTGGCATTGAAGTGTTTTTCAGAATCGTTTGGGGTCTGCTCAGTCCAGCAGGATGGACTGCAGGGTCTTTGTATGCTCGGAAGCTAACGTTAGCTGTTATGTCTCTCTTCGTAATCACCAGTCAAGGCAGACGGCCTATTGACACATATTTGCTATTTATGTTTCTTTGACTGTATATGTATGTCATTTCCAATGAAAAGGTGCGTTGTATCCGCCGAGTTGTGTCAAGTTATTGTTGTTATTTTTGGCCCTATCGCCTAAATGCTTTGAATGTTTCAGTGTGTGTATTTGTGCCCATGCAGTTTTAGAACGTATGAAGACGACAGATTACAAATTAACTTGCCTTCTTCTTTTTGTTTCCGATTCAGAAGTCAAACTCACTGCTTTCATCAGCTTTGAGAAGGTCCCCGAGTTTACAGTGCAATGGCCAGCCATTTCAGAAGCTACATCTGGGACCCAGTCCTTATCGTTTCACAAATTGTACTGATGCAGTGCATCTACTACAGCTTCTTGGGACTGTGGATGGCAGGAGTAGACAGCCTTGTGCAGATTAACCGCTCTCTGGACCAAATATTTAGCTATCAAGTAAGTCCTACTCTTAACCATGTGTAATAGCAATTCATGCCATGATATTCTAATTTATGAACCCAACTACTGTCTAAACCAGACTTTTCTACTTGCAGGTTCTTGGATTTGCAACTATACAAGGCAGACTTTCAATGATGGCATTTGTTTTAAATTCTCTTACATGGTAAGATTAAGGGTCATCTTTAGAGTGCTTCTTAAATTATTTTTCTTGTTCCTCTATCTCGCCACATCCGAGCAACACACTTTGAAAGCCTGGCCAATAACCTAAACCACATTGAAAGCTGCTAAGGATGGGGATCCCTACTGGACCACATTTTCAGTGCAGTGCGAATGAGTCTGCATCCTGGACCACGGCCAGGGTGTTCCATTTGCAGTCGTCTACCGCCTACCTACTCAAAATGGCTTGACTGATTTGTTATAGTCTTCCAATCACAATCGATTTTCAATATTACACACCAAAGATTTTGGTAAATTAGGCCTGAAAACATTGCAGGAGTGTTTTATAGAACATTTATGATTCCAACTCGACATCATTTCATGTTTATCCTGACTTGTGTCTGTCCCAATATTTCACCAGTGCCCTCGGCCTGTGGTTTTTTATCCGCCGAGGGAAGCAGTGCCTGGACTTCACCGTCACGGTCCACTTCTTTCACATGATTGGCTGCTGGATCTACAACGCCCACTTTCCAGCTGCTCTGTCCTGGTGGCTCGTCAACATTGCTTGCATGGCTTTGATGGCTGTGATTGGGGAGTACCTGTGCATGCAGACTGAGCTCCGGGCAATCCCTGTCAACACAGGCCCCAAATCCAACCTGTGACGAGACTCACTGACCGCACACTGTGATGCCGATGTGGGTACCAGTGGACGGGACAATTGACCTTGGGAGTTTGGTCAGTGAGGGTTTTGGACTCAAAGAGCAAGCAACAGATGCAAATAGACTGTTGATTTAACAGAGATAAAAACCACAAGACCAACCCTTTTTTTTCATAATTGTCCATCTTACACTGAAAATCTTTCATTTGTATGCCAATTAAGATGCAATGCTAAAATGGTTTTAGATGCAGGTTAATGTGTTCCATATTATATACAATTTATTTTGCATCAGAAAACGCACTATTGGATAAGGTGGTGTCTGAAATGTCCATCGATTTGTACAGTGTTATGTATCCTAGTGTAAACCAGCTGGGGATCTTGTTTGCTTACATCAACGTTCTTGGCATATTGGATGTTGGATAAAAGCTTGTTTTCTGGGTTGAATCTCAAAATGGCGACTGTGGCTCATAGTTTGCAGATTGCTTCTATAATGCTATGGCTAGTTTATTATAAAAAGACAAGTCCCCTCCATAAGGGATTATCTACCAGCTATCTGCTTTGTTGTTTTTGAAAGTGTTGTGTGACGTGGATATGGAGAGGAGTATTCAATGCTTTCACACAATGTATAATTATTCATAGAGACCAATACTTTTGAATTAGTCCAATTGTGAGATTGCTCTAGCTCGTGGCTGTGAACAATATACTATGAGTGTTAAAACATCTATGAATTCAAATATTATCATTCAATCTGAGCCTTTATCTGAACCCTATCAATGGTAATAAATCTGGTTCGGGTTGATATTCCTTGATATAGTATTGTATTAGAGCCTGGATGGTAGCAGGCAGAGAAAGCGATCTTCACTACCCAAGCAATTAATCTATTTGGAACAACTTGAAGTAATCATTTTCACATAATCATATTTATTGTATAGAGAAAAAGTTCTGTGGTGGTATGGCTCTGTTGGTCCAGAATCGACCAGGTACTTTCTTCAAAATGTTGCTGCATTAAGATAATGTGTCTGTGCAAATGTGAGGTACAATGTTTTATAAATTACCCAATACAGAAAGTGTCCAACCCAGTCCACTGACGATAACGAGAGAGAAGGAATTTAAACTTTAAGTCAAAATCACTGCTTTCATTTGACATTAACTGGAACATTTTAATTTTAACCTAATACAAGGGAAGGATGAATTATTGTCAAGATGTTGTGGGTTACAAATAATTGTCCGGCTTACGTCAGCTGGTGAAACTGAGCTTCTATGAAGAGTGCCTTCCACCATAAATGGGCACTATGGTGGCCAGAGGTCTTTCCTCTGGGCCGGAACCCCCTCCCACTCTCTCCATTTCCTGTCTTCTGAGTGGTCAGGTGGAAGAGAACAGATGGGGACACACTAACGAGCTTCTGCATGGAGACGCCACACTCTCATTATCGACATTTTGCTACAGGCACGGCTAAATACAGAAGTGGCTGAACGAGTGATCTCTGAGGAAACTGTTAAACGAATACACCCTCATTTAAAGTGAGAATTGGTAACAATGTATTTTGAATGTCTTAGGACTCATTTGTTACATAACTAGCCGTATGAGAGCTTATATAGACAACTTCACAACCATCACAATAAAACATTCATCACAACGAAACAAATGGGTAGGTATTTCAATAGATAGTTCTGTTTTATTGTTACAAACATATTACTTTGTGATACAATACTTGGTACAGGCTTTTATAAATACTGTGCTTTGTTATTGACTTCCAGAAATGACAGGTATTGCATTTCATGTTTACATTCAGTTCTTTAGATAAACTTTTTGTGTATGAGCTTTTTCATGTTACTGAAGACCTGGATGCAATCATGTTCATGCTTACCTCATCAGACGCTAAAATAACTGACCTCTTTCTCATGCTTTATAAGCCAAAAATACAGTGTATTTTTTATCTGACATTTACGGCCAACACAAACAAGGGTTGAGACTTTGTTAATACTTAAAAATGAGCACAAGCTACTACTAACCATGCCAATGGGGAGAGAATCGATATGGATAAAAACAAACTAAAACATATTGCTTCTACTTGGGATCCAATCCAATTTCATGCATAGATCTTACAACTTGCTCTGTGTCGAGGTGCAGACAGATGCATCTATAAAATCCATCTGCTTCCATCAAACCGTACGCTGAAAATAATCATGCGTTTGTAATCTTATTATTATAAATACCAAGGACCACACATTTCAAAAGGGCTAAATTATGATATGATGTGAATAAAACATTAATTGTCATACTTGGGCAATTGTCCATCATTTAATAAGCCGTTAGTGTGTGGCCATAACGGCGGAAGGTGGAGCTCATTGTTATAATTATTACTAGTTGTTAGCTCTTTATTGCTTGTTTATTGTGTTTTAAAGGCCCTTCAACGCAATACCATGTAGAATATTCAATTGGGGGAAAAAAAAATCAATATTCATGTCATTTGAATGTGTTCAGTAACACCAGTCAGTTAAGCAATCAACAATATAAATCCCATTCCGCAAGCCATAACATAACAATGCATGTAGAAAGAGATTATTAGCCAGGGTGGATAGGAAGTTATGGGGGTTCAATGCCTAATTTGGTGTCTTAATAGCGGTCATGCAAAAATAGCCAGAAGTAGCTAAGATTTGCGTGAACATTTATTAGGTTTCATACACCTCGCTTGATTGTCACATAAAAATAAAATCACGACAGTTTGCAATATCCTTACGTGGCGGTCTTATGCATGTACCATCTGCGTCTGGTTTGACAGATGGTTCAATACTTGTCAACATGTACAGTATAAACTAGTTCTTATTTTTACAAAACAGTTTTGTTTTTTTCTCTATCAAACAACTGTCACTAGAGTTTATCTAAATCAGCTCATTGACAAAATAACAGCACAAAGTCAACCTTGCTGACAAAGCTTATGCTCAATAACATTTCCCAACAATGATATTCTTGAAGTGGTTACACATTAGCCTTCCAAAACATAACATCTATGGCTTTGCGTTAACATTTACTGTGGCCCTTTAAAATTGCCACACCATTATTAACAGTGCCTAATTTGCTAACTTGTCAATCTTGATTGACAAGTGATCAAACTCGTAAGCAGTGTTTGATTTACAAACATTAAATTGCTTAAGGAAATCCTTGGCTTGACGATTTTAGTGCTCAGGGGAGAATATAATGTAAAGAGATCTGGGTCTGCAGAGGGAGGGGGGGATAGGTGGTCTGCTTACGAGTCCGCTTCATGCGTATGCGGCTACAGACACGATGAGCCCGGCCAGCAGGGGCAGGGGAAGTGTGGTCAGAGAGGCCCGGAGGAAGGGCGAGGCGCTCGGGGCGCACAGGTCAAACAGGCTCCCCTGGAAGCGGATCTTCCTGGAGTCCTCTCGGAGGGTCTCCCAGATGGGGCCCACCTCCTCCTGACAGTCGGACAGAGCCGTGAGGGCACACGTGTGGAAGGCTTCCCAGTGGCTGCATGGTAAACACAAGAAACAGGGGATGAGCAGAGATACGCTTTGAATCAGCAGAACATTCATTGTTATGCACGCCATGAGCGGTTGTGATTAGAATTCCACATGTGTTTGATATAATGTTAAAATAGATCAAGTAAGACTTTAATTGCCATACATTAAAGCAACATAGCAGGACAACATGTGAATAATGACTTGATGGTTTGTGTATGGGGCTGTAGATTGAATACACAGTGCTATGCTTGCAATGTGCACAGAGCAACAATGATTTTTCTAATCTGGGTAATTACTGCTGCAGCCATAGTCATAAATTATTTAGTCGAGCAACTCTGTGCATTCTTTCTTGTTCTCTACCCTGGAGATCTGCGGACATCTGTTCATTTGTTTTCAGTTGGCGTATACAATGCATAGCCTTAGAGGATTATAGAAAAAGGCCTATCGTCAAAGCATATATATCAAAAAAGATATAGAAACCTTCCTATACAAAGAAATAATCTGGATTAGATTAATATATAGTATGACCTTTCTTTCAAACATTTATATTATTATATTATATATTTTTATATTTATTGTCCTCTCCAATAGGCCTACCTGCACACCGCCTCAACTCCCCTCTCACTGGTCACGTTCTCCTGGTAGTTGTCCATGCTCTCCCCCAGCTCCAGGACACAGTCCGAGAAGTCCTTGTATATCTTCTCACACCTCACATCGGTTGAGTCGACCGTCACAACGATGATGCACAGGGACACTACATAGAAGACAGACAGCATAAAACAACCCTTAACAACGTGCACAACATTTCATTTGAATAAGACATATGAGCTCTATCAGAGTAAATACAATGTGCCGTAGGATAGTGGTCAATATGTGTACCACCCTTTGGCCAATACAGCAGCACGTTGTATCGTATTTAGTCCCCGGCTTAAATAGGGGGCTTGGAAGCGATTTTTTTTAATATATTGAATATGGCAAGATCATGTTGTAATAAGTAATTAAATCATCAACCGTTTAAAATTACTCTATTTTAATGTGAACGCCATGTTCAGTGTGCTAAACATTACGTTGATGTTCGGTAACACATTGCATGGAGGGGTGTGCCCTGCAACATAGGCAATACTTCGCTCCGTAAAAAAACAATATGTTGAAGATACAAGAAAGGATATTCATTGCTTTTCTGATGAGACGCATATGGATGCATGCAGATTTTACATAATTCAACGTGTTTGCAGGTTTTGGTACAATATATCAAATCATCTTGCATTTAAACATTTGGAGTATCAATGTTGGACAATTATATATAGCGAGATCAAATATATGCTAGATAGGCACGCTTACCAAAGACAAGTGCTAGAAGTCCACAGATCTTCGTCGATATAAATCCCATATCCCATTTCAAGCCAAGCAAATAACTCTTCGAGCTATAAGACAAGGGAGCCAATAAACTCGACCAAACATATAAATATTCTCCGCAAATCGCAATGTTGAGCAAATCAGATGGCCGTCATTTGCAATGGATTGTATGTTCGTAAATAATTACAAGATGATACGCAGGCCTATTTGGCGCGTCTGGCAGTGGCTGCACAGATGCTTCCGACAACAAGGATACCTGCTATCTATCTGTGCATATTTCTACTCTTATCCTGGACTGCTTTTATACCTCTATAACCCCGACATGCTGCTGCCATCCCATGGTTTATTGTGGCTTGGAGTGAAACAGCGCCTCTGTGTTACATATGGGGTCGGCAGCTGTGCACTATCTAATCGAACTTGATAGAAAACAGAAATAGTTTGTTCGACGGTCGCATATACCATATATTAAAATAGGCTAAACAAGCCTACTACTAAATCTTGAATGGCCACATACAGAACTTCCTGAAGCTTTATCTTAGGGACAAAGCCTATGTTTAGTAAACCATAAATATAACCATGAAGAGACCTCACTTGTTATTTGCCTAATTGTTATGTCATTCTTATATTAAATATCCTACCCTGTTCATAGGCCTCAAATGAAGAAGGAATAACACAGCAATTACTTCAGACAAACAACGATTTTGTTCAGCCCTTTATTTGTCCTGTGATGCAGCTTGACAACTTGGCACACATTTTTTAACAAAAGCTTAAAATACTTAATACTTTTCAAAGCCTCATGAGAAATAGGCACACACAAAAAAAAAAATCTGTTTCCTGATAAGGCTTTGCTCTTATTTGTTGTACCTAGAAGAAATGAGTTGAACTGATGGAAATAAAATTAAACTGCATCCAAACCATTCAAGGTTAAACAGGAATGATGGAAAACCGACAACCAATACACAAATCCAATACCAATATCAAACCCATCACATACAGTAAATACTTGGAAAGCAGCTTCAATTATTTTCGAGCTTTTTTTACATATAGAAAAGAGTTGTCTCTAACGACATTAAACCTCAACGCACACTTAATGCACGTACATCTGGTGTGTGCTATTTTTCAAATTGATGCAGTACAGACTATTGTTCACATATTTTTTCAATACATGATGGTGAAGGTCCTGGTGATGCTCTTTAAGGCCCAAACCCCTGGCAGGTGAAGGCAGCATTAGGACAGATGTAAAGGGTTGGTCAGGCATACTGCTGGGACGGGAAGCTGTGCACTCCAGGGCTGCAAAGCAGTGGTTATTCAGAGTCAGTTACTGTGGCTGATGAAGAAATTGGCGTTGGAAGTCGCTCATGGCAGGGAATGACAGCGGGAAACTATTGATCGGTCCCAGCTGCTCTCTTGGTTCGTTTCCGTGGCGATGTCTTCGGGGATGCTCTGTCTGTAACACAGTTGGTTTCTTTAGAATGATGCTGTGGCTTTTTATTAAGATCAGATAAATCAATTCAAACAGAATGTTGTTGTATATTGTATGATTCCTTGTAGAGCGTGTCAACATGTAAAACGTACTCATGGCATCAAGGGTTTCCTTAGGGATCCAGCTGATGTCAACGTCATTCATGTTGCCAGTGCCCTTCTCTATCTTCATCGTAATTCTCCTCTTCTGAAAATAGAAAAATATGATGCCTTGATAAATAAATACAGGGCAATGATTTTTTTTTAGGGAAGAATATTAGAAAAAGAGAAGATGCAACAACCGGGGGTTATTGTATAATATTTAATCAAATTATTAATAAAAAAGATGCCATCATCACAAGCAGTAGTCTACATTATAAGCCATTAACATATATACTAAGTATGAATGAGTTGGGGAAGTGGTTAAAGCCCTTACCGTCCTAGAGTCCAGAACCTGGTACATGGCGAACAGCATGAGAGCCACCAGTCCAGTCAGGAAGATGTACATGAACATCCTGGAAGCAGAACAAAGACAAAGGTTCAGGCCCACTTTCTCATTCTGTTTGGCACATGATCACTCAATACATATGCAACTCTTTGATTATGAAAGCAAGGACCAAAGCTGTTTCTTAAGGACTTATTTTCTCATGTTATTAATCAAATAATGTAAAACTATTACTAAAAAACATTACGTTTCTCCATCCAGCCCCTCCTCTAGCTCTGTGATGGTGACAGTCTGGTTATAGATGGCGGTCTGGAAGGCTTTGCCCTGGAGAACAATGATCAAAACGTCATTAGTTAATACATTACAGATAATAAGCAGGTAGTCATCCTGTATACTGGTAGCATACAACTGATGTCGTCAAATGCAACCACCAAAAATGTTTTTAGCTGTGAGTATACTGGCACTCTAAATTACTCATAGACAGATTGGGACCAAAATCTGTTGACCTGATTTTTGCATTGAGATAGCAAACTACAATCAGCTAGCTGTGCTGTGCCAGGTTGCACAGCAATCTGTAAACGAATGCCATCCAAAAGAGCTCATTCTTGCCATTGGTTGACTCGGACCAAGTGTCCAGATGATAATATCCCACACCTTTCATATTGAATAACATTCTTAGTTTCGTAGAATTAAGCTAGAAGACTTTACAACTTCAGGCACAAATACTCGATTGCAAATAGATATTGTGGGTGAATCCTCACTCTTTGAAGCTTACGACCCTTTGTAGCAGATTGTAGTTTTACTTCATCACATCAAAAATATCCGGTCCCAGAGTGATTGGACAACCAACCACACTATAGCTTTCTGAAACCTCTATGGGGGGACGTCTTACTTCTGTGTCCATGTAGTTGAGGAGAATAACAAGGCCAAAAGGCCGGCCGGCCATGGGTTGAGCTGGGATGAAGGAATATTCAAAGGAGGCCTGTTTCTGGGCTGGCACCACAGTGTTCAGCTGTAGCGCTGTGAACTGCACAACAGAGGAATACCACACAGTTCAATTAAATTATGACACTGATAGAATAAACTAACTTATGCAATCAAGTTTACAAAACTAGCTTTGAAATTTCATCCCATATGACATGTAGTCGAACTAGGTTTATACGTTTGATTTTAAAATGACTGACTTGAAATATAATTGAAAACTATGAGGGTCTCTATAAAACTCTTAACCTATGCATCACAGCTGTGTTTCAACATACGTTCTGGATGTAGAACTGGAAGTCTTGGGGGTAGCGGAAGGAAGCCTCCAGGGACTGGACCGTGAACTCCTGGTTGCCCTTGTTCGTGAATCCTACCAGGAACTTCACGATTTCATCGGATGGGAACTCTGTATTGTTGGGGAAGCCATGGTACACACAAAATGGTTAAGTGTTAATAAATGTATAACATATATTCGGTAACATATATTTTACAATCCTAGACAACTCACAGGCAACTCCTCCAACTCAATTGCATGTGTGTTTTTGAAACACACATGCACTTCACTAAGCATAGGTACGCGTGTAATGTTATACTTAGGAAGGAGGCCCATTAAAACAACGAACCCTCTCCAGTCACAAAGACGATGGTTGTGTCAGCGTCAGGATGGGAAGTAACATCAGCAGATTCAGAGTCTTCCTCTGCATCACTGTCCTGTTCCTGAAGAATAGAGTAGGACACTCATATAATGACCATTCAGAACTGGCCTAAAAATAAATAGATTCAGGATGTGCAAATCACAATAAGACAGCTAAATTATAAGAGCAAACACTAACACTATAAGTACTTAAAATGAACTTTAAAGATGTAACAATAAAATCTGTTGGGCAAGAGACACATTATGATACCCAGAGGCCTATGTTTGAAGAACAAATATCTGTAACACTTCGATGGGTTCCTGTTTGATCCAAATAAAAAAACCTACCTGGTGTATTATTTGGTCTTCCTCAACAAGGACCTCTTCCTCCTCTTCCTCATCCTCCTCGTCAACTGTGGCATCATGTCCAATGTCCTCAGCAGACTCCGACTCAGCAGAAACCTGGCCTGAATCATTGCCAAACCAACAACAACCAAAAACATTTGGCAACATTGCTGTACAAAAGTTGAATGGGTTTTAGGATTTATAACGATCTGTGTGAGTGAAATCATTGAATAGTTTGTAAAGCAGTGATGAATGAATTGAAGTGAGCAGCCTACCATATGCTATACTAATTTACTATCAGGGAAATTATAAACACAATAATGTGAACTGTCGCATAAATTGGTTGGTTGCACCGGAATCTATTAAACCAGATTCAATAGGCTACAAACTGTTTTAGGCCAACTTTAAAATGGCCAGACAATATGCATTGCTGAAGGCTGTATACCAGCTCGAAATGGTGGGCTGAAATGATAGCAATGATGACTATTAATAATATTCGACGATGATAACCAAACTTCAAAACTCGATTTAAACTGTACGTAGCAGGCAGGACAGCGAATCAAGATGCTCCGTGATTTTTACCCCACACATTTGGAACTATGGTGACGTGTCCCATAGGCTTCGTCCAGTTACGTAAAGCACAATATTCACTGGGATTATATGTACATATATTGATTCCAAAAGGATTAAACTCTTACAGAAAGGTTTCACTTAACAAAAAAATGAAGTAAAAAGATAAATGAGGCGTAACATTCCCAAAATTTTACAACACAAGTCAGTAGGTGGAGCATGGCTTTCATTTCATTTAAGAATTGCGACACTCAGACTTTGATACAACTTCACATCCAACTTAACTTCAACATGCTTATTGTAATTTTAATGACACTTACTAAGGCCTTCTTCCTTTCTAAGGTCTGAATGGAAGTTTGGTGCCACGTCAATGTTACGCTCCCTGATAACCGAGTAGCAACCGAACGACTGCAGTCGACTGAATACTATTGCATACCATTCCACATCTAAACAAAGTAAATTACTTACCGATGGATATTAATCCACATGGGAAGGCCAGGAGCAAAAGGAGCACGATTTTGGATCCGAAGTTGAACATTTTGTGTACTTTAATGTTGGGAGATTCTTCCACACCAACAGTCAGGGAAAGAGAGGGCACTTCAGAAAGGGGAGGGGATAGAACCTTTTATGACACGCCTATTCCGGGGCAGTATCGTTCCTTTATGAATGTTTCTTTTTATTGTGTTTTTAAGATGCTTCGTATCGGAAGACACTCTACCTGTGATTACGTTCGAATACGTATAAGCTCGTCAAAATACAGAGAATGGAAGAAAATATATAATCATAAAGGTTTGGATCAATCATTAAAATCGATCAACTTATCTTGAATAATGACAACGCAGATGTATCCCCACAGTGTAGATAGAAAAACAGTGGATGTGACAGAGTTGGATGGTAGGAGAGCAGTGATACATTGCATGGGGAAGAAGATCAGGAATCAATCACTTCAATGTCTTTCAGGGCCTTCTGCTGTATTCGAACATTGCACATGCTAAACCGCACCTTATATTTAACTGTTTTTGTTTAACTAAATTCTGCTCTTTGTACAGATATTTTTTGTAGTTCAGTTTATTTATCGACTTTTATTTTAAGTATATTTTGTGTGAAGGGAACTTGCAAATTAAGAATTTCATTGCACAGTGTAAACGATGTTTCCATTGTGTATGACAATAAACGATTTTGTATTTTGTATCTTGTACCCTCGTAACAAGATGGATGAATTGATAAATTACATATAGATAAATTACTGAAAAGTGAAAACAAGTCATGGGAATGGGAATGTACATGGTATGATGGTTAGCACACTGCCAGCATGTTGTTTATCTTTGACGTCACCGTTTGAGCAGCAGTCGATCGCTCGATTTGGTTTGGTCTGCTGTTTATCCGCTAGATGTCGCACTTATCCACCTAGTGTGTGTTTTTTTTTATTTATTGTTTTGGGGCCGCAGTTGAAAGATTATGGCCAGGGATTCTAGGAACCAGACAAATCGAGCTGAAGTGTTTCACGGCCGATGTCAGTCTAGAATGATCAGCAGCACCATGCCTATAATGTAATAGTTTAGTGGAGTCGGTATGCAGCTATAATTACTAGGGAAGCTGGAACCAGATAAAAGGGCATGAAACTTCAAGCCTAGAGTTGAATCGAATTGAATTGAATTGAACCGTTATCCCTCGCCGCCGCAAGGTGTCCGCAATAGTTCATGGTTCATGATGGACACATTTTCGCCACCGTCACGTTGAAATAGGCGAACTGCATGATAAACTGTATATAGGCCTTAAAGGCACCCAGTGCAACTTTATGTAAACATTCAATGAAAAATAAACATTCAATTTCTAGTCTTTTTTACACGTAGTAAGTTTCAATAACTCCATACCATTACATATCGACATTCAAGGAGCAAAGATGAGACGTCGTTGTGTGGTGAGAACTGATAGAAAATCGTAAACAACAACAATCGCCGGTGGGGAGAAGCCATTTTTCCATTGACTGGAAGCCTGCTTTATTTATTGTAGGTTACAAAAAAGAAAGAAAATGGCGGCATTGTTGTTGTTATCGATTTTGTATCAGTTCTCACCACGCAACGACGTCTCATCTTCGCTGCTTAAATGTCGGTATGTAATGGTATGGAGTTATTGAAACTTACTACGTGTAAAAAAGACTAGAAATTGAATGTTTATTTTTAAACCTCGAAAGTTGCACTGGGTGCCTTTAAAGACACCCAGTGCAACTTTATGTAAACATTCAATGAAAAATAAACATTCAATTTCTAGTCTTTTTTACACGTAGTAAGTTTCAATAACTCCATACCATTACATATCGACATTCAAGGAGCAAAGATGAGACGTCGTTGTGTGGTGAGAACTGATAGAAAATCGTAAACAACAACAATCGCCGGTGGGGAGAAGCCATTTTTCCATTGACTGGAAGCCTGCTTTATTTATTGTAGGTTACAAAAAATAAAGAAAATGGCGGCATTGTTGTTGTTATCGATTTTGTATCAGTTCTCACCACACAACGACGTCTCATCTTTGCTGCTTAAATGTCGGTATGTAATGGTATGGAGTTATTGAAACTTACTACGTGTAAAAAAGACTAGAAATTGAATGTTTATTTTTAAACCTCGAAAGTTGCACTGGGTGCCTTTAAAGGCACCCAGTGCAACTTTATGTAAACATTCAATGAAAAATAAACATTCAATTTCTAGTCTTTTTTACACGTAGTAAGTTTCAATAACTCCATACCATTACATATCGACATTCAAGGAGCAAAGATGAGACGTCGTTGTGTGGTGAGAACTGATAGAAAATCGTAAACAACAACAATCGCCGGTGGGGAGAAGCCATTTTTCCATTGACTGGAAGCCTGCTTTATTTATTGTAGGTTACAAAAAATAAAGAAAATGGCGGCATTGTTGTTGTTATCGATTTTCTATCAGTTCTCACCACACAACGACGTCTCATCTTTGCTGCTTGAATGTCGGTATGTAATGGTATGGAGTTATTGAAACTTACTACGTGTAAAAAAGACTAGAAATTGAATGTTTATTTTTAAGCCTCGAAAGTTGCACTGGGTGCCTTTAACTGTCTTATTTTCATAAGATAGATCATTTTAGTTTATCTCATTACATTTTGGCTTATCTTTATATTCCAACAATTGTTGACAAATATGTCTGAAAGCCGTAAGGAAGTAAATAATAGTGTAAGGCTTCATTTCTTTAGATCAGGAATAAAATATAATAATGTCAGGTAAACCAGTAGACACTACGACAGTTATCTTTCTCATTTTAAGATAATGTGGGTCCCTCCATTTGAAAATGTAATGTTATTATTCATATCCATATATATAGGATTTTTTATCTATTTATTTTCATTTCATCAAAAAGTATATTGGTGACCAAATTGTAGTAAGTATTAATATAGCATTGTATTAAAATGATTCCTTTTTTTGTCATGGAATTAACTGCACTTTTACAAGGGATAGTAGCAGTAAAACCGTGTTGGGATTTATAGTATACTGTCCAGCCACTTATCTCATTAATAACCATGTCAAGTGATAAGGGTGTGAAGGCCAGACTCAGCTGAAATAGGAACTCCTTAAATTTGAATTAATTTAGTGACATCCGAAGAGTATCACGCTTGTCATTTGACAACATTTCATAGCTCTATATATATATATATATATTCTATTTGTAATTGGTAAATGCAAGAAGATGTAGTGATTGTGGTTAAAATGGAAACAAAACATTAATCACAGGTATTAACCTATCAATTCCTTACTTGATATTCTATATATTATTTTTTATTGAATGAGACTGATGATTTAGGGTTATTAAAAATGTGTATTTAAATAAGTAAATGAACACATTATAAATCAATTTGTGTTTTATTTGAACTGTTCTACGACACGTGTAGTACACTTATCTTAGCGATAGCCCTGTGTTAGTATAATTGTAAGGTTTATTGGATGTGAATGAGTTGGGAAAGGTGCCATGGTGGATTTCTATCAGCTATTGTCAGGCCTATTGGAGCAACTCAGGCATGGTTTGGATTAATTAATGTTAGGGTTGGTTATTCACTAGTATGTTTTTTCTACCTGGATTTTTCCCTGCCTTTTATCTGTATTTATCTGTATCAGTGGTTGCCATGCATTAAATATTTCTTATTGGCAATAGCCTAGGGAAACTGGAATAATATATTTCCATTATCCTTGATCCCGCTGTTTGATGATGGATTATTAATAAATGATACCAAACAAAGTTATTGGAAAACTATTGTTCAGGATGATATTAAAATGATAAAATGATAACGACAATAAACCAGGTGGCTATTCAAAAGGAAATAATAAAATATATAATGACTAAGCGTTATGTGATCGGTTGCACATTTTTCCATTATTACTCCATTTAAAATAACATGAATCACGTTTTTTGAATAAATTGATAAATTATACATTGAAGTAAAATATGCTTCCAAAACTAACACTGTTTCTCAATAACATTATGCATTCCAATAATTATTGACTAATAGCAAGTTCAAGATGGTATAGGTCTTCCTAAATTGACAAATGTGTAAAGCAGGTAAAACTACCCTTGACCCTAATCGTCCGAACAAATAAATACCACATCAGTCATAAAGATATGGCTTCCATGAATACTTGTGAACCATACATATATGGTTATCGACATTCCAACTATGCAATCCACTGACCTATGTCATTCTGTCTTAAAGCATTCAAGAAAGCGTAGTGTCAGAGCCAATTAAAACATGTATTCAATACACCCTGCACCTCACACCAACACACTAAACCTTGGAGTCATGTTCGTTGCTGGGAGTCTTTTTCACCTCACTGTAAAAGTCAGTGGGCATATGAAAGAAGAGTTCATCGTCAAAGCAGTCGTCGTCGGCGGGGGAGGCCAGGCAGGGCAACTTGAGCACAAAGCCAGTCACCACGCCTCCCACGGCGGCCGCTGCGATGGTGGAAAAGATGGCTGCCACCTGGTAGAGGGCTTGCTCCTCGGCGCTGCGTCCTAGACCGGCCTTCAGCCCCGGGATGAGCTGCCGCAGCGCCAGGAGCTTGGGATCCCCCTCTGGAGGAGAGCGGTGGGCGAATATCTCGTACATACTCGGCCCGTAGGTCTCCTCGGTCGCCAGCAGGATGGCACAGATGCCGGCGGTGCACGAGATGAGGCCCGTCAGCCCGTGGAGGTTGTGAATCCCGCACTGGTCCTGGATCCGGAGGCGTTGGGCCAGGAACGGGGTGAGGTACCTGTATCCCAGGAAGCAGGCGGTGCAGCCCAGGACCCCCAGGGCATATGCTGCCGCAGGGGAGATCATCATGTCCACGGAGGCCCCCACCGTCACACCACCGGCCAAGGTCACGTTCTGGATGTCGGCCATGGTGAGCTTGCCCTTTTTGTTGAACACGGCCGATAGAGCGAAGGCAGTCATAGTAGAGGAGCTGAGCCCAATGAAGGTGTGGAGCACTGCTCTGTGCTGATCGTCACCCTTCAAGGTCAGGGAGGAGTTGAACGAAGGCCAAAACACCCAGAGGAACAGCGTCCCCAGTACAGAGAGGATGTCTGAGTGGTAGCTGGTGATCTCCTTTGAGTGTCCGTTGTTTAAATTGGGTCGGTACAGCACAAATGTCACCCCTAGGCCGAAGTAGCAGGCAAATAAGTGAATTACAATGGAGCCACCTGCATCATTGACCCTTATGTACTTCAACACAGCCCACTCTGTCACAGAGAAGAAGGGGACCTCTAAGAAGGCCATCACCAGAAGCTGCACAGGACTGGTCTTTCCGAGCACAGCCCCGAATGAGATGAGTACAACAGCACACGCAAACTCTGCATTTATGAGGTTGATCACCCCGAGGTGAATCTTGCCGTCTTGGTAGAACTGGAAGTAGCCTTGCACCAGGATTGCCCATTGGATCGAAAAAGTGGCAGTGAGGAAGTTGAAGACCATTCCACTGAAGCCGTAGAAGCGTAGAAACGCCAGCAGACAGCCGAAGCCAACGAAGATCATCACCTGCACATCGGCGAAGTAGGGATAGTCTCGGTAAAGAGAGTTGTCCATAGGTATGGTCATGTTGTTCTGCATCTTAGCATTGGCATTGTCATCGTACGTGACGAAGAAAGAGTAAAGCACCAGAAGTATGACTTCCAGCACCAACACCAACGCCGGAAGGCGCACTCTCAGGCTTGTCGACGATGGATCCATGTTGATGTACAATGAACAGCTGTGAGTCGTGTGGCTGTAGGGCTCTTTTATACTGCAATTCACCTTTAGATAAGCAGCTTTGACCTAAGGGTCAAAGCTTCACAGGATTGACAGTGCACTGCAACCCCACATGATTTTAAAAAGTGCTGATAAAGCTGATGAGACGCAATTTATATCCTTTCATCTGAATATGTTAATTGTAATATTAATATAACAATTATAATAATTATGAAAGAAAAAAAAATTACTAATTGGAAAATATAAGTAATTACGATTTGAAAAAAAAATTCACTACGATTTAGCAGAGACATTATATTTTACCCCTTAATACTTTATGATTTAATTGCATTCTATTATTGTTGTATTATGGTTTTTTTAGACCCATACCATTTGTTTTTTTATCAGATGTTCTTTATGAACTACGTCCGCTGTAAAAAATAAAAAACATACACTACACATCAGGTTTATTATCGTTTTATTAGCCATGGGTCATCATAAACAAATTGAAGAAAATATTCCCTAACTTTATGAAACCATTATAATAGCAGCGGACTATAACTGATTCATTCATTCTTTTTTCAAAGGGTGTCTTGGAAAATGAACACGGAGAGCATAAATAAGTAATATAAATGATACCACTATCAGGTTTCTCCATATAAAGATTGTCCCTTTTTAGAATCTTGCTCGTTGCTGTTCATTACTCAGCTAATAGTGTGACAAAAAGCCATAAATGATTTGATCTACCTGCAAAAGTTATCGTTAATATGTTGTTGAGATTATATCATAAGAGATTATATACAGCAGATTATGTCCATTTGTCAACTGCTGGCTATTATCTCTGATACCTAGATATTAGAGATTATATCCAGCAGTTTACAACTTTTTTAGTGCACCGGACAGTGTATGCTTTCTGACACGTAACTCAACATACTTTGCACTGCACCTTATTAGAGATGACCTAACTGGTGCCTTACCATTAAAGTAGCTCTTTACTGGCTGGGACCCTACACATGAATTTAGAAATAGTAACTATAGTTTTGCGTAGACAAATATGTAGTTAAATGGGCTTTACTGTGTATAGTAAAACATATAAAGCTCATACCCCTTTTCCACAAAAAGTGCTTAAATATCATATTTGCTGCACAATGGGATTCACTGATGTGGGATTGATTTATTCATTTGAATAATACTATTATTTGAATAATATAAGGGCAGATCATAAATTCTAGATTATTCTGAATATTTTTTTTTTAAAATCCAGACACACTGCTAACCCTTGACCCTTGCCTTGGCTTGCAAGCATGTTATGTGCAATGATTGTCTTAATGTTATGAGACATTAGGCAACATACATTTATACATTTTTATTTCAAACCTGTAATATTACAATACCATCCCTACAAAGCCCCCTCCGTCATTATTTAGAGTAGGGTTGGCTACAGGTTGATCTGAGTTTGATCAATACCGGCTGTTATCCAAAGCATTTCTCTTGGGAACACTCTGATCACTCAATGCCGTATAAAGATCCCAGGTCTTTACACTATATTGATATTTGTGTCTTTTGCTTAATGCTATTCAATCAAAATTGTTTTGATAAATAGGTATTCTACCAAGCCCCGCTGGACGCTCTAGTCTAGACGCATGAGGGCTCCGCCGGGCGCTCGCCGCTCATGAGAGTAGGGGCCGAAGAAGAACCGATGGACAGGACTAACTCCCAGAATGCACTGCAATGCCAACGTAGGCAAACAGGAACATGGCCACCGGTGTGTAGCATCAGCAGCCCATATTCATAGTCGATCGAGTTCGATCAAATTACCGTGAGTGTATCATAATCTAATACTTCTTGCACCTCGAAGAGTGAAGAACATTTTTCTTGGAGTGTTTGAAAACAAACCCGGTTAGAGTCGTGTTGCTGGAATACATTCACTGACAGGTAAAGGATGAGAAAGATTCAGTTAGCATTGACATTAGCAATCATCAATACAGTATCAGCCCAATTGAATGTTGGCAAGATGCTCATCAATAACTTCAACATGCCATCGAGCCTCAGCCATGGATTAATTAAAAAACCTGACATTACATTGTCGCCAATTCTTGACTAAACCTGGTGTCAGCTCTGTTTTGGGATCTTTAGCTTAGCATATTTTGGGTGAGTTAATTGCTCAATACTTTGACCAAATCTTTATTGTGTCATGTCAGTTGTAGACTAACGTTATATATTGTGCTTCAGCTTTGGTTTCTGTCGATCAAAGTCCGATATGTTGGAGAGTAAAGCTCATGCCGCTCAGTTACTGTTCCAGATGAGTGTACAAGTACAGACTGTTCTTGTACTTGTCTAAATACTGTACAGACAGTATGTAGACATGTTAGCAATAGCTGGAGAATATTCTTGTGCATGTGTATTAATTTACAGTCACAAGTTGTGACTGTAACAAACTGATGGACACATATCTTGTGTACAGCGTTTGTACTCTTGAGGCTACTTTGAGCCGACCTTTACTTTCTCTTCAGAGTGGCAAAATGGCAAGTCCAAGGACCAGGAGAGTACTGAAGGAAGTACGCACCGAAGATGAAAACAATGTAAGTACTCAACTGAAACTGAGTTTCCCGCAGAAAATGTGTTAGTTAAGGTGGTGGGGTTTGCCTTCAGAACTTTGGGGTTGCAAACAACATTGTCAACATAACAACAGAAACAAGAGCATTCAAAGAATTTGGGAAATTTTATATATGCAAATATTGATAGGTATACTGCTAAACAACATTGTTGTCAGTTTTGTATTTTTCATGACATAGTTGAGGTGGCAGCCGTCTGTAGATTCTTTCTAACTTCTTAAAAGCAAAATCCAAAATATTTTCATCTGTATTCAATCATAATAGTTATAAACAAAATGTGTCAATATAACCATATAAATATTTTTCTAGCTTTGCTTCGAGTGTGGCGCTTTCAACCCCCAGTGGGTTAGTGTTACGTATGGTATATGGATTTGTCTCGAGTGCTCTGGGAAGCACAGGGGCCTGGGAGTACATCTCAGGTACGTCTGAAAATCTTTTTTTTTTTACAAACTGGCATATTTGATAAAAGTGTTAATAACCGTATTATTTTTGAATGTGATAACTTTATTATAAAATATAACATTTTAGTTAGTGAATATTCTTTCTGAGGCCCCGTCAACATATATATTTTTTAACGTTTATATTTAAAGCACAGGAAAAGCAATCTAATGTAGCACAAATTATTAACATTTAACAATTCTTAAAGGCAAAAGTTTCAAGTAGCTACTTAAACAACGTTGGGTATTCCATTATTGTTTAACATCTTTTTTCGTCATCCTTTTGACAGTTGACCTTGCTGTGATGACTCCATTATACTGAGAGTAAATTCTTCATGGCCACAATGAATTTGAAATGTAATTCCTTGATGATATCCACTTCCCTCTACAGCTTTGTGCGCTCGGTCACCATGGACAAGTGGAAGGATCTCGAGCTTGAGAAGATGAAGGCCGGTGGCAATGGGAAGTTCCGCCAGTTTCTCGAGCTCCAGGATGATTATAATCCCTCTTGGAGTTTGCAGGAGAAATACAACAGCAAGACTGCGGCCCTGTTCAGAGACAAGGTAGCCTACCTGCTAGCCAGCCCTGCTAGGAAGGTTTCACACACACTTTGAGCTAATGACAGCAGCATCTGACTGTATGGTCTTTAACAGGTTGCTACAATAGCAGATGGCAGGGAATGGTCCATCGAAACTTCCACTGCCCAGAACTGGACATCTCCTCAACCTAGGACTAGCATGTCAAATTCTAGTCGGTAAACTGGAATTTAATTCTGTTAGGCGTTTTGAAATGTTTTCCTTTATTTGAATTGCCGGTGGAGTTAACCAAATTGTACTGAGTAATATGTTTAATATAATAATAAATAAATATATTTATATTTTATTTATATTATAGCTCAGTAGCACCCGGGCAAAACCCTCACAAGCCTGGCGACAAGGCGTTTGAAGATTGGTTGAGCGATGACGTGAACTCCTATCAAAGGTATAACAACATTACATACAAACCTCCCGTCACATGTATTCTGTACGTATCCTCAACCAGTTGATCTAGGCTAGATTCAAGGGGATATAATGTTTCCCCATGCATCCCACTTCTAGCGGAGGCGGCTACAGCGGAAATCAGGAGAACCGATACGTCGGCTTCGGCAACACGGTGACCCCAGAGAAGAGGGATGACGACTTCCTGAACAATGCCATGACGTCTATTTATTCAGTGCGTCTTCCCATAATCACATCAAGAGTCTGGTGAGTCACTGGTGGAACGCCTCTTTAAATGGCCTCTGTTAATTCACTAGGGTTGGAGCAACTTTGCGGTCGGAGCCAGCAAGTTTGCAACTGTTGCTAAAGATAATGTAAGTTTATTTATTTATTAATATTATACAGTTCACCACATTGGATTTGAAATTCAATTTAAAGTGTGTTTTTGTTTTATTTATTTTACTTAATACAGACAGCAAAACTGGCAAACCAAGCAACTCTAAAGGTAGGAATATGAGAATCAATAAATTAAAATGTAAAACAATGTACTGTATATACAATTAAATCCTTCTCATAAATCATGACGATAAGAAAAAAACGATTCTCCCAATTTGGTAGACTAATTTTATTTCTGATTAGTATTTTACATACTAATTTCTTACACACATTTAAACTTTACGTTTCATTACGTCTATGCATGAATTTGTCCTTCTGGCTGTGAACAGCTCTACCTCTTTAACCTTCCTCTGCCTTCTCTGGATGTAGTTAAAGGGCTATAAAGCGCCCCCAGAACCGGTAAAACATACCTGCTGCATGGCCCTTTCACTACAACGCTGACATTTCCCACTCATACGTTTTTACTTAATTTTGGGATTTAAATGGTTGTGGTTCTTGTGATTTGGAATGCAGCATCTGCATTTGGATTTAATCAAATGTATATGTAATTTTGATTATGTTGTCACATCCCTTATTTTGCCTTCTAACTAATTCACCACTAACTCATTTAATGGATGATCTCTCAGCCAATGGTTCGCTAGCTAGAAGTAAAATAACTGAAGGATGATGTTGGCATCATCGAGACTCAAATCATTGACGTGGTAGTCTACATTGATTTAAACCCAAGTCATGGCGTCCCGTTGCCATAGGGATATCCATGTGTGCATGGCGGCTCCATGTTCAGCTGATGATCATTATTGTTCTGCTGAAATTGCTTCATAGGTGTCGGGTTGTGTGTGGAACATTTAACTGCTAACAACACAGTGGGGAAACTCACTTTCTTTAATTAATTTGGACCCAAATACAATGTGATTCCTAAAAAAGGACAAACAATTATTTGGACCATTGTGTCAATTTTTAACAAAATAACCCGGGATGTAAAGTAACATGACTAATAACAAATTGGTATCCCATGGGGTTGGTAAAGGCTGTGAGTAAGATCAACTAGCACACCACTACACCAAGGCTCTTTCAGTGCTACTAATGATACTCACAGTAATGCAATTGCCACTCAGTGCCTCCCCGGTCCTCTTGCATTACAAATGTTGAACGTCTCTCATTTTGTTAAAGTGAATTCTTCCTTCTCACTTCCAACTAGGCCGCAGAGTTAGGACAGACAATAAATGAGAATGTTATCAAACCCACCCAGGAGAAGGTAACATTGATGTTTGAGGTTGTGGGCTTGGTGGCGGGCTGTAGTGCTACTGACAGTGAACGGCTTCAGAGGTGAATGTGTGCTTCAACACGATGCGTGTGGGAGATGGCTCTGCACTGTTAACCGACAAAAGCAACGGAGATAATGTTGACATCTTTGATTTGATGGCTTTTCTAGTCTGACTATCTGCCTCTGCAATTATTGAACTTATAGATGATGCGATTCTTTGCTCCTTTCTGAAATCTTCCACAATGAAATGATTGCCGCTCTGTTTACGGTCTTTCTAGAGAAAAGCAGTCTTATGTAATTTTTTGTACCACCGTTTTAATATATAATAATATAGGAATATAAACATATGTGTATATTAAAATAAAATTATATCATACGTCTTTGATATGGAAATTCCAATATGTTGTAATTGAAGGTATGGCACCCTTGCAGGGCTTTGTCCCTTTCTCTGCCTCTGTTGCTTAAAACCAAGCTGTTTTGGGTAATATTAAGGCTTTTGCATTGTACACTTCACTGTAGGGATATGTTCTGTAATAATAAGGCTGATTAGGCTGTCCAGAAAGGTCACTTATCAAGATGTATTTCAACACCAGGTGTACCACACACACTGGTTTGCTTTTGCGTTCTAACATCCAGTAGCCATTGTCTATGTGTGTGTATGTGTAACATTGAATGTTTAGAACTGCACAACACAGCCGCATTTGTCCAGCAAATCTTTGAGAATGTGTTTGCATGATGGTTTAAAAGTCTTATTTTTCTGATGCTGTGGCTTATCCAGGTTAAAGAAGGGAAGTTGCTAGATGAAATGACAGTAGGCATCTCTGGGCTGGCCAACAAGGTAGGACGGTGGAGGACAGAACCTCTACTGTACGTGTGAATCCATAACCAGTCTCCTCAGCAAGGAACTCTGCCTCCCAGCCCTGGTATACTTCTACTCATTGGCCCTCATTCAGACCGCCCTTTAAAAACGCCATAAGGTCTGCTCAACAAATTAATGGAAAATAGTGGCAGGGTCTGTTTCCATTCAGATTCCTGGGTGGAGACTGGTTTGGGTGTGTTGTATATGTTTCACCAATGTTAACTGAATTTTCCGTTTTTCTTTTGCTGCCATTCATTTGGTGGTGAGTACTGTATTCAATTTTACATGACATGTATTTTCACAAAGCTGCTAGTTTTAGAAATCATAAAATCGAAGACATTGCCGAGACTGGTTAAACACAGTTCTCTAGCTACGCATTAAAGATTGTTTAAACCACATTGATGACTTAAAATGTGTTTAGTAGTGTGTGTAAATATATATATCATTTCAAATGACATCATTTCAAATGATATATATATATATATATATATATCGTGTCATTTGAAATGATCAAGTGTTAAAAGTTTTGCGCTGATTATTCTGTAGATACTGTTCCTGTGATACATTGATATTCTCCTAAATATACAGTTTCATTGTTTTGATGATGTACAACTTAAATTTTGCGTAATGGATCTCAATAATCAGAAGCAAAGCTAGGGTTTTAACACACAAATTGCATTGGTAAACTGAAACACTTCGCCATAGGTTCAGGGGGCTGGCTCCAAGCTGACTGATCTCTTCATGGGAAAAACCGAGGATGGGTGAGTACAGTGAGCTACTGACCTTCATCCCCACATCACTTCGGTCGATGCATGGTGTAAAGCATAACCACAACCTCCTTGGCTTCAGATCCACTGGAGACAGCTACCAGAACATGGAGTCGACCGGGGTCTACGAGGCTGGCTCCGGGCAGCCTCCAGCCAAGGACTTCTGGGAAACCTTTGGCAGCAACACCTCCCTGAAGCCCAAGAAGTCCCCCAGCAGCGACAGTTGGACCGTGGCGGACAACTCCACCAAGAAGAGCTCCGACAGTTGGGACAATTGGGGCTCGGAGGCGGCGTCAAACAACAAGCACAGCACCGGGGACAGTTGGGAGGCCTGGGACAACAACTGGGAGAAGGCGGGCGACGCGAAGCCCACTAAGAGCCCTTCAAAGCCCGCTGAGGAAAGCTGGGAGAATGCAGACTGGTAGTGGTCACACGCACACACACACACACACACACACCCCCTCACCTTACCTCTCTTCCTGGTCCTTTCTCATCCCTCCATCTCACAGACACTTTCAGGGAAAGGAAATTCCGATCTTGTTAATCCATTTTTATATCATAGCTATTCATGAGTTGCCATTTCTGATGTCAAAGTGTCTTCAGTGGATTCATTTGAACTCAAAAATCAACGTCAATTTCTATTTCCTCTTGTGAATAAATCTGTGTTTATGTCGGGTGAGTTAGTGGGGCCTTTGATTTCACCTTACATTTATTTATGCATAAGGTTGCGTTTATTGTCAAAAGCGTATACCCCATCTACATGATAACCCTCCTCATTTTGGTACAGTATTCTGCCTCAAATAATAGTGTTGTGTAGAATATTCAAATGAGCTAAAAATGTACATGGTAATCTAGTATCAAAATGTAGTTGGCAAATGTTTTATATATTTTTGATGCATGATTTATTATTTATGTTTGTCTTGCAAGTATTAAAAGCTCAAGGAAGTATACTATATTGTTGAAAAGACAGCTTAATTATAGAAATTGGTGAAGATATTCATGTGGATGAAATAAATTAAAATAGGGAAACTGGTTTGTAAAAGTCACCTACTTTTACAAACCAGAAATTTGCTCAGATTCATCTCTAGGTTCACATCAAATTTGAGTGGCCAAATATGAATTCATCTTTTGGGGAAGTGGTAAGCGCAAACTAGGGTTAGTAAAACAGAAGTTGTACCTTCATGAAACCATGTCCCCGTGACAAACGTTTAAAGCTTCTTAAACGTCTCTCCCCGTCTAAAACTTCTAATTTTGACCTTAATCTGACAGGCAAGCCCTTTCATAAAACTTAAACAGGAAGAAAAACTCCTTTTAAAATCTTCAATTAGGTAAAAAACAAAAATCGATTTAACCCATGATAATAGGAAAGAACATTTGTATTTATTGTATAGATTTTATTTTCAAATAAAATATTTCATAGGGACCTGATTATATTTTCTTAAAATCAAAAATGTATATCAGAATATTTGAAGATGCATGATTGTATTCTTTTCACAAATGTTTGCCATTCTCAATTTGTAGAATCCCATTTTAAATCCCTGCCTTATTGCTCATTGGTGCACTCGGTCTGAGCCATATATAGATGCATATTTACCCAGCATGCCATGCTGGACGGTTCATAATTATGTCCTGGGCAATAGGCAATATCATATTTTAAAAGTTTCCTCTGTATAGTGATGATTCTCTGAATCGTTTGTAAAGCTGGATTGTGCGTGCTTCATTAGTCATCTAATTTAAGGATAAAAAAACAGGCATACTTCATACATGGAGTATGTCTACGACTAGAGGATTTGACACTTTTCTAACTCTGGGTGTCATGGACATACACCTATGAGCTTAGTTTACCAAATGAATTGTTATTTAGTGGGGTTTCCATACACCAACAAAACGTAATCTCTGTCCAGGGCGTTTTATATGCTATAGTTCCCCCATAGACGCACAATGTGTTGATGTTACAAACTGATAGGAATTTTGTCTGCTGTGACCCCTTATTCAAAGTTATGTCTTTTCTTTCCCAATTTTAGGTTTGTGTACAATCCATACAACCTCTTGCATGTTATCGATATGAATTATCAGCTTTGTTTCTTTATATATATGTCCTGTTCACCCTGCATGGCCCCATATGTGTAAGACCTATGACTTTGTACATTTCGAACAGAAATACTATTGTAAGATGTCAGCATGTGTTGTGAAATGCAGGAAGTGTTGAATAGAATTGAAGTCTTCATTAGTGTGCTCTAATTGTTATAAAACACTATTAATTGGTCCCATGCATGCATTGGACAAATGTATACCAGATGTTTTGGAATATAATAGCTATTCTAGGTGATGTGAGTGCGGTTCCCATGGTGCAACGTGCTTGGACTTGAAAGATGTAGTCCCCCTGATCCCATGTACGGCCTCCACTGCCAATGTGGAGCAACTCCAAACCCATCCATGTTTTAGTGTTCGGTTGAGGCTTTTGTGTTATAACCATTCTAACTGCCCCTAGTTGTCACAAGTGCAGATACTAACAAAAGTAAATAATGGTCACCATTGCAGATACTAACAAACGTGAATCCTAGGCTTTTAATCCTATCTGATGCTGTGATGCGGTGTGTCGCCATGTTCTCTGCTGTAAATGGCCGATCTGTAACTCATTCACGTGAAGAGGGGACGGGTACCTCCCTTTGTGGGCCTCCTTAGGTGTCATTCAGGGTCATTTTGGGAGCCTTCCTCTGACTTCCCCTTCTGGATATATGTGATCCGACGGCATTCTGGCGACTCGCTCCCCAAAGTCGCCTATACATTCCATCCCATCTCTTCCCTTGATAGGTTTACTGTGTTGAGAACTTGATTTATGTAACCCGGGGGGGGTTACACCCAAGGTGTGCTATCTAGATGGGTCTGATGCATTCACATGTCCTCAACTGTGACGACCCAGGGACACCCACTGCAGAGGGCCCTCTGCTGCCCCCCCCCCCCAACCCGGGCTATGATTTCCAAAAAAAAAAGTTGTATTGGTGTTTTTTTTGTGGTTGCAGTAAACCCTTTTCTTTTCATGATGATTGCTCTTATGACATACTGAGTTTTATGCGTGTGCCTTGTGAATAAACATGTATGATGAAGTGGTGTAGGTCGAGATATATTTCACTTTCTCTGCTCTTTTAAGTCCCCTTGTAATGTATTGTCAATGGATGTTGTTATTGATCATGTGTCTGGTGTATTGGTCTACGGGGAACAGTGTATATTGTCATCACTATTGAAATATCAATGGTTTGGTGATGTGGGGAAAATATTGTTGAGTTTATAGTTTATATAGAGTTTATAGATGGCATATTGTTAGAAATCCATTCATTGCGATTAAATAAGGCAAAATCCTAGTTTTGAATATATTTTCATGTGAGCATAAGAAAGTGCAAAAAAATATTCGAATTATTCGAATGTCATTACGGTAGGTGTTATTACAATGTTGCAACAATGCGATATTTGTAATTTGAGGACGATGTGAGGAAAATCCTTCTCATTGCAGACAGATCCATCTACCTTGTGGCCCGCCTACAAGGCGTGGTGTTGTATCCCATTTCGTAAACTATTTCATTGGAGGGGGGATCCTAAAACAGCATCTATGGCCGAGCTCGAGGGTAAGTAGCGTCTGAGCCGATACAAATGCGTTATGAGCGGTTAGTTAGTAAGAGGGCATTTGAATGTAGCGACGCCGATACATTGTTGATTGTGTTTCTCTCAGTGTATCGGACGTAAATTGTAAATAAGACCAACTCGCTGAGATAACAGGCTGCAATGGTGGACCGGAGCGGATAGCAAGTCAATGACCTGATGTTAGACGATCAAATATTACATGTCTGGAAGTTTAATTCGCTGATATTGAAGGAATAGCCTGAGCGCCGAATATATGGCGATCACACGTGTTAAGTGGCTGCATGAATGGCGGAATGAATTAGTGTGCGTTAGTTTCGGGTGTTGCATATTATTTGTTAGCATCGACTGGTGGATGCACATTCCGTCATCAGGCACATAACGTTACATCCCAATCCCCTCTTCCAACTCTCCACACATCAGCAGGGCTATAAATACAACGTTTGACAGCTTTTAGACCTGTATGTGTCTTAATGCATTGCTTTGCTGAACCGTAAGCTGTATCCTGTCATGGCCTAGCGTTCATCTTTAATTGTGGCTAATCGCAGTTTCAAGTATGTCCATTTCATTCACATTTGAAACCAGGCATGTAACATATGTCAGGCAAAACTGCGATTGCGACTAATTCCCCCGTGCTAGAACGTAGGCCTACCCCAGTGTATGTTGATCTCTAAATGTAACCTTTAATAAGCTCTTCATCAATTAATAATACATCAATAATAAATTTGATTTATTATCCCACCACCCATCCAAGAGTATTTTTGCATTTGCCAGATTGCTCAGAGAACTATTTGATTGTCAAATTGGCTTGAAATATTGGTTAGAAATTGGAGACAGAAGATTACAAACCTATCCTTAACGATGGAAGTGAATTGGACCAATGCTAAACACTTTATGCAGACTAGTTTATCATCGCATGTTACCCTCTAGTGGTGTAGGTAGGTTTTCAAACCCTATTTGGAAGACTGAAAAAACACCAACAATTGCCTGTGTGCAGGAGGCCTCTGCGCTTGAATAGCTTACTTGACAAAGGCCTAACAAAAGCTGTTACCCAAGGCTTACCTTAAAGTGGTCTGGTATTCATACAGTCTCATTAAAAAGCACACGTATTCTTGATATTAGGGATCGACCGATACCGTTTTTTTAGGGCCGATACCGATACCGATATTTTTTCATCAGCCTTAGCCGATACGCCGATACGGACTTTCTTGAGCCGTTTTTTATTTTATTTTTTTTAAAGAAACATTTATTGAACTTCAATATAAAAAACAATATTTAACAAATAGTAAAAACAGGTGAAGTAGAACAAGTAAGAACAAGTAAGAACAAGTAGATGAACAATATTTAACAAATAGTAAAAACAGGTGAGGTAGAACAAGTAAGAACAAGTAGATGAACAATATTTAACAAATATTAAAAACAGGTGAGGTAGAACAAGTAAAAAATAAAAAAAAAAATCGGCGAAAATCAGCCGCGTATCGGCCAATACCGATACACGTAAAAAACGTGAATATCGGCCGATAATATCGGCCGACCGATATATCGGTCGATCCCTACGATATAACCCAAATATTGTTGTCCTTGCAGGGAAGCTGACACAATGTTTTTTACAGCAACGCTCTGAGATTGATTAATCAACTCATCACCTTTCAATTAGGTGATGTATTGCTTTATTTTGTTCCATTCTGTATTAAACAAAAGTATGAAAAAGGAATACAGAAATAGAATAGCAAGTGTACGTACAAGAGGCCAATTTTAGTGTGGCGCCAGCTGTCCTGTGCCACCATGTTTTAATACAATCCAGTGATCCTGAGAATGAAATACGTGTGGTATACCAGTCATGGAGCTAACCTCAGGCAACCAAGTCTTTGAGTTGTTAAAATACATGGGTGCTTCTTAATAAGTGGTTGTTTACTTCACAGGGTCCTGTAAACAAATAAAACAGCAGTGATGCCGCCCCCATCTGACATTGTGAAAGTTGCAATTGAATGGCCTGGTGCCAATGCGCAGCTTATTGAGATCGACCAGGTCTGTACTCGTTCTCTGCCATGCTTTTAAACACCTCTAATATCCTCTCTACAGTCTGTTAAACAAGCACTTGGAGGCATGTAGACTGAGATTTCGTTTTAACTTCTGTTGTAAACCGAACACTGAGAATAATAGACGGTCAGAGCGTTTGATCTATATTGCAGTTGAAACTGGAAGACTTAATCTTGACACGGCGGTTATATTTCTGACAGTACAGATAACTGCAGATTGTATTCAGGAACATATTACAATGTTGTATAACTGGGTAGATTCAAATGATCCTGATCAATTATAATATTCCTGGCTTTTTTGTCGAAGCATACCAATTTATTTCCCATGCATTTATAATAAATTGCTTGTTTACAGAAAAAGCCTTTGTCTTCAATTGTGAGGGAGGTATGTGATGGGTGAGTACAACACTTTCTATATTGATTTATTACTTAATGTATTTATTTATATGTAATAATCGAGGTAAATTCATTCAATGTGCATATTAAAGTGTATGATTGGTCACCAAAGACGGGAATAAAAGGTTGAACAGCAGTGTCCAATTGCCTTCATGTTGCATCAATAAAAAAAGAATATATGATCAGTTTAAAACAAAGTGTTAGGAAATAATGTACGCTGAAATAATGGTTGAAGACTAGTACAAATTAAATTGTATATTTTGGTAAAATCCACGTTTTGAAAAACATCCAGTATTCACACTTCTAAAATGATTTCCTCTTCTGTCTAAATAAGTGTTTTCCTTTGGTCAATGACCTCCTTAATGTTCTTAAAGCAGACTATCATCTCCAGACCGTCCCTGACTCTGTTTGTCCCCCGTTTCCTCCTAGAAATGTCTGCGTTTCTTTTTCACATCGTATCTTGCCTCATGTTTATTCCGACAATAAACACACTGCCAAAAAAATCAATTTCCATTCCATTTAAGTTTGCTGCAGTTCTCCCTCCCTGCGGAGCAGCTTTCCTTCCGTACACGCACAACGCCCACTTCTTGTGTCCTCTATCCATAAATCCTCCATCTGCCGTAACGAATAGACCTTCTGGAGGCCTCCGCTAGATTTCAAATATCTTTTTCTACCACGCGTGTACTGTTTGTCAATGTGTGGAAATTGTATGTGGGGTGAACACGGCCTACCCACATTCTGTTCTGAGAAACATGCATTTTTCAAAAAGATCTAGCTCATGGCGTTGACTAATGCCAAAGCATCTGCCACGGCTGCTCTGATGTTCCCTTTCCTTCCCTGTGCGGTTTTAGGTGGTCGCTGTCTGGGGCAGAGCAGTTTGCCCTCCGATATGCAGACGGGCCCCAGCTCTACATCACAGAGCAGGTGATCCCCTCTTACTTCTCGTTGTCGAGCGGACTGCGGTCAGAGTTTAACTTTTTAAAACCGCTCGCTTACCCGTTCTTCTGTTTTTGTCTTCTAGAGTCGGTGTGACATCAAGAATGGAACCATCCTGCGCTTAGCCATTTCTCCTGTAAGGCACCTATTTATCTATCTATTTATTTAAAAGTCGGTCATTTTTTCATACTTCTGGTTCATCAAACAATGCTTCATATTGTATGTGACAAGTTAAAAAAAGTTAAACGTCAAAAACACATCATGCAAGTCACTGGAATTGCCAAAAATCTTTACTTTTATAAGTGCGATGCTCTCATGGAAAGCATAGCAAATTAATCTCCTTTCAAGGCAATACTTTGGGGTAAAAAACGAACAACAACAATCCGATGGTGTGACTAATATAAGTACGTGCCCAGGCCCGTGCAGCTCGTCAGTTGCTTGAAAGGATCCAGTCCCATGGCATCGACGCGCGCCTGGAGGCCCTGAAGGAGCTGGCCAAGCTCTCCGCCGACCCCACCTTCGCCGCCGAGTTCATCACCATGGAGGGCATTGGCACGCTGGCCCGGCTCGTGGAGAGTGGCACTCAGTGAGTCTTCAACACCTAAGTGTATAGAAGGGATGCACAGACGTGTGCAGTGTTGGGCGGGGAATCAGCTTCAATGCTGGGTTTATTTAATGGAGGGCTTTGTATTTTTTGATGTCATTGGTTATCATATTTCTCTTGTCTCTAGTATCACTGCATATTTGAGTGTTTCTGTTATTCCTACCATCTACATGTTTTCCAAGATGTTGGTGAAAAGTGCAGTGTAGTGTAAAGTTTTAAGGGCACCCCCCAGCAGGCGTACTTCCTGTTCTTGTCTGGTAACCATAAAGCAGACTCAACCCAATAAAGTCTGTATGCACTGAATACAAGTGTGAAAAAATGGGGAATAAAACGTGAATGTTCAAAACTGTTTGTCCTGAAGCTTTGGCGAGATGCTGGCGTTCACACTCACAGCCTTTCTGGAGCTGATGGATCATGGCATAGTTTCCTGGGACCTTCTTTCCCTCTCCTTCATAAAACAGGTATGACTAACTTATTTATGTTCCACTGTTTCACTCTTCAAGGTCTTCTTGGGTTTTATGCAAAAAGTTACATTTCATAAGAAAAGTTTGGAGCTCCGGCTTTAAGTGCTACGCATGAATTGACAATATTTTCTTTTCTTTTCATTTACTTGACCTTCCACCCTTTGTGCTACCGGAACTGAGTGGGTTGCTGTTGCCTAGCAACTCGCTGTGCCTTATGTTACTTGGATGGGTCTTTTTTATTTATTTATTTTTTCTACTTTGTGAAAAGCTAAGCTAATGTTCTTTTAGTGGAATGCGCTAGAACTTTGGATTGACTCTGCAGGCATAAATCCAAATTCCAGACAGCTCTGAATGAAAATGTGTTTTACTGCTGATTTAATTTGCCATATGGCATATCTTAATCAAGAGCACTTCTGCTGTTATATATTAATAGATTCAGCGCACATCCAAGCAGTGCATACAGATCTAAATGTAGATATCGTTGGTGAGAGCAAAGTTGTACAGCGTTTCCCACTCCCAGCATGGTCTGCATTCTTTCAAATGCACGGACCCTTAACAGATCTATCTGGGCGATTAGAGCGTTTGATTGGTCCACTAACAGACTGCTACCCATAAATGTGGTGATGCACCTTTTGATATTTAACCTGGTTCCGAATAGCTGTCTATTATCTACATGCAATTGCAAATCATTATTTCCTTTGAATCTGAGTTAAGGTATCTGGCGTTCTGCAACAGGCCCTAAATCATTGACAACTCTTAAACTGAACAGAGTTCAATGTACATTGTTATCACATTATACTTTTTTATCTTATATTTTCTTATCTAAAAAATAAGCTTGCTGAGCAATTCATTTCCTAATCTTAACTACTACTACTTTTTAACTATGAGCTGGTACCAAACAGGCAAACTGTACATTGTTCTAATTTTACATTTAAGATTTACTGCAATGCATTCTCTTGTAATGAATGGCAGCACTAGTTAATGCACTATTGAAATTATGTCTGTGTGTGTGTGTGTATCTAGTGATTGTATGGACAACATGTAAGCATATTCTCAGTCTATCCTGAATTTCAAAAAGAGTGATGTCTCTTAGTAGAACGCTTGATTAGGACAGGAGGACATTGTACAGTAGGGCAATGTGGTGCTGTGTTATTCATGGAATTTTTAAGTTATCTTTCCTCATACACAGTCCCCCTTTCTACAGAGAAAGGGAGCAAATGTATAAAAATGAATAAGCATGTGAAGTAGCTATTACTCGATGAGTCACCAGCAGTCACACATCTGTTACTGTAGTCACACACCTCTACGCTAGCAGCACACTCAGCGAGCTGCACTCAGGAATAATAATTATATCCAAACAGACCACCAAAGCGCCATAACACAACCGCCTACAAATCCAGAGAAAATGTCCTTGTATTGCATCTCAGATTTGATAGTTTAGCCCAGACAAGGCAACCCCTTCCTTTGTCAGAGAGTGACAAAAACACATCTTTAAATGTAAATGTTATTTTAGGGTTAGGCGTGTGGTTCCCAGGAGGTACACAGGATGATCCAAGTCAGCACACATAAAAATACAATGAAACAGAGGATTTTGACGATGCAACTGTAAAACGGGCAATAAGTAAGGCAAACAACAAACTGAGTTCTACGCCGAATGTATTTGCGTAACGGTAGAACGTGAGGCAGAAGGGAGTTTACGACTAGACCCATTCAGCGCGGGAAGGGCTGTGTATTAACAAGTAGGGCTGAAAGATTAGGAGAAATAATCGAATTGCGATTATTTTGACCAATATTGCGATATCGCGATTTTTATTTTTAAAGTTCCTTATGTCCTGTATTATTCACTAAACTAGCAATTAATCATTCTATAGTATGACCAACACAACATTGAAAGTAGTCAACATATAAACTGCCCTTTCCTTTAAGCCAGACCTAAGTCGGAATGGGGAACGTGTCATCTCCTCTAACCTACGTGCGTTCGAGCCATGAGGCCAGAAAAACATGGATGCTCACACTTAACTACAAGAAGACAAATGCATTATTATAATTCTAGATTAGCTAAGAAAATGATCTAGTTCTGAAAAAAGTTGACAGTAAGGGAGCCGACTATACATTGCTGTCATCGTAAGAGAACCCTCCAATAAGAAAAAGTGCTATTAGTTACAATGCTAGCTGCAGTATCGGTATCGGCATCGAAACATCTCTACTTCAGACGGGTAAAAGGGTGCGTGGCGTCCCCAGATCGCGGGCTACGTGAACCAGCCCATGGTGGACGTGTCCATCCTGCAGCGCTCGCTGGCCATCCTGGAGAGCATGGTGCTCAACAGCCACAGCCTGTACCACCGCGTGGCCCAGGAGATCACCGTGGGACAGCTCATCGGCCACCTGCAAGTGTGAGCATACACACACGCACAGGAGCCCCCCCACCCGCTGCTGTGGGGGGGGTGGAGGGCGGAGAGGAGAGGAGTGGTCCGGCGGTGGCGCTCTGAATTATTTTGTTATCCCCCCCCCCCATTGACTAGAAGAGCTGAGGTTGTCTGTGTGTGACCCGCCGGTGGTTGCTATGGGGACCTGTCATATCGATAACAAACCAGCATGTCTTTTATCGCACCAATTCTTTTTTGTTTTATCAATGTCTCTTTTGATAGCTGGTAGCCTTTCAGAGCTCTAGAGTTTTTGACCCACACAAGCGATGTGATGAAGATGGTGTGTTCAATAGGATAGGATTCCCAACAACCTCAGCCTGGCGGTAAAAGACTAAAGTAATAATAACTACCAATATTGTTGTCCCCACCCCCCGGCGAACCCAGACCAACACCCTCAGTGTAGTACGGGTTCGACCTCACATGTCTGTGGAGCAAAATGCTTCTAATGGTTTGTTGCCTGTCGTTGACCTCCTCCACAGGTCCAACCAGGAGATCCAGACCTACGCCATCGCCCTCATCAACGCTCTGTTCCTGAAGGCCCCCGAGGACCGGCGACAGGTCAGCCTCCAGCCCGTGGCGCTCCTCCGAAACGCTCATAGGACTAACTGGGGGAGGGGGAGATAACATGTTACACTCTGCGTAATGCTGCGTGCTCACTCACACTAACAGTTTGAAATAACAATGAATGTTTCATAATCCAGAGTGGGTTAGTGGACTCACTTAGCTGTGTATACTGTGTAAGGATCTTTGGATAAAAGACGTATTGCCTCCCCGTGGATTCATATCGGTGTGGAACTGAGGGCCAGTCGATTGGATGCTAATTTGGATAGAGTCTGCTAGCGCTCATTCTTTATATTTTCTTGGACTGGTGACGTCATTTAAAAATCAACCAACCCAACCCTCGTGAGTTTCCTTCTACTTTTACTTGTGCTCCATATTATTTAAAACTGTAAAAAAATTCAGTACAGCATCACAATTCTAAGAAATGATTACACTCAAGTATATAACATTTATGTGCAAATATTGTACTCTCTATTTACTAGAATCCTATACACGGTTCCCCTTTGGGTTCCATACGGGAAGGACATGTCGAGTGTTTCAGGCCAGGAAAACCTGGTGCCAAAAAGGACATGCAGTCCCACCAAGGACACAACACCTGCTCCGTCAGACACCCTCATGTATTAGGAAGGGACAGCAAAGCACAGCCTGTGGAACAACACTTGAGATTTCCCGTTCTCCTCAATTTGACCCGTGAAATTGTGTTTGCAGCACAACTGAAAGTACAACTGACTCTGCGGAGGGGCAGTATGTCTTGTCGGGTGTTTGGTGTTATTAATACATATCATACCATCTGTGTATGCTTCCACACAGCGCACTAACACACTGCCGCGGCACCTCATGCCTGGCTGCCTCTTCTTCTTCTTCTTCTTCTTCTTCTCCATGTCCTGTCTTATCATTGCCCGGCTCCCTGTCCCCCAGGCCAGGTTTGTCCAGTTACGTGTCAGTCGAGTACCGTGGTTCTCAAGGTAACTCGCTTCTCGTGGCAGCAGGAGAACAGAGTTACCGCTTTACATTTTCACCCATCGCATCCAACTGGTTCCCCGGTCTGAGCCAAGCCTTAAACCTATTACCCTTTTTTACCGAATTTTGCCTTTTGAGTAGCGGGAGTTCATCTCCACACTGTACATTTACATTGAGCCATAGCAATTGATACGACATCCAGTTGGTTGAACTCTTTCAAACCAGCCGAGCTCACAAATTGCTTGGGCACGACCAACTCGAAAGCAGTGACGGGGGTTATGGGGGACGTTCCCAGGGGCCAGACGATATGTATTTCACCATGGTAACGCTCGCGCGCTCTGCATGCATGCTGTATCTGTCGGCGTTCTGCATGTACAGTATATCACGGCCCATGCGCAAGTTTGTAAGTACTGTTTCCATCACTGTTGCACCTTCCCTCTCCTCACACCCCCACACCCCCATAGGCGGAGTGTACTAACCCACTGGATCAGCAGCTCACTGTGAGTACAGTCCCCACCCCCCCCCCCCCCTCTGTTCTCTCCCCCCCTCCATTGACTCCTCTCTCCTGTTCCCCTGTTGAGCCATTCAAACGCTATGTGCTACGTGGTCTCTGTCCTTCACACAACCAGGCCTCGCTTTAGCACCTGGACGGACCCTTGAAGACGGACCACACACACACACACGCACGCACGCACGCACGCACGCACGCACGCACGCACACACACACACACACACACACACACACACACACACACACACACACACACACACACACACACACACACACACACACACACACACACACACACACACACACACACACAAGGTTGAATTTGATAGTTATGTAATCATGCGCTGGTATAAGACAGCATGCAGCCTACTATATAAGTCCCAGAGGGGAGATGTTGGAGTCATTGTAGCAACCCAGGGCAGTTAAACGATTTGAAAAGTGGTAAACATTTATGATCAGACCAAGTATGTCCAGCGTGAGAGTAATCGGCTCACTTATCAGTGGCGGGGGGCAAATGGCATTGCGTGTGTTGTTTTTTCGGAGGTGTTTTAACTCTATGCGCACTTCCCTTAGTCAGCTGCTTTGCTCTTGTTTGATGTTCAATGCGGGAAGAAATGCTAAGGAGAGAAAAAAAATTGTGCCGCATCTGTCAGGTTGTTTGACTCCCTTCTCCTCTCTCCCCAGGAGATGGCGAGCACTCTGGCTCAGAAACACCTGCGCTCCATCATCCTCAATGTGAGTCACAGGCCCCAGAGTGCACACAACACACAACTAATGGCTGGTGTAACTGCAATGGTCGACGGTAAATTAGTCGTCCGATTTTTCGAGGGGTAGAATCAAGGGGCCGGGATGCCTTTTGATAGGAAGCGTCTCTGAGGGGACGGATTCACTGCACCAAGCCGTCTTTCATGAGCAGTGACACCTTTCTTGTAGAGTTGATGTACCAACATTAGAAAGTATTGGATTAGGGAAGCTGATTTCCCTGGTCTAATTCTTCACAGAGCTCCCTCTAGATGTCAGTAAAGGACACTTTGGTAGTATTGCAGTGTTCCTATGTTTGCATAAGCAACACAACAGTTTCATATTCAAATGCTCATTCCTGTCCAAATATTCATTCTTTCAATTCCCAGTCAATCTTTTGATGAGGTACTTCAAAAATCAGTTGAAGTACAGTTGAAAAACAGTTTTTTTTCTGTCTCATTATAATGAGACGGATTAAGCAGTTAACGTCTCAAACGTGCAAATTTAAAAACGGTTTGCTTAGAATTATACACTGGTACTGCTGTCGTTTGTGCATTCTAGTTACATAAACCCCTGTCTGAATCGTAATGCGATTTCTATTACAGCATATCATCAGAGGAAACCGGCCAATCAAAGCAGAGATGGCCCATCAACTTTATGTTCTTCAGGTGCTGACCTTTAACCTTTTGGAAGAACGTATGATGACCAAGATGGATCCAAATGACCAGGTAAATAAATTGATCTCTATTTTGATATGATGTGTTGTTCCACTTTTTCTTTCACAAAAGTATTTTTATGGTTGACGTGACTGTTACTAATGGGAATGCTTAGCTGAAAAGTGTTAGTGTCGCGGTTCGGTAACCCCTTGATCTGTAGTTTGGGTTGGGTTCTCCATATCACAGCACACGCCATCAAGAGATAACTTTGAAGTCGTGCTAACGCTACTGTTCCTGTTGGTTTGTGGCGGTCCAGGCTCAGAGGGACATCATCTTCGAGCTGCGCAGGATTGCGTTTGATGGAGAGAACGACACGGGGGGCACAGAGAAGAGGAAGGCCATGTACACAAAGGACTACAAGATGCTGGGCTTCACCGTGAGTCTGCCCCGCGCCGGCTCTTATGTTCATGCATCCCTGATAAGGCTGCCCGAGAAAGGCTCTGAGTTGAACTCAAAGGTTTTCAGTGTTGCTTTTTTTGCTTGCCAATTATCTGAACTAAACTAAACAGCAAAGGACAAAAAAATCTTATTTTCATCTTTCAAATCATCTCCTTTAATTGGTCTTTTAATTGTTGATCTTTAAATGTTTAGAAAATGTGATTCCTGCCATTGCAAAGCACCATGAAGGGCTTTGAGTTTGAAGGGTGCTGTACATAAACCTGTCTCTTGCCTCGCCTCGCCTCTCCCCGTCTTCTGCGGCCGCAGAACCACGTGAACCCCGCCACGGACTTCACCCAGACGCCCCCCGGCATGCTGGCCCTGGACAACATGCTGTACCTGGCCAAGCTGCACCAGGACACCTACATCAGGGTCAGCTCCCCGCTCCCTAGAAGCTCCTCACTCACCCTCACGGGCCGACCGGTAACACTGCTGCCTCTCCTTCCCCCCCCGCCCACAGATCGTCCTGGAGAACAGCAGCCGCGAGGACAAGCACGAGTGTCCGTTTGGCCGCTGCGCCATCGAGCTGACCCGCATGCTGTGTGAGATCCTGCAGGTCGGAGAGCTCCGTGAGTACTTTGGAACAGCCCGAGGCTAAACAATGTTGTTCTTAATCCTCAAACTCAATCATGTATTTCCTCCCCAACACCAGCGTGAAGCAATAACAATGAGGCGGAAGAAGCGGCTCCCTGAAATAGCAATCGTTTTTATTATTTGCGCGCCTTAATAAATCCTTACCTCCACGGTGTTTGCGCAGCGAATGAAGGCTGCAACGACTACCACCCCATGTTCTTCACCCACGACCGGGCCTGGGAGGAGTTCTTCTGCGTCTGCATCCAGCTGCTCAACAAGACATGGAAGGAGATGAGGGCGACGGCCGAGGACTTCAACAAGGTCAGAGGCCCATACGTGGAACATACATTGTGTGTTTTTTGAATGTAAAGGCCGCCTGAATCAGCACTGTGCATTGGTTATGGGGGTAAGTCTGGAGGGTTGATGTCGACCCTTCCTCTACAGGTGATGCAGGTCGTCCGGGAGCAGATCACCAGGGCGCTGGCCATGAAGCCGGCCTCCCTGGACCAGCTGAAGAGCAAGCTGCGCAGTCTGAGCTACTCTGAGATCCTGCGTCTCCGCCAGACGGAGAGAATGAGCCAGGACGATTTCCAGTCTCCACCCATCATGTGAGGCTATGTCTGAAACAGGCTTTTGACTCGTTTGCATTCGTACCAGACCGTGAAGACTGGAGCCCACAGTCCTACTTTGTACACTCGCTCATTTTGATTTAGCCACTTAATGAATAAATCAATAATTATCTAGATTTATTGATTTATTCATTGAGTGACTAAAACAAAAATGAGTGGCTATAAAAAGAAGGATGATTAAATCCACATATAGGGCTTGTACACCAGAGTGCATCATGGGAGGTTCTGTTGTTGATACTGCCATTATGAGAGGACTCAACAGAGTCACTGTAAAATAAATACGCAACGGCACCATGCCTTCTTGTGCCACGTCTGGCATGAGAAAACGCTGCGGCAGTGTCAAACACGGCAATGTCTCCCCATAATGACAAATCGTTTCAGGATTAATGACTTAACAATGAAAAAAACGTGCTAACACAACGTGCTAACACAACGTGCTAACACAACGTGCTAACACAACGTGCTAACACAATGAAAAAAAACGTGCTAACAACACAGCAGCGAACAGCCCAGCACTCCTAGTACTCCTGGTCATTGCTAAAGATCTCCCCCACAGAACCAACCCCCCTCTCTGCAGTGGCTAGGAGGGCGCTGGTACCTTATCCTGCCTTTAAAACCAAAATATTTGTGCCGCAGAATATTGTGTACTGCCTTTGCCGCGCGGTGTTATGCACGTCCTCCATCAACGCCCACGCGCGCGTGTGTCGGCGGCACCTTTCATGCTTTTTGCAGTGAGCTGCGGGAGAGGATCCAGCCCGAGATCCTGGAGCTCATTAAGCAGCAGCGCCTCAACCGCCTGTGCGAGGGAAGTTGTTTCCGCAAGCTGGGGAACCGCCGGCGGCAAGGTACGAAGCGGCACAGATGCTCCTGTTCTCTGCCCCCCCCCCCCCCCCCCCCCCCCCACACACTCATTCAGTGGAGCGGTAATGCAACCGGGGGGGGGGGGAACCTTCCACCCCCATTGTCACTCAGGTCCCTCTCTCTCCCCCCTCTCTCTGCTCCAGAGAAGTTCTGGTTCTGCCGCCTCTCCCTGAACCACAAGGTGCTGCACTACGGGGACCTGGACGAGTCCCCACAGGGGGAGGTTCCCTTTGAGCTGCTCAGCGACAAGAGTGAGTCAGGCGTGGTTTCAAATGCCTCCGTCCGACGACTCCTTGTGGTTCCGGCACGGCTGAGAATTTATTCTTTGTTTGGTTTTCTTGTTCTTTGCTGCAGTTCACGTGTCAGACGTAAAGTCCGTGGTTACGGGGAAGGACTGCCCACATATGAAAGAGAAAAGTGCGCTGAAACAGAACAAGGTACGGTGTCAGGCCGTCGGCTGTTTGTTTTCATTGGTGTTGGTTTCTGTAGTGGTGTGGGTCCCCCCGATTATGTGTGTGTATGAATTCTGTTAAACACATGTTCACTAGAGGGCACCATCACATTTACTTGGCCTCAAGGAGTCGTTTGGACTTTGCTGTTCCCGTGGCGACCACTGCTTAAGGGAGGGGCACCCATTATCCACGATTTCCATTTAGTCCTTTTCTTCTTATTTTCTTCCAGGAGGTGCTGGAGCTAGCATTCTCTGTTTTCTACGATCCTGACGAGACGCTGAACTTTGTAGCGCCAAACAAATATGAGGTAGGCTGCCAACGTGATCGCCATGTTATTTTTGTATGTTGAGTTTGATATTCCCTCGCTGACGTTCCTCTCGCTGTGTGTGTGTGGGGTGCAGTACTGCATCTGGACCGACGGGCTGTGTGCACTGCTGGGCAGAGAGATGAGCAGTGACCTGACACGCAGCGACCTGGACACTCTCATCAACATGGAGATGAAGCTCCGCCTCCTGGACCTGGAGAACATCACCATTCCCGAAGCCCCGCCCCCTGTGCCAAAGGAGCCCAGTTCATACAACTTCACCTACAACTACAGTTGAGGTGTGCGTGCAGGAGTGTGTGTGTGTGTGTGTGTGTGTGTGTGTGTGCGTCCGTCTGTCTGTGCGAGTGTGTTATTTGTGTGCATGAGTATAGTAGGTACGGGCATACTCTAGTTCGAGAGTAGATAAATATGAAGTCAAAAATAATTGTGTCTATTTTTAGCTACATCACAGGACTATTTTGTTTAGCCCTTGATACTGCATTCTAGCTTCATGATTATATTCTATTTGTATCTGAGTAATTAGCTTTTACATTCTTAAAAAATGCTGCCAAGGAGATGTGGTAGGTGTAGTCATTTGTGGGTTATTCACCTTGGCCTCCATATTCGACAAAATATATTGTGCAACAGTTAGCGAGTGACTGACATTCCATTATCGTTAGATTATATAAAAAGCCCATGTTTGTCAGAGACATTTCTGAAAAAACAAGTAATGGACAACTAAAAGCATACTCACCAGATTAATCACAAGTAACCTTGAAGTATTAATCCTTGATAAGGAATCAAATTTAAACCAAGAATTTAAAAAGCTACATTCCTATTATGTATACGTGTGTGTGTGTGTGTGTCCGTGAATCAATTTGTGCCAATTCAGATTTAAAGATTTTGTCTTTAAAGATAAAACAAAGTATTGCCTGCTTTAAATAATCTGCAAAAAATAATCCATACGGTACTTATCCATAAGGAAAATATTGTCTAAATCAGTCATAACACTATAAAACCTGTTTTTTCTCGCAAAAAACACAGCCTTAGCAGTAATAATGTCTATATATTTCAAAACATTTTATGTGATAGTTATGCGTTTTTTCTCACTGCATTTTGTTACTCCATCTGGTGTGCCCTCACAAAAAAAAAAAACTTCTCACGCTTCTAATGCTAAAATAGTCTTTTTTTTAATCCTGAGTCTTCAGGCCTCTTTAATTATCATCTTTTTTTTAAAGTTCATATCAACGAAGACCATTTCCCCAGCTTTGCCTTAGTACAAGTGCTGCAAGTAAAATGTCGGAAATGTGTTTCATAAACATGAAACAGCTCGCATTTTTGCATTTCAAGCAGTCTTGATGGTGTGCGTAAAAACGTAAAACTATATTTCATTTGATTTTTATAATTTCAATATGTTTATTGCATATTTTTCGTGTTGTATTTGTGTCACTTTTATCTTCTATGGGTATTCATTGCGAGTGGATATTGTCATTTCAAATGCAGAATATAAATATATTTTTATAAACTATTGTGTAACTTTGCCGGCTGTGAAACAAAATTGATAATGACGTAGTCACACTGGTCTATTTAGTCAACCCTCGGTACGGCCTCAGTAACGGCAGACATGTCGTCTCATGGGGACAGTTTATATGTATTGGCATTTATTATTTGTTGAAAAAAGTAAAATCATGAATGTCACGTGTTTCAATACTAATATGACCGGTTGACCTTTTCCAGGTAACAAAAAAATGAAGTAAATAATGCCTTTTACTGCTGATCCTGTGGCAGCGCTAGTGAGTTCTCTTTGAAAAGTGTATGATTTCATGTGGCAGGTGGTGATGTATTTTGTATTTTATTTTTATCTTTTGTATTTTATTTTGCTCCTCAAATGTTGAAGCTGCTATCAGAATAGTGTACAGCAACAGCTATAATTCATCAGTAACCACCAACAAACGTTTGTTGTTGCGCTGGATGTACTAACTCTGGACACTTGGAGGTCTGAGCATCTTGCTTGACCCGCTAAACCACTTATAGCTACTTGCTAGTGCTAGTTACAAATGACGTGTTGTACAGTACAAAATAACAACATTCAATCTAAATATGTTTTTCATAATTGGATACCTGTATATATAGTGTGTTACTTCATTGAAACATGTATGTGTGAATAAATACAAAGTCTAACTTAATATTTGAATTGCATTTTTTGTTCATAGAACAACAAGAAGTTTTTCAGATTGCAAGTTTCACAAGCATACACAAAACAGAAAACCTTGTTATGTATCGTTGTTATAGATATACAAACATGTGTGTGAGTGTGTATTGGCTTGGGTGTCGATTTATTCTAAAAATCAACAAAAAATGGCAAAAATAATTTGACGTAAATTAAAAAGATTTTTAATATGCAAATAGCTCAAAATAGATTTTAACACAGTCATCTAGAATAGACCACTTATTTTTTTAAGATAATGATGTTATAGGCAGGAGATCGAATAGAGTTGATCCACTTGAATAACGAGAACCCAGACAAAAGCCATTGAAAGCTAAGCAGAAACAGTTACCACATCAATCAATTTGACACCGAATACTAAATAAACAAACAAAGGTGCTTACTCTGGATGACATAAGCTGTGTGGGGGAGGCTGGGGGAGGGGGGTACTCAAAGCTCTGCACCATTTGTCCACAATAGTGTAAATGTCTGGTCATCGTTTGAGAGGGAGATATCTTCCACAATCTTGGTCCAGTGAGTCACATGAACCTCTGACCCTTTCTCTCTTCTCTGTTCACTTCCCATCTTGTGGTGGGCGTTGGAAAGAAAACTTTCCATTTTGATTGTCCATTTTTTTTTGACTCCCTTGTTGGCTGGTACTATAGTTAAGGTTTATTTATATACAACAACACAAAACAATGTCAATGTATGTATATGTATATATATATATATATATATATATATATATATATATATATATATCATATAGTGTATATAAAATAAATACAAATATCTTCCTGCACCATGGAGGCTATGTATGACTATAACCAATTGGCTGGAGATGGTTTTGTTTTTATGTGTGCATATATACAGTGTGTGACGGGTGCTAGTACGGGCTCTCCGTGCACATATACTGCTCATGACTATAACCTTAGCAGTCGTGGCGGAATGGCGCCTTCTCTTCCCGCGCTCCCGGGTGACTCACATCCCCTGGAGTTTGATCCGGCGGACCGTGGTCCTTGACCTCCTGCAGGAGGTCGACGTGGCACTGCTCCCGCCGCTCCGCGGACCTCCGATCCAGGCCCTGGCTGGCCACTATCAGCAGAATCACAACCAGGAACAACAGCACCAGCACTGTGGAGCTGAGCTCGGGCCCCAGCGGGAGCATTTGTTGGCTCGGTGGAGCCTCCTCGGTCTTGACGGTGACACACTGGGGTCGGCCGCTCCCTCTCTCTGTCCGCCGCTCGTGCTCGCTGGCCGGGCCGGCCCCCAGGTGGAGGCACACGCGGTACAGGGTCTTTGGCACCAGGTGGGTCAGGTTGAAGCTCTGCGTGCCGGCGAGGATGCGCGTGGTGTAGGTGGGCACGGGCGCCGCGTCGGGGTTGATCGCGCGCCAGAATAGACGCGTCATGGGCCGGTTGTGTCCGTTCGTCCAGGACAGAACCATGTGGTGCTGTCCGACCTCTCGCGCCTGCAAGCCGGCCCCCGCCGCCTCGTGTGGGTGTCGCCTCAGGTTGGCGGGCAGCTGCTTCTGCCGGGGTCTCCTCCTGACGATGCAGTGCACCACCACTGTGACGCTGCGCGTGTCGGCGCCCAGCGCGTTCTCCGCCACGCACGTGAACAGGCCGGCGTCTTTGGGCGTCACGCCGGTGATCTCCAGGGTGCCCTCGGGGAGGAGCCTGTAGTGAGTGGAGTGGTTGCGTGCAGCGTGGGCTCGAGGCGTGTCCGGGGAAAGGCTGTGGCCGGGTGTTTCGGCGGCGGGCGGGCCTTGGGAATGAGCGAGGCCGGACGCCGGTCCTATCCTCACCCCGGAGGGCGTCACCCAGTAGACCTTAGGCTGGGGCTCTGCCAGGGCTCGGCAGTGCAAGGCCAGGCTGGTTCCTTCTCTCACGCCGACGTACGCCGGCAGGGGGCCGGCCGGGATCAGGGGCAGGCAGGAGGCGGACATCTCCCGGCTGGACACTTCCTTCACCCTGCGGGCCCTGAGCTCCGGCGGCTCGGAGCACAGCGTGGCCTGCGGTTGGATGAAGCGCACCGTCCGAGGGCCGCTGCTCCCCGCCCCGGCCGCCTGGGCGTGAGCCGCGGCCTCGGGCGGACGGGCGTCGTGGTGGGCGTGCCGGTGGAGGGCTCCGTCGGCCGCCCAGCGGAACAGGCAGTCGCAGCGCAGCGGGTTGGAGTGCAGGCTGAGCTCCTGCAGGCCGGGCAGGGAGAGGAGGGTGTGGTGGTGCAGGGCGCTGAGCGAGTTGGAGTTCAGCATGAGGCTCTCCAGACGGCTCAGGTGCAGGAAGGCGTGGGGGTGGATGAAGGACAGGCGGGGGTTGTTGGTGATCTCCAGCTTGGTGAGCTCGGGGAGGTTTTCCAGGGCGGCTCTCTCTATGGACACCAGGTCCTCCATGTTGTTCAGACCCAGCTCCTTCAGGTGGATCATGTCTCGAAAGCCCCCCGTCTCCACCAACCTGATGCGGTTCTTGTTGAGGTCCAGGAACTTAAGGCCTGGGACTCGTCTCAGGGCTTGGGTAGGAACCTTGGTCAGCAGGTTGTCATAGAAGGAGAGGCACTCCAGGCTGTCCAAACCATCCAGAGCTCGTTCCTTCAGGACCCTCAGACCCATGCCTCCGAGCATTAGACTACGGAGGGACCTGAGCGCCTGGAAGGCCTGCTCCGGGAGCACCTCAACGGGGTTCCCTCCCAGCATCAGCACCTCAAGGCGGGGCAGGGGCTTGAACCACTCAGGGTCGACGGTGGTGAGTCGGTTGTTGTTCATATGCAGGCGCAGCAGAGACTCCAAGCCAGCGAACGCTCCGGCCGCCAGTGAATGCAAGCGGTTGTGGCTCAGGAAGAGCTCCTGTAGCACCGGATAGGAGGAGAAGGAGGCCTGGGGAAGGAGAGCCAGCTGGTTCTCCTCCATATGCAGGGAGAGCAGCGAGTGCAGCCCGGGACGTGGACTCCATGACGGGACGCCGCCGAAGCGGTTCTGGGACAGGTCCAGCTCGGTGAGGTTCGGGAGGCCGGGGAGCTCGTCGCTCGGCAGGCCAGAGAGGAGGTTGCTCTGCAGACGCAGGGTGTGGGTGTCGTGGGGTAGGGGCGAGGGGAGCTCTGTCAGGAGCAGGTCATTGCAGTCCACAGTGGGAGCTTTGTGATAAACAGATTCGGCGGAGAACCACGGCTTGATCTGACACACGCAGCGCGCCGGGCAGGAGACGTGCCATGGTAGCGAATGAATCACGGCGACGCTGGACACACACGTACCGACATACGCACACAGCAACCACTGTAACTGGACTAGCACTGAAGTCGGCCTCATAATCTTCACGTGTGACATGAGTGATCCAGGTGAGGTAATGGAATGGAGCTGGTTCACAAGTTTCTCATTACAAAACGGTCTGGGTGAGAGAAATGTACACATTCACCGTATTGGGCAGCTTAATGGACCGCGACTGATTTCTTTGTCGGGGAACCTTGAAGGGTTGCAAGAGCAATATTAGCCCAAATGAGAACAGATAAGAAAATACATTACAAAGGTGTTACTCCGATTTGTACAGAGATTGTAGATACAAGATGCAAATACTGAGAGTGTCTTCAGTGGGCCCGTAGCTTGAAGTCCTTTTGAATTTGATACAAAGGTCTGACTGATTGCCAGACAACAGCAGTGTGGAGGAGGCCGTTGATTGGCTTTTGTTGTCCGACAGCGGATCTCACATGGTGTCTACTGGTAGGACATGCGACGCGGAGTGTCGTGGCTCACTGCGTGTTCAGCAGCCCAGCTGGGAAAAGAGCGATGCATACGAATTAAACAGTATCATGGTTTGCTTCTTTGCATTTAGTTCTACGTTATACAGCATACTCTACTCTGGAAATGAGGAGGACATTTGGATGTAGATGATGACGATAATGCATTAAAAACTGTTTTAATTAACTTTGAACTATCACGGTTGTAAATGTGTGCTCATCAGTTGGTTTATTTTTAGATGTGGATGGTA
>NC_082394.1:16863896-16901396 GCF_031168955.1 Gadus macrocephalus
AAGCACGGCTGACCAAAAAGCACCAGAGATAAGTGGGAGCACACCGAAAGGAAGGCTGAGAGAGAGAGAGGGAGTGGGAGAGAGAGAAAGAGAGAGAGTGAGAGAAGGTTGCCATGGCAACACTGGGAGGCTGTTGCTTCTATTGGAGAGAGGAGTCCTCGCCCGTCCCCCCGCTCCTGTCTCACCCCTCAATGTCCCCCGCTGCCGTCTCACCTCTCAGATCACACGTGAAATACCCCATTCTGCTTCACACAGGTTCTCTTAGATATAGGCTACAGATGTATCACGCATCCGGCATTTACTCTGTAGTTCAGGACAGGTGCAATGATTATGAGTCATTATGAGGCGTCTGCGAGTACATAGACCATTACATCGACCATTACAGAAGTATCTGAAATAGCACTGATCAGATATGGTGGACATGTGACACATTATGCTGGCAAGAGTGAAAATTCCACACAGATGGCGGGACAGATCCTTGGCCACTAGTAATGCAATAACTGGGTGCCTCTGTTTGACAAGCCCTAGTTTGAGATCCCAATCTATGATAGTGAACAGTGAGACATTCATCACACTAAGATTCTAGGCTCCATTTAAATGCATGAAATAGCACGGCGGGAGAGAGATGTTTTCACCCTGCTGCACTAAGTGAGCGCATTACTTTGGATTGATTAAATATAAAAAGTGACTATGTTACATTGTTTTCCTTTGGCAGTGAAGCGATGAGACTTACTGCATTTAAATTCTGTTCACAGGTGGAGTCTTCCCGAGCTAGAACGGGAAAAGCTCAAGGACTTATGCAACCCTCCCACATCAGAGCTTTGTGTGTGCGTGGGAGCGTGTGGGTGCGTGTGTATATGTGTGTGTGTCTGTGTGTGCGTGTGTGCATGTGTGCATGCACGCCTGTGTGAGTGTGTACACACTTAAAGATGGCTGAGAGGAAAATGATTGAGAATTTGCTGCCATGGCGACAAGCCCAGCAGTATCTAATAGCAACTGGTTATTCTTACAACGGGAAAGAGAGGGATAGAGAGGTGGCCACAGAAGGAACAACAAGACGAGTCCATTAAAATGAGACACCACTGCTAACCAAAAGGGGACTTATCAAATGACACAGGATAGAAGTATATGGCGAACCATTTGCATATGATTCCTCCCTTTGATCCCCGTAACTTACTGTCGCTGTAGGTGTATGCGCAGAGAGACATCATTGGGTTTTTTTAAAACCACGTATGACTCACATCCAGGGATAAGACACTAAATATGCTGTTTTAAAACTCATGTTTTTCCCTGATTATTAAGCTCAGCTTTCCTATGAAAATAACCACTTATTGAGCATGCATCAAGTTTAAACTTAGAAATATATTGATACCCATTTCATGATACATCGTTTTGTGGGCGAAATCAGGGAGGAATTACACGTATCCCTAATAAAATAGATTGGCAAAATTGAACTGTCCTTTCAGCCTTATTTTAACACAGACTGATGCTAGCTACAGCCAACTGACACCATCTGCTGGCCAGACCTATTATTGTATCATGTACTACTTTGATTTCGGATGATTCTGTTTTGACAACCCTGCCCCACCCCACCTCATATATGGGGATGAACTGTAAATTAATCTTCTGTGGTATCGTTGTTTCGAGCAAGGTATGACTCGGAGATTGGTAAATGATCAACACGTGATTTATTCAGAGACACAAGATAAACAAGCGTCACTCTGGAGCTGGTTCATGAAGCATCTCTCAAATACAGGTAAATATTCTGTTTGTATTGGTAATGGGCGGAATGGTAAATAAGCCACTGCTACAGGGGCGAAATGGGAAACAGGTCATGCTCGTAGCGACTAATTTCAAACATAATACTGTCTATGGTCAAAGTCAAAGGCAAGTCAAAGCGACCTTTGTTGTCAATCAGACTATGCAACAAGAAATTACACAGGACCGAAATTGCGTTTCCCCATACTCCAAATATGCAAGTAATATTTTTAACACACAACATATAACATAAAATTGCACAAAGACAACAACAAATAAGCACAACATACAGACAGACAGTGGGCACATACATTATACAGAATAGAATATTCACAGTGTTTTGAGGTATGTTATTGAGGTGCAATAATCAGAGGTGCATATAGTAAAAAGTGCAGAATAGCAGCATGGAGATACATATGTATGTTAACGTGTGTGCATATAAGAGCATAATACAGATGTTCATGGAATTTTCTTGAGTGAGTTGAGTAGTCTGATGGCCTATTGGAAAAAGCTGTTGCTGAGTCTGGTAGTCTTGCACCGGATGCTGCGGTAGCCCTTGCCAGATGGTATGAGGGTGTGTTGGGTGGGTGGGCTCTTTGATGGTGGCGGTAGCTCTCTTGCGGCAGCCAGACGGGTACAGGTCCTGGATGGATAGTTGGGCAGATCTGGTGATCTTCTCTGCTGTCCTCACCACCCTTTGCAGAGACTTCTGGTCAGCAGCAGGGCAGCTTCCGTACCACACTGAGAGGCTGCTGGTGAGGAGGCTCCCAATAGCAACCCAGTGGAAGGTGGTGAGGGCAGAAGGGTGGAGGTCAGCTCTCCTCATCCACCGAAGGAAGTGAAAGCGTTGCTGTGCCTTCTTGACTAGGGAGGTGGTGCTGGTGGACCATGTCAGGCCATCTGTGATATGCACCCCCAGGAACTTGGGGCCTTTCACAGACTCCACTGCATTGCCATTGATGGTGAGGGAGGGTGTGTGGTTTGTGTTTCTTCCTGAAGTCCACAGTTTTTTATTTAGTTTTCTTGATGTTGAGTTGAAGATTATTGATGTCGCACCAGTTGATAAGTTTAAGCGCCTCCTCTCTGTAGGCTGAGTTGTCATCGTCCCTGATGAGGCCTACTACAGTTGTGTCATCTGTGAATTTGATGATGTGGTTCGAATTTAGTCATGTGTCATCAGTGTGAACAACAGTGGGCTCAACACACATCCCTGGGGGACCCCGGTGTTTATGATGGTAGTCTCTGAGGAGTTTTTTTTCAACTCTTACTGTCTGTGGTCTGTCGCTAAGGAAATCCAGTAGTCAGTTGCATAACAGGGTGCTTTGGTGTTATAAAAGAAGAAGCCATTCAGGATTGTTGTCGGCAATACAAATCGGTGGTCGGGTAGGGTACTGATGTTTGCTTGAATCACGTGGTCTAAATAAACCATAGAAGAAATTAATCAATGCTAATGACGCCACAATATGGCCAAACATAAAATGTTCCAATGTTACAGCTATTTCTTTTCAATATTTACTGGATCGATTATGACTATATCTGGCTACAATGTAACACAATTTAACAAACAAAAAGGTCTCATCAAGGCTTTTACTGATTATTATGACTGCGTGACAAGGACAGAGAAGGACAACACAGGCTATAGCCAAATTTCTGTTACGTAGATAGATGTTGACCGGGACCTCGGAACAGCATCAAGGCAGTAAACAATTAGCATTTCATGATAAGGCAGGTAGCAAAACACTTAACACTACAAGGCAAACATCAGTATCGTCGAAATGCTGACATGCTGGTAAAGTCTTTGGTGTCAGCTGACTGAGGCGAACCAGCCACATGTTATGGCATGTATTTGCAGGGGCGGTTCTGGGCACGGGCGAACCGGGCAGCTGCCCGGGGTGCCAAAAATCGGGGGGTGCCACGAGCAGTTAAAAAGAAATAATCATCTGCTCCACGAAGCGGTTTTCTATGATGTATCATAACAATGTGTGGGGAATTGGCATATTGGTGCTCCCCTTGGCTGCAGGCGGACTCGGTAGTTGAGAAGGTGCCGCGCACAGACGGACTGACACCCCCACTGAAGTCCGTAGGGTCGAGAGACATTTTGCTCAATGGAATCATGAGATTATATTTTGCTTACACAAACATTATATCTAACAAACCATTGACTGAGTTTATTAACTATCAGGAATTTAAGTATAGGAAAAGGTTGCTTGGAGTCTGTTCTTCTTCATATTGTTATTATAATATTTTCTCAATTTATCAAAAATATAAATTCAACAAAATAGGCCGAATCACAAATTGTAGAAATATGAATATTTGTACATTTGGACTAGCAGATTCTGGGGAGAGAAAGCAGAAATTTTTGATTCAGAATTGGAGAACTTTGTTGGAGGGGTAGGGACTGTTTGGAGGCTGGTTGGTGGGGAGCATGCAGAGAACAGCTGACCCTGGGGACTACTTTGCAGACCAGTGGAGCAGGCTTTAACACAGAAATGCAAGTGTGATTTACTTGTGTGGTTAAAGGCAGTGCAACCCTCGCCTTGATTTCAGTTTTGATAGCCAGATGAAAATGTCCTCAGAGGACGTTGGGGGGTTATCTACGGTTTTAGCTGAGCCAGTGGAAAACTGAACATGATTAAACAAATGAATGATATTGTGTGCAGATATGAAGTGGTGCCCGGGTGTATTTAAGAGGGACCCTTTTCCTTGGAGAGTTGTACAGAGGCACCATGGGCAAACTACTCGTCTTCGTTGGTGAGTGACAAACTCAGCTAGAAATTCACCACTCAAGACTTTAAAGCATTTCACTTAATCTTTCTCCCTATCTCTCTCTCTCTCTCTCTCTCTCTCTCTCTCTCTCTCTCTCTCTCTCTCTCTCTCTCTCTCTCTCTCTCTCTCTCTCTCTCTCTCTTTCTCTCTCTCACACACTCTCTCGCTGTGTACAGGTCTGGCTCTCCTGCTGCATGTGCAGCTAGGTAAGTTATTCAAACTCTCGGTCCACTCATGAATTGGTGAAGCAAAAAGTACAAGGATTAGTCTTAGAACAGCTGAGCTCTGAACTGAACTTAAACTGTGTGTCTTCTCTTGTAGGATCATCCTACATCCTCTCCTGTTATTTCACTAACTGGGGACAGTACCGTCCCGGAGCGGGTAAGTATTTCCCCACAAACGTGGACCCATGTCTCTGCGACCACCTGATCTACGCTTTCGCCGGCATGGACGGCAACATGATCAAGACCTACGAGTGGGACGATGTGAAGCTCTACGGACAGTTCCAGGCCCTCAAGAACGAGTGAGTAGACACATGTGAACATAGGGCCTTGGGTAAACTAAGCTTCTCACTGTGGCAAATATTTGGGATTCTAGGATTGAAGTGTAGATCAGAGGCTGGATACAGATGTTCTTATGGCCCATTATCAGAAAGGGTCAATGCACATTTCAGGAGAAAAAAAGATTACAATCAAGAAGTAGAATCAAGTGCATGATAATAATTTAAAAAATATTATAATAATATACTAGTTGAACGGCAAAAAGGAACAATGAAGAACATAACAGGACAAAATAGAGTTTAATATGTGTGTGTGCCCAAAGATATGAGACCAGAATAGGCTAGACTAGCGTGAAAACCTAGCATACATTAACACATTGTGAGATGCAAGTCAATCAAATGCTTCTTTCTTGTTTTCTTACAGTAACAGCAAACTGAAGACCCTGCTGGCCATTGGAGGATGGAACTTTGGCACTGCCAAGTGAGTATAAAACATATTTCAGATTACATCATGTTCTTCATGAAATTAGTTCAAGCCGGCTGACTGTGATTTGACCTCTCCTCAGATTCACCGCCATGGTGTCCAGTCCTGCCAACCGCCAGACCTTCATCACCAGTGTGATCAAGTTCCTGCGTCAGTATGAGTTTGATGGTCTGGACATCGACTGGGAGTACCCTGGATCTCGTGGCTCCCCAGCTGCCGATAAGGCCCGCTACACCGTTCTGTGCCAGGTGAGACATCACACCAACTCAGCTGTATAACACTGTGTATTATACTGCCAGCTGGACATTTGCTCCATTTCATCAACAGAATCACTGCATGAAACAGCCAATAAGGCGTTTAAAGGAATTTGTTAGAACGGTGAATTTAACTACAGTGAATGATCCATAAAATCTTTGTGTTTCACTTTTAGATATGATTTAAAAATCATATCCATATGTTCCCCTCTGCCTTTCTCCACAGGAGCTGATGAGCGCCTTCGAGGCTGAGGCCAAACAGACCAGCCGTCCTCGTCTGATGCTGACTGCTGCTGTCTCTGCCGGAAAGGGAACCATCGACTCTGGATACCAGATTTCCGCGATCGGAGCGTAAGTATTGAGCTTCAATGTGGGGGGATGGGGGGGGGATTGGGGTCACCCAAGAGATTTTTTTCTGAACTGTGGAAACGGTTCCTGACGTTTAGTTGATAATGTTTCATGCCAGTATCTTGGACTACTTCCACGTGATGACCTATGACTTCCATGGCTCCTGGGAGCACAATGTCGGAGAGAACAGCCCCCTGTACAAGGGCCCATCTGACCAGGGATCCATGGTCTACTTCAATGTGGTAAGTGAAGGATTCTGAAGGATTCTCTATATTACATATTGTAATATGGTTATTACATTACACACATAGCTGAGAACACCTTCGGCCCAATCGCAAGGTAAGAATCAGGATGTGACTTTGGTATGATTCCGTCTTCCGTAGGACTATGCCATGAACTACTGGAAGAGCAACGGTGTCCCCGCCGAGAAGCTGCTGGTTGGATTCCCCACCTATGGCCACACCTTCAAACTGGCCTCCTCCAACTCCGCCGTGGGAGCCCCCGCCAGTGGACCTGGACCTGCCGGACCCTTCACCCGCCAGGCTGGATTCTGGGCCTACTATGAGGTGTTTACTTTTGGTTGGCTTTCAGTACATGTTGTTTGCTTGAAAAGCGATGGAGCATTTAGATGGCATGACAGAGTAAGGAGGTAGGTAGAACAAGCCTATGAAATGTCATTCACATCACCACTTCCCTTCAGATCTGCACCTTCCTGAAGCAAGGAGCCACTCAGGCCTGGGACGCCGTCCAGGATGTGCCCTATGCCTTCAACAGCCAGAACATCTGGGTTGGATACGACAACGTCAAGAGCTTCCAGATCAAGGTATGCACATGGATGCATCAATGTACCATTGTACCTTTCATATTTGTCATTGTGAGCAAGGGTTTCTAACAATCCTCCACCCATCTCTTACAACGTACAGCTCCAGTGGCTGAAGACAAGCGGTTTCGGAGGAGCTATGGTTTGGAGTTTGGACCTGGATGATTTCAGTGGCACTTTCTGTGGCCAGGGAAAATACCCTCTGATCAACAGCATCAAGACTGCCCTTGGAACTTCCCCTGGTAACGCATGCGTTCACACACACACACACACGCGCACGCACGCACGCACGCACGCACGCACGCACACACACACACACGCAATATTTCGATTCAACAGCAGTTTGCCCTTTTGTGACCCTTTCTAAATAGGCTGCAGCCCTCGCACAGAGCCCCTGGCCCCAGTCACCCCCACCGCCCACGCCCAGCCTCAGCCCAAACCTGATGCCGGAGGCAGCAGCAGTGGAGGTGGCACCAGCGGAGGCGGCACCAGCGGAGGCTCTGGATTCTGCGCCGGCAAGGGCAATGGACTCTTCCCAGACCCCACCAACAAGAACCACTTCTACGAGTGCAGCCAGGGAAGAACCTACGATCAGCACTGTGCTGCCGGCCTGGTGTTCGACACCAGCTGCAGTTGTTGTAACTGGGCTTAAACTGGGTTCTTGTACCACACAGTCATGAAACAAACAAGTTACAACAGTTTTTTTTTGGCAAGATATGTTGCATTACAAAATAAATTCAGCATTAAAAAAATGATTGTCCTGGGTGCTTTCTATTTGATATTGAAATAGTCGCTGATACAAAGAAGAGCAGAAGATAGCATTCATATTTGAAGTTGAGTGTTGAGTAAAACAGTGAGGCAAACGGTAGATTCTAACCTTTCTTTCCCTGATATAAATTTAAGACATAATTGTGAAATACATTCAACAAAATAATGGGAACTCTTAAGAACCAAAATATTTGTTTTGGGGTCACATATGGGACTATGCTAATGCTTGCCTTTCAGACCGTTGATAAAGGTGGGATTAAATGGTATTGTTAAAAAAGGTAATCTGGTTTTGCTCTGGCCACATTACATTTACATTTCGGGCATTTAGCAGACGCTTTTATCCAAAACGACTTACAATAAGTACATTTGTCATAAGAAGTGCAACAATATATCGCCGTCGGTACAGAAAGGATGTTCATAGAACCAAGTGCAAGTACAACAATCGCTAGGCTAACCAATTCCTCGTGTTACAGCAATGATAGCAGCTACTGCAGTTGCTACACAGTTAATAGAATACAATACAACACAATATAATACAGTGTACAATGGTGGCAAGAAGGGGGAGGGTGGCTATGCAGGGTCGAGGTGGACTCTGAACAGGTGAGTCTTGAGTCTTTTTCGGAAGATAGTGAGCGACTCTGCGGTCCTGAGAACGGCAGGGAGCTCGTTCCACCACTGAGGTCCCAAAACCGAGAAAAGTTGTGACTTTGCTGAACGGCCTTTGCTAGCTCTTAGCCATGGCGGTACCAGACGTCCAGCTGAGGTAGTTGAGTGGAGGGATCGAGCTGGGATGTGTGGCTTTAGCAATGCCTGGAGGTAGGCAGGGGCAGTTCCATCGACTGCCTTGTATGCCAGTACCATCGTCTTAAATTTGATGCGAGCTAACTACAGGGACCCAGTGGAGGTCCCGGAAGAGGGGGGTCACATGGGAGAACTTCGGTAGGTTGAACACGAGGCGCTGCCGCATTCTGGATGCACTGCAAAGGTTTAATCGCAGAGGCAGGAAGTCCAGCCAGGAGTGAGTTGCAGATGACCAATGATTGGACTAGAAGCTGAGCTGCTTCCCTTGTGAGGAAGGGACAGATTCTGCAGACGTTGTAAAGTGCAAATCTGCAGGATCGGGCCACCGCAGTGATGTTTGCGGTGCAGGATAACTGATTGTCCAATGCCACACCGAGGTTTCTGGCAGTTGGAGAAGGAGATACAGTGATGTTCTCAACGGTGACTGTTAAGTCCATGTGTGGGCCATCTTTCCCTGGGATTAGGAGGAGCTCGGTTTTGTTGGGGTTAAGCCTCAGGTGATGGGCAGTTATCCAGGTGCTGACGTCCGCCAGACATTCCGATATGCGTGTTGCAATCAGGGCTTTATCAGAAGAGGGGAAAGAGAGAAATAGCTGAGTGTCGTCAGCATAGCAGTGATAGGAAAAGCTGTGTGATGCAATTACAGAGCCCAGAGATCTGCTATAGAGGGAGAACAGAAGAGGCCCCAGTACAGAGCCTTGAGGGACACCAGTTTCAAGCATGCAAGGTTTGGGCAAGGAGCCATTCCATGTCACTTGATAGGTGCAGTTCATCAGGTAGGATGTGAACCAGGAAAGAGCAGATTCAGCGATGCCAAGTTCGGCAAGAGTGGCAAGGAGGATCTGGTGGTTCACTGTGTCAAATGCTGCGGACAGGTCGAGGAGAATGAGAACCGATGAGAGGGACGAGGCACTGGCAGCACGGAGGGACTCAGTCACCGCGAGGAGAGCCGTCTCAGTGGAGTGTGCCTTCTTGAAGCCAGACTGGAGAGGGTCAAGCAGGTTGTTGGATGAGAGATAGGAGGACAGTTGGTTAGCAACAGTGTTTTAGAGAGGAATGAAAGAAGAGATACCGGTCTGTAGTTCTGGATGTCGGTGGTATTATTTTGGTTGAGTTGGTTTTTTGAGGAGAGGCTTTATTCTGGCAATCTTGAAAGACGCTGGAACAATGCCTGAAGTGAGGGAGGAGTTGATAAGTGAGGTGAGAAATGGCAGGATGTCGCTTGAGACATCCTGGAGGAGAGAGGAGGGGGCAGGTGGTGGCATGGTTAGATGTTATTATTCTGTTGACCTCGTCGGAGGTGAGAGGGCTCAATTGGGTAAAGACAGAGGAGGGGATGGGAGGATGGAGGATGGAGGCAGGGATAAAAGAGGAGCTAATGTCCTTCACTTTCTGGGTAAAGTAGGTAACAAAGTCATCAGCAGTGAGGCAGGATGGAGGTGGGGGTGAGGAGGGACGAGAACAGGGAAAACAGTTTCCTGAGGTTTGAGGCGGAGGAGTTGATTTTGGTCCGGAAGAAGGCAGATTTTGTTGTTGACACGCTAGAGGTAAAATAAGAAAGAAGGAAAAGATAGTGAGATAGATCATTAGTACAGTCTGATCTCTTCCATTTCCTCACAGCTGCCCGCAACTTTGTTCTACAAGTCCACAGAGGATCAGACAGCCAAGGAGGGGGGGGTGAGGATCGCGCTGGTCTGGAGTGGAAGGGACAGAGGGAATCCAAGGAGGAGGAGAGGGAGCCTAGCAGAGTGTCTGAAGATTCGTCTGTAGATAGTTGAGAGAATCGTTCGATAGAGGGTAGTGAAGACAGAAACGTAGAGGCAAACGTAGAGGGAGAGAGGGATTTGAGGTTACGGCGAGTGGTGACAATGTGGGGACTAGAGAGGAGGGGGGAGAGGATTTCAAGGAGAGAGAAAAATCAACAAAGTGATGGTCATCAGACACGGGGAGCGGGGTAACAGAGATAGCAGAGGTGCCGCAGGACCTAGTGAATATTAGGTCAAGCTGGTTCCCGGCCCTGTGTGTGGGAGGAGAAGGGGATAGTGTTAAGTCAAAGGTGGCGAAAAAGTTGGTTAGTTCAGGTGAGTGCAACTTCTCTGGCAGGATGTTGAAGTCGCCGAGGATAACGAGTGGTGTGCCATCCTCAGGAAAGCAGCTGAGGAGGGCATCCATCTCGTCGTAGAAGTCACGGAGGGGACCTGGAGGACGGTAGATCAGCACAATGGAGAGCTTGATAGGAATGGTGACAGTGACAGCGTGGAGTTCAAACGCAGATCTGGCCAAGTGTTCTAGTGGAAGGACCTGGTAGGACCACATGGGCGAGATGAGGAGTCCGGTCCCCCCTCCTCGCCCGGATGGTCTAGGGTTGGCGAGAATGAGTAGACGGTGGAGAGGGCAGCAGGAGTAGCAGAGTTCTCTGGAGTGATCCAGGTCTCTGTCAGGGCCAGGAAGTGGAGGGTCATGAGGGACGCGTAGGCTGGAATCGGGCATGTTCATAAAGTTCATAAAGTTTAAGAAACACCACATGTTCATAAAGTTCATAAAGTTTAAGAAATACATCTAGGATATTAATGAATGATTTTGCTTAGCTATTTTGTTTCAGGGGGATGGCTTTTTTGGGGTAATCTTGCATGACATATTTCCTACAATATATGTTAATATATTTCATAATAATAATATTTTAGATTGTATTTTGGACGAATAAACCATTACAAAAAGAACAGTCCCCCACCTTCCACCTTTGGAGTATTAAAGTCCCACAAAGATAGTTACTTCTGAAACCTAGAACAACACAAAAAATTAAGGCTGGTTACTCCAAACCTTTCTTTTTTTGTACTTTTCCCTCAAATTGATCAAATTAAATGGTTTGTTCAGTCATTTGTCGTTTTGTTGCTTTTTCATAATAGTATAATACCATACATTTCATCACGTGATTACAAAGGATTTTATAAAACTACACATCGACTGATCTCATTTACAAATATGAAATCATTCTCAAAATGACACACACATACACACACACACACACACACACTCACACACACACACACACACACACACACACGCACGCACACACACGCACACACACACACACACACACACACACACACACACACACACACACACACACACACACACACACACACACACACGTGGAAATGTCTATATTTATGTAAAGAAAAACAGAACATTCTGGCATCAGATGACAATGCAACATGGAATAAAACGCGGTAAGGCACTCAGGCACTCTATTCTGTATTGCTTTCAAATATTTATTCTATTCTTGATACACTTGTCTCATTCAATATTATCCCTGCTGAGTCAACAGACGGATAAGAAGGTTTAACCCTTCTTTCCTCTTTTGTGTCTTTGGTTTCAGGAAATAACCTTTTAAAATGTGCATGTGGCCCCTACTCACATCCATGATTCAATCATTTATTCTAATTAATTCGTAAACCACCTTATTTCATTTGCTCATATACTGTTCAGCAATATTGTTGTTCCTTTTCAGAATTTCATTCACATTCAAAACATAACACACATATCTGTGTTTTGGGATGATTTGAAGGAACCATGCAATTCTCAACTTCAAAGATTGGGCAAAAATATCCTTGGTCAAAAGTAAAGAAAGAAAGAAAACATGCGTCCCCCTTGTCTCTTATTGGACAATTTCTGTCATGTTTTGATAATATCTCTGGTCAGGTTTATTCTATCTCCTCCAAATGTACAGCCAAGCTTTACCCTTGAGTTTAGTCAGGTTACATTTCAGAGAAGATTATAGGTAAGGTTATCGTTGGCCCAAGTAAAAAAATAAATAAGTGTCCGCCTACTCTCTTCCTTTACTCCATTATCGTCATGATTCTCCCATATCCCCTCTCAAGTTTTTTGCAATCTCTTTCAAACTTGCAACCCAGCTATGGACCACTAGAGGTTTGGCATGGGGAGATTTTTCGGAGGAGGGGAGAAGATCTTAAAAATATTTATAAATTAGGATGCCGCTTATCTTTTATTTTGTTACCTTTTATGCCATCTTCCTCCCATATCTCCAGCCAGGTTTATTTGATCTCTGCCATCCTTGCAACCCAGCTTTGATGCACGTGAACTCAGAGAAGGTGGATGTTTTGAGAAGGCTGTAGGAAACTATATATATTTGTCTGAAAAAAATGAGGAGAAATGGCTAAACATTTTGAGAACCCCATTTTGAAAACACCCATCCACCATGATATCGTATGATTAACAAGTTTTCATGTCTTTCAGGTCATACTTGAGAAACAATTATCATTGATCATTTTTGTTTATTTTAACACTATGTCTATCTCCATATATTTTCAGCATGACAAGGACTGGTTTCCTGACATACGTCCGGACTTAAATATTGCTATGCTTTGTACTATCAACCGCATTCAGCATGTATCATCTTATGGACAGTTGAGAAAACAAGAACATCTTTGGTTCAAGCCTGGTTGAATACTTTCCTTGTGGAGTTATCAGTCCGTGTTCACCTTGGTCTACTTACACCCCTTGCCCATTGCATCACTCACCTTGACTTCACTTGTCATAACAAGATTAAAGGGTCTTTAGAGGACGTCGGGAGGTTATCTATGATTTTGGCTGAGCCAGTGGAATATGTCGACGTGACCAAACAAATTAACGATATTGTGTACAGATATGAAGTGGTGCCCAGGTGTATATAAGACGGACCCTTTTCCTTAGAAAGTTGTACAGAGGCACCATGGGAAAACTACTCGTCTTCGTTGGTAAGTGAGGAACACGGCTAGAAATGGGCTTCACCGCTCAAGACTTTTAAGCATTTCACTTAATCTCCTTCTCTCTCGCTGTGTACAGGTCTGGCTCTCCTGCTGCATGTGCAGCTAGGTAAGTTATTCAAACTCTCGGTCCACTCATGATTTGTTGAGGCAAAAACTACAAGGATTAGTCTTAGAACAGCTGAGCTCTGAACTGAACTTAAACTGTGTGTCTTCTCTTGTAGGATCATCCTACATCCTCTCCTGTTATTTCACCAACTGGGGACAGTACCGTCCCGGAGCGGGTAAGTATTTCCCCACAAACGTGGACCCATGTCTCTGCGACCACCTGATCTACGCTTTTGCCGGCATGGACGGCAACATGATCAAGACCTACGAGTGGGACGATGTGAAGCTCTACGGACAGTTCCAGGCCCTCAAGAACGAGTGAGTAGACACATGTGAACATAGGGCCTTGGGTAAACTAAGCTTCTCACTGTGGCAATTATTTGGGATTCTAGGATTGAAGTGTAGGTCAGAGGCTGGGTTCAGATGTTCTTATGGCCCATTATGAGAAATGGTCAATGCACATTTCAGGAGAAAAAAAGATTACAATCAAGAAGTAGAATCAAGTGCATGATAATAATTTCAAAAATATTATAATAATATACAATTTGAACGGCAAAAAGGAACAATGAAGAACACAATGTGGACAAAAATAGTTTATAGTTTAATATCTGCGTGTGTGCCCAAAGATATGAGACCAGAATAGGCTGGACTAGTGTGAGAACCTAGCAACATATTGTGAGATGCAAGTCAATCAAATGCTTCTTTCTTGTTTTCTTACAGTAACAGCAAACTGAAGACCCTGCTGGCCATTGGAGGATGGAACTTTGGCACTGCCAAGTGAGTATAAAACATATTTCAGATTACATCATGTTCTTCATGAAACTAGTTCAAGCCGGCTGACTGTGATGTGACCTCTCCTCAGATTCACCGCCATGGTGTCCAGTCCTGCCAACCGCCAGACCTTCATCACCAGTGTGATCAAGTTCCTGCGTCAGTATGAGTTTGATGGTCTGGACATCGACTGGGAGTACCCTGGATCTCGTGGCTCCCCAGCTGCCGATAAGGCCCGCTACACCGTTCTGTGCCAGGTGAGACATCAAACCAGCTCAGCTGTGTAACACTGTATAACGCTGGACAGTTTGTTCCATTTCATCAACTGAATCACTGCATGAATCAGCCACTAATATGGCTTTCATAGGAATTTGTTGGTGAATTTAACTACAGTGAATGATCCATCGAATCTTTTTGTTTCACTAATAGATTATTTAAAGATCATATTCATTTGTGACCCCTCTGCCTTTCTCCACAGGAGCTGATGAGCGCTTTCGAGGCTGAGGCCAAACAGACCAGCCGTCCTCGTCTGATGCTGACTGCTGCTGTCTCTGCCGGAAAGGGAACCATCGACTCTGGATACCAGATTTCCGCGATCGGAGCGTAAGTATTGAGTTTTAATGTGGGGAGATGGGGGAGGGATTGGGGTCACCTCAGAGAGCTTTTCCAAACTGTGGAAACTGTTCCTGACGTTTAGTTGATAATGTTTCATGCCAGTATCTTGGACTACTTCCACGTGATGACCTATGACTTCCATGGCTCCTGGGAGCACAATGTTGGAGAGAACAGCCCCCTGTACAAGGGCCCATCTGACCAGGGATCCATGGCCTACTTCAATGTGGTAAGTGAAGGGTTCTCTCTGAATACTAATAATCACATATGGATTAAACCCACACCTGGAAACACCTTTGGCCCAATCACAAGGTAAGAATCAGGATGTGACTTTGGTATGATTCCGTCTTCCGTAGGACTATGCCATGAACTACTGGAAGAGCAACGGTGTCCCCGCCGAGAAGCTGCTGGTTGGATTCCCCACCTATGGCCACACCTTCAAACTGGCCTCCTCCAACTCCGCCGTGGGAGCCCCCGCCAGTGGACCTGGACCTGCCGGACCCTTCACCCGCCAGGCTGGATTCTGGGCCTACTATGAGGTGTTTACTTTTGGTTGGCTTGTGTACATGTTGTTTGCTTGAAAAGCAGTAAAACAAGATCAATGAAATGTCATCCAAATCACCACTTCCCTTCAGATCTGCACCTTCCTGAAGCAAGGAGCCACTCAGGCCTGGGACGCCATCCAGGATGTGCCCTATGCCTTCAACAGCCAGAACATCTGGGCTGGATACGACAATGTCAAGAGCTTCCAGATCAAGGTATGCACATGGATGCATCAATGTACCATTTTTTGTTCATTGTGAGGAAGGGTTTCTAACAATCATCCACCCATCTCTTGCAACATACAGCTCCAGTGGCTGAAGACAAGCGGTTTCGGAGGAGCTATGGTTTGGAGTTTGGACCTGGATGATTTCAGTGGCACTTTCTGTGGCCAGGGGAGATACCCTCTGATCAACACCATCAAGACCGCCCTTGGAACTGGAGCAGGTAACACACACAAACACACACACACACACACACACACACACACACACACACACACACACACACACACACACACACACACACACACACACACACACACACACACACACACACACACACACACACACACACACACACTCAAGCAATATATTTATATTAAACTATATATTGCTATTCAATGACCAATCTAACAGTTTGATTCTGGTCTTTCTAAATAGGCTGCACCGCTCGCACGGAGCCTGTGATCCCAATCCACCCTACCGGCATCCCAATCCACCCTACCGGCATCCCAATCCACCCTACCGCCCGCCCCAAACCTGGTGGCGGCGGCAGCAGCGGAGGCTCTGGATTCTGCGCCGGCAAGGCCAACGGACTTTTCCCCGATCCCACTAACAAGAACCACTTCTACGAGTGCAGCAAGGGAAGAACCTACGAGCAGCACTGTGCTGCAGGCCTGGTGTTCGACACCAGCTGCAATTGTTGCAACTGGGCGTAAACTGGGTCCTTAAAACCTCGTACCACACACAATCATGATGTGAGAAACCAAGTTTAAACGGTTCTGTTTAGGAATGTAATGAGAAAATAAATACAGCATTTAAAAATATCTCTTGTCTTTGGTGTTTTTTGTCCCATACTGATATGTTGTCCAGAATGGCTAAACCAAATTTTACATTATGCTTTTTTACATTTAGGGCATTTAGCAGACGCTTTTATCCAAAGCGACTTACAATAAGTACATTTGTCATAAGAAGTGCAACATTATGCTAATGCAAGAAGCGTCAACCACACCATACAAACCGTATCTGAAGCTAACCATTGATTGAAACGTTTGTGGATTTGAATGTTTGTTTCACCAGATATAAATCCAGGTAACATGACGCTAAATAAAAACATAATTGCGGTAGATATTCAACAATTTGGTCTGAACCCGGAAAGAAGGTTCTCTTTGCCTATTTTTGCATTTGCATTTTTACAAATTGCCTTTGCTCGCTTCCTCAATGTTTTCAATCTGATTTGAGGGAAATGTGTGGGTTGCCACTGCACGTTGAAAACATTTATTTATTCATTTCTAGTAAAGAACCATGACTATTTACAGCCATTTTTCAAGTCGATACATTCTAATCCTTACCCCTAAAATTTAAATATAATAAAACGTTTTTTGCCACCAGAGGGATCACTGACCACCAAGGCTGGGGCCCTTTGACCTAGACGGACCTTAATAGGCTGTGGTTCCAAAGAATGAACCACAGCTGAGTCTTGAATTGTATTCAAGACTCAGTCGTCAATGGCTGCCAGGAGGTTTAGTGCCCTGAGGGGGCTTGAGACACGGCTTACGGCTAGGCCCCACCGAACGTCGCCCGTAGCATCGCCCCCCCCCCCACCGACTCTAGTTGCTGCTTGTGGGAGTTCACCACTTTGTCAATGAAAGTGCTTAAAACCAGTGTCCATAGCCACTCCCGCCTCCACGCGAGCCTTCCCACAGTCCCAACATTATAACATGTCCAATACAAAGTGAGCTCACAAAGTCACACGTTTGTTGTGGCCGGCCCGTTTGAGCACTATTTTTCACTACTAAGTGAGGATGCAGGTGGTACTTTTATTCTTGAAATAGTCTGATTTAAAATAATATAACTAACAATATAGACCATTTTTAGATACACATTATAAATATTGTAAGCCAAGTATTATGGTTAGTTATTATTTTTTTGCGTGTGTATTATCCAGAGTAGAGCCTGGCCAATAAAACCAATGCAGTCTGATATAATAGCGCATTGCATGCTAAATAATTTAAATAATTAGCCAATATATAGCATTTTCAGGGAAAACATAAGAACATAATTTGGTAGGCCTACAGTTGTATGTAGATAATACTAATATTTGTATATTTAAATTCTTGTAGAAATGTAGAAAGTGATATACACAATAACACAAAGTAGCTAATACAATTGTGTCCAGGACCAGGTTGTTATCAAACTTGCTATATGAAGAGAATGTTGTGTCTCCCACAAATAAAAAGGCCAAAGGAAAGAAAGTCTGATATGCTGCATTTCTCCATCCATAAAACAGAAAGTGAATACAAATGGAAGGACATTAAATGCTTAAGGAAACCAAACCCATCAGCAGTTGTAGCAGTTGTAGCAGTAGGGAGCAAACGTTAAACTCTCTATGGCTTCTCTGGCGTCCTCTAGTGTCACCACCCTGATCAGCGGGATTGTCCACACAATCTGGCTGTGTAAAAAAATCGAAAGATGTATTTTTAGTTAATTTGTACTATCATTACCAAGAACACACGTTTCACCCGATCCGCTTGAAGATTGCCTTAAAATAAGGAGATTTAGCATGATTTTGACTGGAAAGGATCTCTGCCCAATCGGACGTTCATTCATTCAGGTGGGTGGTTAACCCGCACCAAGATGGCGGCGGCCTTGACGCATACGTTCCACTGAACAGTGCAGCACAGCGATATCCAGTCAGTTATAAATATCTATGCCTAACCGTACCTCAACGCTCGTTGAAAATGCGGCAATAGATACATTTGAATATCAGGGAAGACCGGCTTGAAAAAAAAAAATTGAACCTCCCCGTCGGGGAATTGAACCCCGGTCTCCCGCGTGACAGGCGGGGATACTGACCACTATACTAACGAGGAGTTCTGTACTACCACCGTTTCATTTGCCAACAAATAAATACTATAGGTTAAATAGGGTGACTTTCGGGCTTTTGAGTACTTTCGAGTGACAAATTAAATGCAATTCCAAATTCAGCATTTCGCTTTTCAATATAGGCCTACTGAAGAGTTTGATGAAACCCGTAAGAGTTCCGCTTCTTTACTTTTTCAACAATAAATCCATAATATACGCTACCATTTAGTCATGCCGTTTGTTCATTTTATTGAGCTTTATTATTGTGCTGGTTTGAAATTATACACACAATGTGATTGGCCTTTATCCGAAATTTTTTTTCGTCTTTAACTCCCTTAACTTTTCCCATTCATTCTCTATGGTAGTTCTTATCACTACGGATGTAATATTTTTCCGGCCACAAGCGGGATTTTGGTGTCGCTGTTTCCCCCCTCGGCAGAAGTAAGGAGATGATTTCTTCTCTGAGTGACAGACAGCAGAGCGTCGACAGGAGACCACTAGTCCTCCTCAACTCCTCTTTTCTGAAATGAAATGATTAGTCCTGGACTAATCATTTCATAATATATGTTTACACTTTTTACTAAATATATTCTGTACATTTTTATTGTTCATTTTCTTCCATATTATCTTTATTTATCTTCAATGTCAGTTTTGATTTTGGGTGTTTAATTATTCAGCTTGTGTTTATGTACAATAAAATATGACACTTTCATTAAAGGGCAGTGACTTTATTTGGATTATTTGCTTTGTGGAGCATATTGTGGTGCCTTTAATGCATACTTTTTATAATATAAATATTTTTAATGATTATTGTTGTTTTTATTATCATTAAGTTCAATTCAAACTTTTCAAGAAACAGTAGGTAAAAGTAGAATTATTATCTATCCTTTAATAACAAGGTCTTATTATCATATTATCCTCAAAGATTAATTATTTCGACATTTGTCAAGTTCACATAAAAAGTTGAAAATAGTTGAAAAGGAATAGTTTCGGATCGTCTACACATGCTGTAGAAAGAATATAAGAGTATTCTAAATCAAATAAGGGTTTGGTTTATTTGGTTAACTTGGGATTCGAACCACTTCCTCTGGGAGACGCTCCTACTCGACAAAGAGTTCTTCACCGAACCGCGGCATTTTCGTTCTCTCTTCCGATTGGCTAGTCAGCGTTCTATGGCTATACGCGGCTGGCCTTGCCTTGTCCAACTAATTTCAGGTTACTTAAAGTAGAAGAGCACTTTTCCTGATTACTTGATACCTTTGAAGATAGATGCGAAACAAGGATTGAGCAGAGCAGCCGTCTCACGGAAATACGTGACGCTGTCACGTCATTTAATCTATTCATTCGTGATCTGGGACACGTAATTTAAAAACTTCGTGCCAAAAGCACAAATTTCTAACAATATGACAGCTTTTGGCCACCCGTTTCTACTTTCACCATTGATATCTATTAGTGAATTCACGGATATATTTAATGCAGGTGCACTGCTCTGTAGGCAAACCGCGACGGAAAGAAAGGTAGCTGCTTCATGTCTTCTTTTTAGAATGAGTTTGAGATTTGTGCTTTTAGCACGAAAAAATTCAAATTACGTTTCCCAGATCGCGAATGAATAGATTAAATGACGTGATGTGAATGTCACGTATTTCCGTGAGACTGGTTTGGAGCAGCAGACAGATGCAGAAGTGAAAATGTATACATATCCATACGTGTGAAACTGTTAAACTGTATACATCTCCATAATTTAAAAAAGAGTGTTGCTCTGTGTATTTCCACCCTATATTTTCAATTGATGTTTTGTGTTAATCTGTGCGAAATAAACAAACTGGGAGCATTCTCTATCCACTGTTTCCCACGGGCAATAGCCTTCTTGGAGTTAGTTTTTACCGTTTGCAAATGAGGTGGACCTGAGTGATGTGGCTGCAGAAAAGGGTACATGAAATAACAGCCAGACAGGAAACATTAAAATGTAATATTTGAAATATATATATATTGATAATGTATCTTTTAAATATGCACTTGTTAACCACAAAAAAAGACACAAACCTTTCCTGTGATCTCCTTACATATACTGTAGTCTCCAACATGGTTGCCTGTGCTGCATGGGGATGCTCCAATTGCCCTTTTTTTTGGGGCCCCTGATTGGCCCGGGCCCGTACGCGCCCGCATACCCTGCTTACCGATAGTTACGCCACTGTGTCTCATCAGAGACTGCAGACGTGTCAATGTATCAATTCGTCAGATTCAAATGCTCTCATGGCCTCTCAATGCACGTAATTTGCACGTAAGGCCCAAACCACACCTACAGGTAATTAGGCTACTTCAGACCAACCCTTTTTAGATTTGCGCCGGGCGCAAGAGTCATTTTTCGCACCGGGAAAACTAGCGACATCGCCGTAGAACCGCCCACAACGCTACTTGCGCTTGGCGCTTCTCACTTGCGTTTCAGACCGTTAAAATAGGGCCCATGGTGTTACACAGCTACAATGCTTTTGACATAAACCGGTACCAAAAAGAGTCACAATTCCACGTTACAATTCCTGCAGACATGTTGCTGCTCGCGGACTTCATGCTCGCATAGAACGACCACTGCTGATCATACCCGCAAAAGAGACTTTGCCCCCCTAATATATGTGGTGCCGCCCCTGCCCTCAACCCTCTGAAGGTCTCTTCTCCCTCTCCCTCACTGCTTATTCAATATAACTGAACCTCCCTCTCTCGCCAATAACTCATATTATGAGTTATTATGGAGCTTTGACCTATTGGATATGCAGGCCTACGTTAGATAGGCGATACCTAAATCTAAATTAAAAAAGGGTACTTATTCATCACCATTATCCCATATGTTGCTGAGAAGATAAACCCTACAAATCGAAATATGTAGAAGTACAAGATGATGAGCCAGTTGTGGCTCTATGCTCACAAGTGTAGTCATGCTAGTATGATTGGTTGAATCAAAACTATAACAGATAGGTCTAGAATAGTCAAGTAGGCCTAATAAGGTACTTGAGTAGCCTAAATGTACCCCTGTGCCAAAAAAAATAGAAAGCTTTAGATTTATGTAAACAGAACACACAAAAATAGCTGGATACGCAAGTCTAGTGAATTAGGCCAATTCATTACAGCAATACAGCGCAGGTGTTTTGCCTACCTGGTCGGCAACAGCATGATTTCTGAGAACTAAATCCCAAGAATACTAGAGTCCCTTTTCCCCATTTATTTGAAACTTTTTTATATTTGGTTTGCGTTCATACCGACGGGGGCTATTTAAAGTTTCACACTCGACCAATGGTCACCCAGAATTGAGAGCGACCAATGGCTACGCTGTTCCATATTGGGGCGTAACGCGGGAAGACGTCATCCCGTTTCTGAAATGAGCATTTGCTTAACCGTCACCATGTTTTAAATTGATTGATATCAGCAACAATGATTGACCTGTTTGGGTTAAAAAATATACATGAATTAGAGAAGGGGAGTTACGTTTACAAAAGAGCCTTAAAAAATAAATAAGTTGCAAAAACAAAATAACAGAAGTCAGTTATTAAAGAGCTCAAAAGCAATCTTATATAGGTTGTATTTAGGCTTGTTTGTCACTACAGCTAACTATTCAGATGATGTTATTAGAGGAAGGGTTGAGTCATCCCAGTAGCAGACAGGGACGCGGGAAGTGGGGGTGCTTAGGGTGCTGCAGCACCCCCCCCCCTGGCGGCCTCTGGCTGTAACTGCAAGTGAGAAGGTTTTATGAACAAATCAATACTTTTTTTTTTTTTTTTATAATTTTATCATACAACATGATTTTTCATTTAATTATTGACATCCACCCTTTTTATGATATTTATCATATTATCATTTCATTTTATTTAGAACATTGTCTGAGTAGGCTGACGTAGGCTATGACGCACAACGCAGAACTGTCGATAGCTGAATATCGTACTATGCTGATTTTACATAAGCATGTTGGTGTTCAACATCTGTTGTAGTGAACATTCTAAAACTGGTGTAAAATGTTGCTGCCATATCAATAGACACGTTGAATGTTATCGTTATGATTCTGGAATCCTGCACGTAAACTGGTTGGCAAAAAAAGAGCAAAGACGGACGGTTCACTTGACGGAGAAACCGTCACTTTCCTCATATCAGACAACTCGTAGGTCTGGATGAAAATAAAGGCTTTATTTTATTGTCACTCTCCTTTTAAACCTTTAGAAATAACCTCCTAAATCCTTGTTATAACGCTGTGTATAATCCCGGACCGCAACAGCTTGTCGGCATGTTGTTAGTGTGTGAAATTCAGCACAGTATCAGCCGAGTTGACTCTAATTTCCACATTGTTTACTTGCTGACGTTTGTGAATAACAGTGGCTAGTTGGCAGAACTCTTTTTACACACCAGTAGAGTGTTTATCAGAGCGGAGCCCTGAATGTTGCGCTGCATTTATTATGACGTCATTATATAGACTCTCTCTCAGAACCCCCCCCCCCCCCCCCCCTTGGACTGACTTCCCGCGTCCCTGGTGTTACCCCCTATGTTTTATTCGATACTTTTCAACAGTGTTACCCCTTATGGGTTTTTCATGACCACAGATAAAAAACGACAGTTTTTTTTTACAATTCATTTGATAAAAACGACAGTGTTACCCCTTGTGTTTTTTTCATGACGACCGATAAAAAACAACAGTGTTACCCCTTATGTTTTTATTCATGACGACCAATAAAAAACGACAGTGTTACCCCCTTTATGTTTTTATTCATGATGACCAATAAAAAACAACAGTGTTACCCCTTATGTTTTTATTCATGACGACCAATAAAAAACAACAGTGTTACCCCTTATGTTTTTTTTCATGACGACCAATAAAAAAAGGAACAGTGTTACCCCTTATGTTTTTTTTCATGACGACCAATAAAAAAAGGAACAGTGTTACCCCTTATGGTTTTTTTCGTGACTACCAAAGAAAAACGACAGTGTCACCCCTCATGTTTCATTGGATAAAAACGACAGTGTTACACTGTCGTTTTTTATGGGTCGTCATGAAAAAAAACATAAGGGGTAACACTGTCGTTTTTTATTGGTCGTCATGAAAAAAAACGACAGTGTTACCCCTTGTTTTTTTCTTGATGACTGATAAAAAACGACAGTGTTACCCCTTATGTTTTTTTTCATGACGACCAATAAAAAACAACAGTGTTACCCCTTATGTTTTCTTTCATGACGACCAATAAAAAACAACAGTGTTACCCCTTAAGTTTCCTTTCATGACGACCAATAAAAAACAACATTGTTACCCCTTATGTTTCATTTGATAAAAACGACAGTGTTACCCCTCATGTTTCATTTGATAAAAACGACAGTGTTTTCATGACGACCAAAGAAAAACAACAGTGTCACCCCCTATGTTTTATTTGATAAATATCAACAGTGTTTTTCCCTTATATTTATTTTATGACGGTCGATAAAAAACGACAGTTACCCCTCGTGTTTTTTCCATGTTGACCAATAAAAAATGACAGTGGCACCCCTGTCTACGTTTTTGCAGGGATCGGAACATAAGCTGTTTAGAGTGTTAACCTCCGAACTTAACAATGCACCGTCAAGACACCGGTTAAAGTCATCACAAAGGTTATACTTGACTTTATAATTCGCATGAAATAGAGAAAATAAACTTCCAACAGAGGTCATCAACCGGACTTGAACCCCGGTGTCCAGGGGGTTAGGCAGAGTACAGCCCACTGCACCACTGAGGCGATGACAATACACTATAATCAATCATCAATAAAGAGGTTATACATGACATTAAAATGTATGTGTGTATTTCTATTATTTCCCTTATGTTTTTTTTGGTCGTCATGAAAAAAAACACTGTTACCCCCCTTATGTTTTTTTTCATGACGACCAATAAAAAACAACAATGTTACCCCTTATGTTTTTTTTCATGACGACCAATAAAAAAACGAACAGTGTTACCCCTTATGTTTTTTTTCATGACGACCAATAAAAAAACGACAGTGTCACCCCTCATGTTTCATTTGATAAAAACGACAGTGTTACACTGTCGTTTATTATTGGCCGTCATGAAAAAAAACATAAGGGGTAACACTGTCGTTTTTATTGGTCGTCATTAAAAAAAACATAAGGGGTAAGACTGCTGTTTTTTATTGGACGTCATGAAATAAACATAAGGGGTAACACTGTCGATATTTATCAAAAAAAAAACATAGGGGGTAACACTGTTGTTTTTCTTTGGTCGTCATGAAAAAAACCACAAGGGGTAACACTGTCGTTTTTTATTGGTCGTCATGAAAAAAAACGACAGTGTTACCCCTTGTTTTTTTCATGATGACTGATAAAAAACGACAGTGTTACCCCTTATATTTTATTTGACAAAGACAACAGTGTTACTCCTTATGTTTTTTTTCATGACGACCAATAAAAAACAACAGTGTTACCCCTTATGTTTTCTTTCATGACGACCAATAAAAAACAACAGTGTTACCCCTTATGGTTTTTTTCATGACGACCAAAGAAAAACGACAGTGTTACCCCTTATGTTTCATTTGATAAAAACGACAGTGTTACCCCTCATGTTTCATTTGATAAAAACGACAGTGTTACCCCTTGTGTTTTATTTGATAAATATCGACAGTGTTTTCCCCTTATATTTATTTCATGACGGCCGATAAAAAACGACAGAGTTACCCCTCATGTTTTTTCCATGTTGACTAATAAAAAACGACAGCGGCACACCGGTCGACGTTTTTGCTCGGATCGGAACATGAGCTGTTTAGAGTGTTAACCTCCGAACTGAACAATGCACCAGCAAGACACCGGTTAAAGTCATCACAAAGGTTATACTTGACTTTTTAATTCGCATGAAATAGAGAAAAGAAACTTCCAACAGAGGTCATCAACCGGACTTGAACCCCGGTCTCGAGGGGGTTAGGCAGAGTGCACCCCACTGCACCACTGAGGCGATGACATTACACAAAAATCAATCATCAATAAAGAGGATATACCTGACATTAAAATGTATGTGTGTATTTCTATTATTTCCCTAATGTTTTTTTTTCAAGACGACAAATAATAAACAACAGTGTTACCCCTTATGTTTTTTTTCATGACGACCAAAAAAAACAACAGTGTTACCCCTTATGTTTTTTTTCATGACGACCAAAAAAAACAACAGTGTTACCCCCCTTATGTTTTTTTTCATGACGACCAATAAAAAACAACAATGTTACCCCTTATGGTTTTTTTCATGACGACCAATAAAAAAAGGAACAGTGTTACCCCTTATGTTTTTTTTCATGACGACCAATAAAAAAAGGAACAGTGTTACCCCTTATGGTTTTTTTCGTGACTACCAAAGAAAAACGACAGTGTCACCCCTCATGTTTCATTTGATAAAAACGACAGTGTTACACTGTCGTTTTTTATTGGCCGTCATGAAAAAAAACATAAGGGGTAACACTGTCGTTTTTATTGGTCGTCATGAAAAAAAACATAAGGGGTAAGACTGCTGTTTTTTATTGGTCGTCATGAAATAAACATAAGGGGTAACACTGTCGATATTTATCAAATAAAACATAGGGGGTAACACTGTTGTTTTTCTTTGGTCGTCATGAAAAAAACCACAAGGGGTAACACTGTCGTTTTTTATTGGTCGTCATGAAAAAAAACGACAGTGTTACCCCTTGTTTTTTTCATGATGACTGATAAAAAACGACAGTGTTACCCCTTATGTTTTTTTTCGTGACTACCAAAGAAAAATGACGGTGTCACCCCTCATGTTTCATTTGATAAAAACGACAGTGTTACACTGTCGTTTTTATTGGTCATCATGAAAAAAAACATAAGGGGTAAGACTGCTGTTTTTTATTGGTCGTCATGAAATAAACATAAGGGGTAACACTGTCGATATTTATCAAATAAAACATAGGGGGTAACACTGTTGTTTTTCTTTTGTCGTCATGAAAAAAACCACAAGGGGTAACACTGTCGTTTTTTATTGGTCGTCATGAAAAAAAACGACAGTGTTACCCCTTGTTTTTTTCATGATGACTGATAAAAAACGACAGTGTTACCCCTTATGTTTTTTTTCATGACGACCAATAAAAAACAACAGTGTTACCCCTTATGTTTTCTTTCATGACGACCAATAAAAAACAACAGTGTTACCCCTTATGGTTTTTTTCATGACGACCAAAGAAAAACAACAGTGTCACCCCCTATGTTTTATTTGATAAATATCGACAGTGTTTTCCCCTTATATTTATTTCATGACGGCCGATAAAAAACGACAGTTTCCTCTCGTGTTTTTTCCATGTTGACCAATAAAAAACAACAGTGGCACCCCTGTCGACGTTGTTAACCTCCAAACTTAACAATGCACCATCAAGACACCGGTTAAAGTCATCACAAAGGTTATACTTGAATTTATAATTCGCATGAAATAGAGATAAGAAACTTCCAACAGAGGTCAACAACCGGACTTGAACCCCGGTCTCCAGGGGGTTAGGCAGAGTGCACCCCACTGCACCACTGAGGCGATGACAAAAAACAATATTCAATCATCATTAAAGAGGATATACATGACATTAAAATGTAAGTGTGTATTTCTATTATTTCCCTTATTTTTTTTTCAAGACGACAAATAATAAACAACAGTGTTACCCCTTATGTTTTTTTTCATGACGACCAAAAAAACCAACTGTTACCCCCTTTATGTTTTTTTTCGTGACGACCAATCAAAAACAACAGTGTTACCCCTTATGTTTTTTTTCATGACGACCAATAAAAGACAACAGTGTTACCCCTTACGTTTTTTTTCATGACGACCAATAAAAAACAACAGTGTTACCCCTTATGTTTTTTTTCATGACGACCAATAAAAAACAACAGTGTTACCCAGGGACGCGGGAAGTGGGGGTGCTTAGGGTGCTGCAGCGGCCCCTGGCTGTAACTGCAAGTGAGAAAGTTTTCTGCTTTTTTTTTGTTGTATAATTTTATCATACAACATGATTTTTCATTAAATTATTGACATCCACCCTTTTTATGATATTTATCATATTATTGGTACTATGCTGATTTTACATAAGCATGTTGGTGTTCAACATCTGTTGTAGTGAACATTCTAAAACTGGTGTAAAATGTTGCTGCCATATTAATAGACACGTTGAATGTTATCGTTTTGATTCTGGAATCCCGCACGTAAACTTTTTGGCAAAAAAAGAGCAAAGACGGGCGGTTCACTTGACGGAGAAATCGTCACCTTCCTCATATCAGACAACTCGTAAGTCTGGATGAAAATTAAGGCTTTCTATTATTGTCACTTTCCTTTGTAAACCTTTAGAAATAACCTCCTGAATCCTTGTTATAACGCTGTGTATAATCCCGGACCGCAACAGCTTGTCGGCATGTTGTTAGTGTGTGAAATTCAGCCCAGTATCAGCCGAGTTGACTCTAATTTCCACATTGTTTATTTGCTAACGTTTGCGAATAACAGTGGCTAGTTGGCAGAACTCTTTTTACACACCAGTAGAGTGTTTATCAGAGCGGATCCCTGAATGTGACGTCACCCCTCATCTCGTCTCTGTAAACAACGGATGTTGCGCAGCATTTATTATGACGTCATTATATAGATTCTCTCTCAGCACCCCCCCCTCGGACTGACTTCCCGTGTCCCTGGTAGCAGACTACAAAGGAGGGTAAACGTCTAAGGCCTTCTCTATGCATACAATTCTTGCTGTGTTGAATGACCTGGTTTGGACACAACGTGTGATGTTGACAACTCATGTCAATTTCAGTATATCCTGTTAGGGTAATAGGGTTAGGGATACAGTATATTGGTTAGGGTTAGGGTAATAGCGGTAAACGCAGAAATCGTTTGTATGGGAGGAGATCCAGACCTTATCTGCAGAGAAAATGAAACATGAGGTTGCGAGAATCGTCTTTTATTAGTCTACTAGCCCCACAACAGAACCGCCAGTAATCTTTATTAAATAGAGAATTATGCAAATGTGATATATGATGTAAACGGTTACGGTAAGAAAATGGTTGGTTACATTATCAATTTATTGATTAAAAAGTGAAAATATAAACAAATCTTTGCATCTAAAGTGCTCATATTTTTAATGGAGGCAGCAAACCGAGTCATGCAACTTTTCACTAATAGCTGACAGGATATGCACAAACTAGCAAGCATAGACAAACAAATAAACAACAGTCATGAAAGGCAGCATGTGCGGCAGGATGGTTCGTCATCAACCACGTTTCCTGTGTGGAAGCGCTCTTGTGAATATCGTTCACCTCGGTGGACGTCCAGGTAGGGATGCCAATCCTCAGAGGGAGAGCACAACAACCTCAGTCTCTGTGGGCAGAAGCAGGATTCAAAGTGTGGACTGATCGTGGGCATGCACGCAAGTACACACATTCAAGCAAGAACCGATAATTGCAAAAACATTCTGTGCATTCACACTGACACAAACAAATGCATGCCCGCATGCATGCACACACGGACACATACACAGGCAGACACACAAAAAACAAACAGTGAAGAAGTGATAAACACACACACCTTCCTGAAACTTCCCTGTGCTCCTGCCAGTTTGTACAGGGCAGTGGCAGGGATCAGGACAATGCAGAAGACAGCCATGCACCAGCCAAGGTCCAAACCCCAGGCAGGGTACTCTACTGTTCCATAGGTGGGAGGTAAGGACATAGCCAGAGACAACACCAGGATTATCTAGACACAGAGGCAGCAAAGTCAGGGTCAGTGCATAAGGAATAAACCACGACAGGGTGGTTTATTCCATGTATACCATATTTACCAACAATAATTAGATATTAGTTAATTTCACCTATAACATTAATGTTCTTTTTATTGACTTAATCAGCTGAATAAAATTTAGTTCTGCAGCCCTTTGAGAATATTGTTTTGGAATTGTCAAAGGAAAATGTTAAAAGGTGTCAGGTTATGAAAAACAATGCACACCCTTGGAATGTTATTGACCAATCAAAGTATTTAACAATGCTCTGGTATAGGTTAACTTTACTAGTCCTTTCACTTACCAACCAAGTATTAACCAGAATTATTCACTGCCTAACAATCATTTAGCTTGAACTGAATATACTATGAATATACTGTATGCTAACTATTGGCCATTTTTTATTCCATAAAGAACAGACATCTTACATAAAGTATAACATATAAGCTGTCATGTGACACAGTGTAAACTGGAAAGTATGGTGCTAGTTCATCAGCCTTACGATTGACGGACACAATATTCTTTGTTTCCAGGGTTTGGGGTCATTTTCAGAGCGTATTTAGGAGTGCACTTACAAGTGTGACGAAGGGTGTGATGAAGTACCAACATAGTCTCCAATACAGCCAGAACCACACACTCTTAGTCCCGATCATCATCTCAATGTCTTTAATGAAGAGACGGCCACCTGAAACGACATCGTTAAAGACATGCAAATACAATCTTGTAAATGTGTGAATATCTCAAAGATTACGGAAAAAATATTCATATATATTTCACATATTTACCATAAACGTAGAATATGCCAAAAACTTCTAAAAACCCAATAACTAGCACGACCCAGCCAGCAACAAAGTGGTCTATTAGCGTCACCCAGTATATTCCTGCCTGTAAACACACATAAATACACAAACAAACACACACACACACACACACACACACACACACACACACACACACACACACACACACACACACACACACACACACACACACACACACACACACACACACACACACACACACACACACACACACACACACACACACACACACACACACACACACACACACACACATTGTGGTTAAGAACCTAAAGCTCAAAATGCAAAACAGCAGTAAAAGTGGTGAAATGTTTCAGAAGACGAACCTGTGTAACACATGGAAGTCCCAGCAGAAACATAAAGGCACATGTGACTATTGCGATTAATGCGCGTTTCTTTTCTATGTATTTAGGGAATGCATCATGCAGGCAGGTTGTTATCAGCTCTATAAATGGATATGGAAAGAATAGAGAGACATTGACAACACAAAAGAGAAAACAAAACGATGTACACATGACGTACAAACAAATAAAATAAGAATTTGCAAATTAATGCGAAAATATTTGGCTTATGATTATGCCTCGTGTAAACATTAATGCTGGGATTCCAAGAGGACAATGTCAATCTTAAACTCACCCATGCCAGCAAACTGACTGTCAAGACCCAAAGTGAAGAGCATTAAAAAGAACAAGATGGACCATAAAGGTGAAATTGGAAGGTTAGCCAGTGCAGCTGGATATACAATGAATGCCAGACCAAATCCTGGGCAAAGAGAGAGAAACCAATGAATGACGAGACTTGCAATGGCCAATGGTGATGACATTGTGTTACTGTGTAGAGTGCAATGAACAGCTCTGTCTCACCTTCCTTGGTCACCTCTTCAATAGGAATCCCATAGATGTGAGCCATGTACCCCAATATAGAAAAGATGGCAAAGCCAGCAAAAATGCTTGTGGCTATATGAAATGAAGATGTTGAAAGTAAGTTATGTAAGTTTTCATTCAAAGACAAATTATTGCCAAATGGAGATTATCTGCTGACTATGTGCGGGAGTCATTCAGTAATTACCCCTGCTTTACTCCTGATCATGTTTTTTTGCACATTTTCATTCATATTTTTCGTATCACAAGTTTGAATATACAACAGAATACTTTTCTCCTACCACAATTAATAATGCATATTAAAAAGGTGTCCATAACCAAGTTGTTCTGAAACTTGTTGTACGAGGACAATGCTGTGACTCCCCCGAATCCAACAGACAGTGAATAGAAGATCTGAGTGGCAGCATCCCTCCAAACCTATAACATACACACAGGTAGAATCAGGTGAGCAAAAGTTACAATTCCCGCGATATATATATATTGGTGTATTACCCAAGTGGCAGTTAAGAGAAGGAGGACCGGGTCTTACCTCTATCTCTGCTAATTTAGTCAGATTCGATTTCGAGCCAATGTAGAAATCGATTCCATCTTTGGCGCCCTCTAGTGTCAGACCCCTGATCAGCAGGATGGTAAGCACCACATAGGGGAATGTGGCTGTGAAGTACACAACCTAAGGGAAGCATGATATCAGAGCATGCAGAATACGACACTAAGCATTCAATGTAAATATTAAATATGAGTTAGACACCATATGCAAAGCCTGCATAACACAAGTAGCAATATCAGAGAGCTTTTCCAATAATGAGGTATTTTATGGGCTAGACCCTCTGGAAAAGCCTTCAGGCAACCGGTGCGTCTGGTTTGATGGTGAGTGTGGACAATACCTACATGTACATTTCTATACAAAATCAACGTTTCATGCCGATCAATCAAATGGAAGTTTGCCTAAGGTATAGGTCATTTTAATGTGTCACGACCGAGACTCATGGTCATTTGAAGGTTATACGGTAATTTCCAATATTGTTTTGGGTTCGAAATAATCTAGGATCCAGCATTCCTACTATGTTGCAGCAGTACTTCTGGGCGGAGACGGCACAGAGCTTGGGCCAGAAACCAAAAACCACAGGGGCTGGAGATACACCTTATTCTTGTCCCTACTCACAATGCAGATCTTTGCACCCGTGCTGACATTGCGTTGAATCAAAACATACTCACTTTTCCAGAAGACTTGATTCCTTTCAGCAGGACTGCAGCAATGATGATGGAGCTCAACAGCAGACAGAGGGCCAACTGCCAGACTATCGACCCCGTCTCACCAAGCCCACTGGATCGTTGCAGGACCACCTGACTGAATGGAAGGAGTGAGAGACGTTTATTCGATTAGATTTAGTTCTATAATGGAAATACGAAATTCGGATTCAGTATTAGTCCTTTGTAGTCGCATATATATGCTACACTCTTACTCCCAGTACTGCTCAGTGAGACTCGTGGTGATGTTGGAGGTAGTGCAGGAACGGTTTTCCCTGGTCCAGTTAGACACTGACATGCTGGTTACATTGACAGCCACTAGAGGGGGAAGAGATGGCCGGCAAATGAGTGAGTGAGGCTTTCAGTTACAATTAAAATGCTGTTCATATCTTCAGAGCATACATAATAAGTACATGTTTCATACATACAGATATATAAATAAAGGTGTTATTTGAAGAACAATTTAAGGAACACACAATCAATTTGCAGACACATCTTCATAAAATATGAGCTCTATTTCACTATTTCTGAATGGTATCAGGGTAGAAACAAAGTCTAACATAATGAGTACCATGTTGTGGGCTGGTGCAGTTCACACCATCCAAGACGTTAGTCCATGGGAGGGGATACTGGAAGGATGCAAATAAGTAATATAAAGTGTAGGAGAGGATGACCCCGTAGTATATGGAAACCATCACGTTCCCAATCAGCCCCGCCATGCCAACCCCTGGAGAAGAGGAGGGAGAATATGAACATCTGGCATGCTGAGACTTCAACAGACATTACAATGTGGCTTGTGTCGAAGGAGAAAGTCTTTCTAGCAAAGTAATTAACAAGGGGATGCTTTTTCTACATTTTATTCAGATACTGTTGTACCCTCGTGAAGATACCAAAAGGTCTATAGTGATCGATTGAATGATCTATTAATCTTAATTCTGCAGGTCATTCAGAGAAGGTAAGCATTGGGTTTACCCTGGAGCAGAGGCACTGCGCTCCATGTGTTAATGGGGCCCTGGCTGCAGAACTGCCCCAGAGCCGTCTCCAGAAAGTAGAGGGGGACCCCAAGACAGATCAACATGATAAAGTAGGGAATGAGGAAGGCCCCTACAATGAAAAACACAAAGAAGGGCCAACGATCACAGAGAAGAAAAAACCATGCGCAAAGCACAACAAAATACAACAAATACAACAAAATACATGTATTCATTTGTGCTATTCAGTTATTAGTCTAAAAGGAATAAGATAAAAAAAATACCTCCTCCATTCTTATACGCCAAATATGGAAACCTCCAGATGTTGCCGAGGCCAACAGCCATACCGATCATGGAGAGAAGATACTCCCTCTTATTGGTCCAATTGCCTCGCACAGTATTTTCATCCTCCTCTCTCTCACTGTCATCACTGCCAGAGATATCCTGTGAAGTGCAACAGAGATGCATATGCAAGTCAAACCTTGTTAATGTAATTAGTATTACTTTCATCATTATTCATAAGAATGAAATACTATCAATGTTATCCTAAGTTCTTGGCTCCGCAGTGCTGCTCGCCCGAGGCTAAGAGAGGATCATGAACTCTAGCAATGTCTGTGTATGCAACTCAATTTCCTGTCTCTTACTTCCTATCACTTCCCCTGTGCATGCAGCGAACAGAGCGAGAAGCATAAGAACATGACAAGAATAAAAATAACAAAGACAAGGAGAATAAATATTTTTTTCAAACAAAGTAATTGTCAAAGCAATATCCGAAAGATGTACATGTCTAGGGAACGGAAATCTCCCAGTGGCGTCTCTGGACCTATTCTAGGGGGCTTAAAGCAGTCTTTCTCAAGTTGTATCAAGCGGTCCGCAAGAGACCCCTAGTGGTTGACGAGTAGATTAAGATCCAGTTTTATACGTTTTTGGAGCTATACAGCTATTCAAATGAATAAAGGTTGAATAGTCCATCTGTCCATTGGGAAACGCCATATATTTGCGTCAAAGCTGATTTCCTCAGGGGTAAAAGTTGCTTAGGGCAGCAATAACATCCTCCTTTGCTGTGGTATTTTCTGCATAATTTCTTCAAGTTTAAGCCTCAACAAATCAGAGCAAACTGTAGCTGGGACATTGACCTTAAAAATGAAATTATTCCACTCTGAGTCTGTCCTGTCATTTTTGGGTTTTGGGAGAATGTGCAGATGGAGCTTCACCGTCCACACAGACACACTTGTGTTACACTTTATGTGTCTGGAAGGCCTAACCCTCAATCAGACGCGGGCATGAAATAAATCGCTGCTCAGGCGGAGCTGCCCCATGTGCCATAGCGTTATACTATGTGTCAGGGAAGCCTTACCCTCAGACAGGGTATCAAATGAATCACTGCTTAGACAGCGCTTCATTATCCACACACACTCGCGTTATAAGTGTCCGAAAAGCCACTTTCCCTTGCAAGCCTCATTTAACCGCTGCCCAGACGGAGCTCCACATCCTCCAGCAGAATATGTGCTGTGTTTGGACTGGTAGCGGGTGTTCACCTGAGTGGGGGGAATCATGCTCATCTACCTGACAATGACGCAGAGGCCGGGGTTTCAAAAACGGACTGTTCCATTAAAACTGTTCGAACAAAACTTCAGAACTAGGCAAAAAAAACAGGGGGACTATCCGATTGCAGATTCTATCCTCTACTAAAGTCGTAGTTAGTGAAAGGGCCAGGAATAAGACCTTTTCCATAGGTCAGTGACTCTCAAACTGTTCACAGGCTTTGTGATTATTATAATTTAGTCATGCAAATCTGCTGCAAAGGAACAGCATAGTGCATTTGTATTAATAACTCCATTTAGCGTAACATACTGTCGAAGTAGGCCTATTTGTTCTCGGATATTTGGGTAGTTAGGTGGTCTGTGAGGTTCTTTTGTCAGAAAAAGGTTGTCTTAAAAGTTTATTATGTAGCAATTTACACATAAAAATATCTAAGAACGACCAGACTCAACTTTGCTGATTTGTGTACCTACATTATCATAATTGTTTCCAACAATGTTCAAAGCCAGAGAGGACCACAGAGATTTTGGCAGGTCAAAATCCTGAATATCATCAATCATGAGTTCACCGATCAGTATGAGGGATGTGCGAAATACCAAATTTACTTATTTACCTACTTGTTTTGAAATGTGAGACACCCCCGGTTTAATGTGTTGTAGTTAGGCCACTTTTAAGGACAGGGTCCTTTGTAATTTGTGTAATTGTCTAGAGATATTGACCAAACAATTGCTCAATAGAGAATGAAAGCTGCCAGACAGCTTCGACTGGAAGTACTGCTTCTCGGTTGAATATCCAATATCTTTCCAAAACAAAAAATTTAACATTTTCAACTCCCCCGTCAGCTACCCCCACAAGGAGAATCTAATTCTGGAACCCTGAAATGTGTACGGTACCATTATGAACTTATAACAATGTTTACCATGTTCATGAAGTTATTTTTAGTGTGATTGTCTTGAGCACAGTACTGGGCTACCCCACATTGGTTTATCTAAGGCTCTTTGGGTACTCGACTCATCTAATGGTTAGCAAACGGAGAAGTTATGATCTGGTGTGGTACACTGCTTAATTTGCCCGGTTGATCGCAAAGGCTGTTCTGGTAGTTTGTGTGACATTCCAAAAAAAAAAAAGAAGTTGTTTCGAGACCTTGATTTACTCAAGACATTCGATACATTTATGTGCTATCCATTTAGGGAAAATGTTGAGGTTTATTTACTGCAAATTTTCAGCGCTGTTTCACCTGAACCAGCTGCAGTGGAGGATGAGATTTTGATAGTTAAAGCTGATATCGAGCTTAAGTCCAGGGCTCAGCGACCATTTTGGAACTTACTCACAAAGGAATTAATTATTTGGCTTTACTTATTTATGCCAGTCAGCCTTTTCCCACATGAAGATTATTAAGTCTAAATACCGTTCCACCATGACTGATGGTAATTTGGAATCCTGCTTGAGACTAGATACCAGCAGCAACTCTCCGGACTATGCAACCTTGGATGACTCCATTCAGTGCAAATCATCAAAATACAGAAAAATAAATATTTGTTTGCATCTTTTAATGTAGGTATATCTTTTTGACCTGGATGTTTTGAAAGTAGCTTGGCACCCCTGTCCCATAGCCTCTCTTTGTTGAACAATTGGCAGGTTGTGATACCTGGGTGAGGTAGGCCCTGTGAGGTCTGTTGTTGGACTGTAAGTCAAACAAAGGGCCATTTGGGGCTAGAACAAAACCCTTAGTTACTCCATTGATTAATTCATTTAAGAACAATACGGTACATAAGAGCCAGAGGTCTGGCAGAGAGGAGGATGAGATGAAGGTGAATCCACATACATGGTTCGATCAACTCCTCTAGAGTAATGGGGGAATAGAGACAGATTTTTGGCCGAAATCAACTAAAAGTGGGGGTCAGAGAGGGGGATCTAGCTGGGACAGGTGTGAGGGCAGGGAGAAGGTTTTAAATTAACTGTTTGGCCAGGGAGAAGGTTTCATCAACTTACAGTGGGAGACAGAGGTCAGAGACAGAGGTCAGAGACAGAGGTCAGAGACAGAGGTTAGAGACAGGGGTCAGAGACAGAGGTCAGAGACAGAGGTCAGAGACAGGGGTCAGAGACAGGGGTCAGAGACAGGGGTCAGAGACAGAGGTCAGAGACAGGGGTCAGAGACAGGGGTCAGAGACAGAGGTCAGAGACAGGGGTCAGAGACAGGGGTCAGAGACAGAGGTCAGAGACAGAGGTCAGAGACAGGGGTCAGAGACAGAGGTCAGAGACAGGGGTCAGAGACAGAGGTCAGAGACAGAGGTCAGAGACAGGGGTCAGAGACAGGGGTCAGAGACAGAGGTCAGAGACAGAGGTCAGAGACAGAGGTCTGGCAGGGCGGGGGATGAGGGGGCAGCCGTAGCTCAGGAGGTAGAACAGGTAGACTCGGAAGGTTGCTAATTTGATCCCTGCATCCTCCTAGCTGACTGTAAATAAATATATGTATATATTTTTTAAGCAAGTCCTGTAAGTGTGTAAAAGTGACTGTGTAATTCATTTTACCAGACAAAGGCGGGCATTATGTATTTGTGGATTGTGTAATATCTGTGTGATTAACATTTTACGAGTCACAAGTAAAACATTTACATTTGTGGATCGCTATATCCATGGTGATATCATTTTACGAGGCAAAAATACTGAATATTTGTGTATTGCGCTACACAAAACGCAATTCGTCTACTGTGGGTTGCGCATAATAAAGTCCAATAAAAAACCCTATATCCTCATCATTCATTGGTTGTCTTGCTTCCTATGGAATCAAATTAGGGTCAAAGTATTGTAACTGTGCCTTATTAAAGAGTCCAATATTATGTTCATCTGGCTATTCAGGTGTAAGCGTCCAATGTGGGACAAAAGTTTAGTACAT
>NC_082394.1:16906396-16976396 GCF_031168955.1 Gadus macrocephalus
TTTGATCTGATTGGCCTGCAGATAGAGGTGCTCCAAGGTGGTGCTGACCAGGGGAATCCTCTCCAGCTTGTTGAAGCTGAGGTCGAGCTCCACCAGGCCGCTCACGTTGAAGGTGTTGCGCGGGATGCCCTTGTCTGTGAGCTGGTTGTGGGCCATGCGGACGTACTGCAGCTGGGGGACGTGAGCCAAGAAGTCCTCGGGCACGGTGTCGATGGCGTTGGACTCCAAGTACAGCTGGTGGAGTTCCCCCGGGAGAGCCTTGGGAACCTGCCATCCGGCCACACAGGACAGGGGTTTTGGGGGGGTTAAGCTTTTTCTCTCCGAACTCAACTCATCACGAGCAGCCGTGGTTTGAGCAGCCGCACGTTTCCAATCAGACAAACGCCGTACCGTCTTCAGGTGATTCCCGCTGACGTCCAGCAGCACGAGGGACTTCAGTGCCTTCAACGACGTGCCCATGTCGGTCACCACGTTGTCATGGAGATACAGGATGGTCAGGTTTTCCATTTGGTCGAGCTCTGCGGGGACCACCTGTGGGACAGCGATCAACAAGCAAAAACATTGGCCTACCGTCAAACCAGTTTAGATGTGGTCCATGGCTCCGCAGCCAGAGGGGACCCTGGCTCAGTGTTGGGCCCTGTTGGGCCCTGCGGTGGGCACAGGAACCCTACCTTCTCGATCTTGTTGTGGTTGAGCCGCAGGTCTCGCAGAGAGCCAGGGAGGTTGGCAGGGATTCGGGTCAGGTTGTTGTGGTGCAAATAAAGACGGTCCAGTCCTTGCATTTTGGCAAAGGCCTACAGACAACACAAACAGACACAGACACAGACACACACACACACACACACACACACACACACACACACACACACACACACACACACACACACACACACACACACACACACACACACACACACACACAGACCAACACACACACACACACACACACACACACACACACACACAGTCACACACCAACAGACACACAAGGCGCATGAGACAGGCTTACTAGGATGAGTGAACAGTTACAAACGGTAATGTTAAGGTCAATCTGCACCGCTCCTGTGCTACGTGTAACGTGGTCAGCATTATTCCTCGCTGCGTTTATCCCTCACATACACTTCCAACCACAGATGCAAGCAGTCTCTTGACAACCAGAGCCGATGACCCTCACCACCACAGACGCAGCATCATTACACACAGCGCTCCCTAAGCCCCCCCCCCCCCCCCCCCCCCCCCCCACCACCCAGAGGAGACCAGATCTGAGGCCGACCTGCTCTCCGACGGCGTCAGACGCCAGCTGGTTGTGTTGCATCAGGAGCCACACCAGGTTGGTGGCGTTGACCATGGCCGAGTCGGGCACGGCTCTGATGGCGTTGTTCTGCAGGTACAGGTACTTCATGCGGGCGGGGATGCTGGGCATGGCCGTGAGGCCCCGCCCGTCGCAGTACATGGCGACGGGGAACGTCGGGGGGCAGTCACACTCCTCGGGACACCCCCCTCCGGCGCTGTCGGCCTGGAGGAAGCCGTGGCCGCGGGGGTTGTACAGCCAGGCGAAGGGGTCCCGTTCCTGGGAGAGGCAGGGAGGCACCAGGGCCACGAGCAGCAACACGGCAGCCGCACCACGCATGGTCAGGGACGTTTACAGACACTTTCACTGGAACCTCCGTAACCTACAGGGGGTGAAGGGACCCTGTTGTCACAGTTGACTATGAGGTGTTGGTGTAACGCCGACACTTTTATACAAAATGTAATAATTTCAGGTAAATGTCGTGTTGGCTTGGAGGACAACCGTAGCTTATTCACTAACTTTCCCCCAAAGGTAACAAAACATGGAAACACCTATCTGGTGTAATATTGATCGCCATGAACAAAGAGCAAGCTTTGCAAGTAACAAGTTATGTAAGGATTGTTCAAATAAGTTAAGTAAAAATATGATTGTATGAATTAAACTTATACATATGGTTGGGAAAATAATCATGCGGTACACAACATACAACAAATTATCTGCACAAATCTTTTTGTGTCATGGGTTTCCATTAAAGAACATATTGTTCTCATCTTGTCAGGGTTGTAAAACCATTAATAAGTATGTTACTCGGGAGAGGGAAAACCCTTGTTAACATAGTATTTCACTCAGTGACCAGCTAACAAAGCAAATGCAAGCAAAAGATTATGTAAAATAAAAAGTTTTATGCACAAACATTAGGAAGTCTCTTTATGCACAATAAACAGCTAACACCCAACATGTACACAGATGCATCCGACACACCCAAACCCCCAACCCCCCCCCCCCCCCCCCCCCCCCCCCCCCAAGACACACACACACAAACCCTACCTGTTCGAACAGACTGTCCCGTACTCCACTTCCCCAGCCGCTCCTACAGCTTGTCCGCGAATGAAAGGGACCAAGCCATACACTTTGTAAAAATTGCCCCCCAGCCCCCCTCCCCTTTTTTGCCTGTATCCCCCCCCCCCCCCCCCCCTTCCCCGACACCACATCCCCTCTGGAAACCCACTGCATGGTTTAGTTTACGGCCTCCCCCACCTAGCTGGTCCCTTCCTTCAACGAGGCATGGACACCCGCCCCCACCCACGAAACATCAGCCCCCACCGCAGCCAGAGTCCATTTCGGGAGGTTCCTTCATCACCAGAGACGGTGCTGTGAGATGGAGCGAGGGGGCTGTATAGGATTGTTTCCATCTGTGGGCAGCAGACACTCCCAGACGAATCCCCCTAAACCCGGTCCATCCAACTCACTAACACTGACCCTTAGGAAAGTACTTACGGAAGAAGTAATTACACATAACAGTCACGACAAGCAATTAAAGGTGAGGTGGTATTGCACTTTGCATGTGTGTGTGTGTGTGTGTGTGTGTGTGTGTGTGTGTGTGTGTGTGTGTGTGTGTGTGTGTGTGTGTGTGTGTGTGTGTGTGTGTGTGTGTGTGTGTGTGTGTGTGTATGTATGAGTGGGAGCATGTGTGTGTGTGTGTGTGTGTGTGTGTGTGTGTGTGTGTGTGTGTGTGTGTGTGTGTGTGTGTGTGTGTGTATGTGTGTGTGTATGTATGAGTGTGAGCATGTGTGTGTGTGTGTGTGTGTGTGTGTGTGTCTGTGCATTTGTGTGTCTCACATTCTTGTGACTGTGTGTGTGTCTGTATGTGTGTGTGTCCTATTTTGTAATATGGGCATAGATGAGTGGAAAATTGCTCCTACATATGTGTTGGGAAAATCCATAGACACTTATGGTTTGGACGATTCCTCGAGCCATTGCCTGTGAGTGGAAACTGTGTTCTTAGTGTGACTAGAAGAAACCTTCCCTCCCCACGTGTCGTAAAGGGTTAAATGAAAACACATGCCAGGCCCCTGGAGCCTTCTATACTGTCTGGTCACAACGTGGGCCCCTTGTTTACCTAGTTCTCCATCTCCAGTACCCTTCTTCAACCAAACCATCCAAATGGCAACTAATCTCCCTCATCTTTGATCCTGATCTTCTCCTCATAACTTAACACCTTATAACACTGTTTTGTTTTTGTGTTGCTTCAGCAGATATTCAGACTATTGGCGTCTGCAAGGCAGTGTTCAGCCGCGGACCTCGAGATTGTCTGAAGTTACCAAACAGTGTTCACCAGCGTAGGCACACATCTGCGCGGATCTGTTGTATTCTGACCCAATCAAACAGGAATGGAGCAACAGGAGGAACTGATAAACAAAGGCACTGCATCCAATCAAGGGGGATTCTGCTGTCTCTTATTGTCGTCCCCCTTTTTTTGTGTCTCCAAACGGGACACGTGAGGCACAATATGCTGTCGCAACCTCACTTTTGTTCCACTACACCACACTCGGGTTCCTCCAGTCGTCCCGCCATATGATTACCGAGTTGCTGACCGGCTCTTTTCGTGCAGTAGCGCCGCTAAGCCCCGGCGGTCTGCTATTATGACACATGGCGGGTCCTTAGGGGTTTTCTGGTGGTGGGAACCTCAGCCGTTTGAACTATTAAGAGGTTAACGACGCAGCCCAACCCGGGGCGCTGGGCCTGTGGACCTGACCCCCTCCACGGGGTGACATCATGAAAGGTCTGCTGGCGCAGATGATGGCTCCTTTTTAATGTATGTGTGTCTGTGTTTGTGTGTTTGTATAAGTGTGTATTGGTTGTTTGACATTAGAAACAGATACACCGATTGATGGAGAGCGGGGCTAGTGCAGCAGAGGAAGGAAACAGCAATCAAAGAGTTTTGATTTAAAATGGCATATCTGCAGTTCAAAGACAAGAAGCCCATGGGACAGCTGTCGTTCCCCCTCCCCCCCACCCCATCTGGGTCAGGATGGCAGGGATCAGAGGATCAGGCTGTGAACTTTTCATCACAGGAATGTCAAGCGTATCACCCCAAAGAGCTGCTTCTCTGCAGGCCCATCCACAATTTCATCAGAGAAAGTGACATAAACTATTTAAATTACAGCACTTAGGATCACAAAATGGGCCTACAGTTCTATTCATGGGGGTGACCCAAGATGGGGTTGATGGTGGGGGGCAGCAGACTGATGCAGGACAGGGGTTGGGGTAGAGGAGGGGGGGGGGGGGGGGCTATAGGTTTAGAAGACAATTTCTCTAGTGAGAGCCTGAAGACTTCCTATGGGCTCAGTATGTCAGTCAGATGTTCATCAAGGCAAAGAGCTTTGATACGAGAAACAGACAACCATGAAGATTACAAGAGAAAAAAGACGTTGATTCCTTTCTAGTTCTGTAGTGCCAGATGTTTTACATCGTTAAAACACATTTCTGTAATGAAATACAACCAACATACGCTTTACTTGTAAATTCTAACATTTATGCACTTTGATGTCTGATTGCTCCTATCCTGAGTATGTTGAACCAGGAAACATGAACCTAGACGTGCATTATCAACAGAACATGTTCAGCACAGATCCCCCCATTTGCAAAGTGCTTGACTGCATTAACATTTTCAACAAGAAACAAACTTATTATGTAAGGCAGCAATTGCATATTGGAAGCCAGAAAACAATGAAGACACAATAAGATTTGAGATCACTGAAAACTGTCTCTGCAGTGAAACCTGACACAGAGAACCTTAGGGCACAGAGGGTAAACCATGCAATAGGAAACACATGTTCCCCATCCACGCACACACACATGAACGAGCATCATGCACACGCATCATGCACACGCATCATGCACGTGGATCATGCACGCGCAGCTTGCATACGCTTGCACACACACTCAAACACGCACACGCCTACACAGACACTATCCAATCACACAGCACACACACAAACACACCCACACACGCGCACACACACATACACACACACACACACACACAGTCCAACCACATGCACACACACAAACACACACACACACACACACACACACACACACACACACACACACACACACTGTCCAATCACTCACACATGCCCATAAACACACGGACGCATACACACACATACACACACACACACACACACACACACACACACACACACACACACACACACACACACACACACACACACCATCGATCCCCACATACATACTTTAGTGCAACACCCAGTAGGGGTTAACAGCTTGCAGGTATTCATATCCCCAGTGCACTTCTTAACACTCACAAATGCAGGCATGAGCATACTCACAGACAAACCCGCAAACACACTCGTACAAAGAGACATACATGACACACAAACGATCACAAACACACATACATACACAAACGATCACAAACACACATACATACACAAACACACACACACACACACACACACACACACACACACACACACACACACATACACACAGACAGAGCCCCCCCCCCCCACACACACACACACACACAAATACACAGACATATACACGCTGGCCTCTCGTAGTCTCCTGAGGTTGTATGGCTCAAAATGGGTTTTCCAGAATCCCCTGCTATGTTGGATTGTCTGCAGTGGAAAATATATACCGATACTCATACACTCATGCTTATGTCATCATTCTGGTCTAGAGCCGGTTTCCCTGATGTAATTAGGAGCCATTCTAAATTTATTAGAGATACTGCCAGAAATGTTCTGTAAACCCGGCAATCATTATTCAAACCGTGAAAAAATGCAGGAAGTTCAACCCTTCCGGTATACTTAACATCTTAAAGCTATTTACAGCATGACTCGGGAAGTGAATACCGTTTTTTTCAATTGCTTGAACACTAGAGACACATGCTTAGACCAAAGTAACACAACTTTATGTTTTTGTTACTATACCTTATACATGTAATCATACCTTAAAGGCACCCAGTGCAACTTTCGAGGCTTAAAAATAAACATTCAATTTCTAGTCTTTTTTACACGTAGTAAGTTTCAATAACTCCATACCATTACATACCGACATTTAAGCAGCAAAGATGAGACGTCGTTGTGTGGTGAGAACTGATACAAAATCGATAACAACAACAATGCCGCCATTTTCTTTATTTTTGGTAACCTACAATAAATAAAGCAGGCTTCCAGTCAATGGAAAAATGGCTTCTCCCCACCGGCGATTGTTGTTGTTTACGATTTTCTATCAGTTCTCACCACACAACGACGTCTCATCTTTGCTCCTTGAATGTCGATATGTAATGGTATGGAGTTATTGAAACTTACTACGTGTAAAAAAAGACTAGAAATTGAATGTTTATTTTTCATTGAATGTTTACATAAAGTTGCACTGGGTGCCTTTAAACAAAAGCACTGCTTTGCACTTTAGTTGCAATTGTGCAACACACTTGCTCCTTTCTGCAACACACTTGCTCCTGCACACTATTTCATGCATATGACACTTAGTTCAAAAATGAAATCTCAGTGTACCATTAGGAAAGCACATCTATTCAAAATGCAAAACACATTGAAAATACTTAAATATACACCTGAAAACAATTACTTACAAAACTGAACACCTATCAGCCAGCTACAAAAAAGCCAAAGGGCAATTGTGCACGTCCCGGGGCAGCGCGGGGGAAATATATCATTGTGTGACGCCATAAGCCTTCGAGGGTAACTGCACCATCATGCAAAAATACCCAGCATATCATCACATTTCTAGATGCACTTCATGGTACAGCTGAACAGGACAGATCAGAGCAGCCCAGGTTTGTTGTGGCTGGGATAATATTTGTTTCCATCGGGCTGTTTTGGTCCGGAACTGGTACGCCAACCATAAACAATTTGAAGTCGTATACTCGCCATATCTAAACCCCATAGAAGTTTTTTTTTTCGGCTGGAGGATGGCGCTCTTCTGCAGGCAATGGAACAGGCCTGCGGGGACATTGAGGTAAGGTCAATCCATGGATGGATTTGGCACACAAGGCGAGGATCCATAAGCCCACCCATGTACAATTGCCGTGTTTTTCTGTGTTTACAGTAAAGTTGTGTATTTCTGGTTTATTTTTGGTTTATTTTTGCTTAGACTGAATTGACTGCACTGTAAAGTATCTTACTGCAATGTACAGTATTGAGTATACGACTTTTTGGTTGTTGTGAAAACATGCTTTCTGTGGAACTGAATAAAAACAGTGAATATGGAAAACGGCAGTGTTTTATATAAAGTAGACTGGTGTGTTGCCGATCTGAATCATCATTATTATGATACAAATGTGTATCATTTTGTCATAAGAGTGACATTTTGACAAAGGATTGTTGGGTTTCGATAGCAGAGTTTCAATCTGACATAGATGTGAATGGCATATTTCTCAGTTTTGTGTCTTATTTGCTTGTGTGTTGAGTTTTGACACAATGAGACAAGTTTTACAAAACGTGTACAAGCAACGGGTAAAATCTGAATTATCTCGGTATTTGGTTTACCAGAGTCCTCTAGTGTCCGTGAAAGAAATTACAATGTTGTATGAAAGAAATCGAGTGTCAACGTCTTGACATCAGTCCAAGACCACTCATGCCAGGAAAATAATATTCTTTGACACATCTAAGGAATATAGATAAAGATATATATATTATATCACATATGATATGTATACACACATACAACTTTTAGTTTGTTCAATATTGAATACAAATTCCTTTTCTGCTCCCAGGGAAAGGAATCATTGTGGAACAGAGGGCTGTTTCCTTGGCTGTCTATGGCTAAACCAGCAGGCACGTATGCACTATAAGATTGGAGATTGTTATCACAGTCCTATCTTGGCCAGTAAATCCGTCATCTCTATTATTAGTTGTATTATTATGAGAATCATACTTTTTTTGTGAAAAAACATTTCTCACACTGGATAAAAAGTGCTTAAGAGCACATGTTGATGGCATTGTGCATTGTTTTCATTGTTAGACTCACAGAAGCAACCTATATATATATAGATATATAGATATATAGATATATGAACATACTTGAGAAGCTAAGTTAAACGCTATATCCTAATTAACCTCGCCAGATTGGTGCATAATACGATAAACTGGGTGTCATTCCGTACAGATGTACTAGAGGGCACTGTTTGCATGATGTGGTGAGGGGGGGGGGGTTCTCGTCCTTTTTGTCCTCCTCCTCCTTCTCCTCTCTGAAGGCTGGGCAGTATCCATGAGAGAAAAAACAGTGCTATACTCCCATTCGCCAGCTACAGATTCTTTCAGGAAATATCTTCTTTTAAAGACACACACACACACACACACACACACACACACACACACACACACACACACACACACACACACACACACACACACACACACACACACACACACACACACACACACACACACACAGACCAACACACACACAAACACACATACAGACACACATACAAACATACACACGCACATGTCTGCATGGGCGCAGGTACGCATGGACACACAGCCTCACACTCGAGTGGTCTGTTTGGCTCCCCAGGTACTTTCTCACTTTATTTCCTACTGCAAGTGTGTGACACATAAAAAACATGAACTTCACTCACTCACATTTACCTCTCTCTCTCTCTCTCTCTCTCTCTCTCTCTCTCTCTCTCTCTCTCTCTCTCTCTCTCTCTCTCTCTCTCTCTCTCTCGCTCTCTCTCTCTCTCTCTCTCGCTCTCTCTCTATGGTTCTGTTATTTTTCCACTGTGAAAGCAAACATGTTTCCACCAAATGTTAGAGAGAACCCAGGCAGTTGACTGGTGAATATGCAGTAGGTCTTGGTTTTTGCATGTGGGCAGCATATAAAGTTGCATCAGAAAGTGGGAAATACGGTATTGCAGCTTCATAACTCACACGCACACACTAACAGATAGACAAACATCCACAGATGCACACACACACACACACACACACACACACACACACACACACACACACACACACACACACACACACACACACACACACACACACACACACACACACACACACACACACACACACACACACACATAGGCCATAGCATGCAGCCCCACTGCTGAGGCGCACACAGTATTTCATTGGGAAGCAGGACGACCTCTGTCTCTATTCTCTACCAGCAGCTCAACAGGTATGGCTTTAATCTTCTCATCTCCCTACAGAGTGCACCGTTAGAAAGTTGCATTTTCTTGGATAGACAGAGAGACAGACATAGAGACATTTATGTCAAGAGTCATCTGAGCTTATTTCGAAAATCTATCTTAGCATTGTGTGAACCGTAACGAGGAGCACAGGTTCAACTGTGTGGCCTCTGACGTCATGAGCCGTTTTCAGCCATGTCCTCCGCATGGTAAACAAAGTGCTGACTGGGGAAACATTGTGCAAATGAAGTCATCTCGTTTATCCCCATCTCTCTCTCTCTCTCTCTCTCTCTCTCTCTCTCTCTCTAAAACAGATGTTGAGGCTTCTTTAGTTATAACAGTAGCAACTAGTCATTTGAATTAGTTATTTAAAGTATTTGCTTATGCCTCACTCCTATAGGTGCATCTCAGAAGGTTTTTTATGCTTGTTGTCTAACTATCACCCCCTTTTTTTGAGAACTTCCGCCTACATTACATTTCTATCAGCTAATGACTCAGTACCTGTGATGACTAGCCTGGCTATTGCCAGACCAAGCTCAATCGTAGATTGCACGTTGGTCTGGGTAGGCTGCTGTAATTATCTTCAGTGCGAGATGCGTGATCAGCAGGCGTAGTTCAAACGACTCGGACCGCAATTGGCTGCTTGCCGTCGCTTCCCATGTCATCAGTGTGTTAAACCAGCCAATAGCGCGCTTGGGGATTGGCCGCCACAAATGCATATCGGAAGCGGAAAGAAATGTGTTGCTCCCCTCCAGACCCTACTGCATGGCGAATTCAAATCGCAGACCGAACGGACTGGGGGTGCCCAGTCTGTGTGATCACCGCATTCGTGACGTTTGCATCATGTGGAAATATTACACCTTGTTATTTATGTGGATATTCTAAGTTACCATATGCATGCCACCTTTCAATCATAAATTGATATATAAAACACCCCAAAGTACCCAAACATCCTCTCTGCATTATCAGGGTTTTGTGAACCCCTATTGCCCCCCCCCCCCCCCCAGCACCCCCCATGGCTCCACTCTGCGCTGGGGTGTTGCTCTGCGTCCTCTGTGTGTGGGAGTGCGTCGGCGCGTCCAACCCCTCCCACGTGGACCACGGAGGTGTTTCGCTGTGGAGCGACCGCCTGCTGGGGGAGCCCAGCGTCATGAGCCTGAACGACCGGCTGGATCCACAGTGGTACCAGGCGAACAACCCTGAGTCCTGCCCCAAGGGCTGCTTCTGCCCCATCCAGTGGCCCACCGCGCTGTACTGCGACCAGAGAGCCCTGACCAGCGTCCCGGCGGATCTGCCTGGGGACACCCAGTATCTCTTCCTACAGGTGGGGGGCTCGGACTTTCGCGGCGTCATACGATCGAGGACCTGCATACCAGCCTGTAGTCCCTACCTCATGGGCTTCCTTTTCTGATTGCATTTCTTACAGCACACGCTTTTCTCTGTGCCCAGCAGGCTGATTTAGTAATGAGTATAAGCACACAAATATGTATTGACCAAGATGCGCCACATATTTGTTTCGTTAACATGGGCGGCTAACCCTTACACAGCTACTCTTTAACCAAATCCCATCGCACACTCGATTTTTTCAACTAATTACTTGAATTTGCACTGTATGTCGTTGCCTTGTTCATTGCGCAGATTGTCGACCCAAATGGGGGTCCTAACCGAAGCTCCGAATGTTGACCTCAATCCTCTTGCACCACGTCCACGTCACGCCCTTCCCCTCTTCAAACCCCCCAGAGGAACAACATCAGCAGCCTGCCCCCCTCGGTCCTGGCCGAGGCCCCGGCCCTCCGCTGGCTCATCGTGGACCAGAACCAGCTGGAGGGGGAGCTGCTTGAGGGCCCGGCGCTGCAGAACCACACGGAGCTGCGCTACCTCTTCGCAAACCACAACCGTCTGACGGCCGCGCCGCAGGGCCTGCCGGAGGGGCTCCGGCAGCTCAGGCTGGCCTACAACCGGATCTCCAGCCTCGGCGCCGACGCGTTCCGGCATCTGCAGAATCTGACCGTTCTGCTGCTGCAGGGGAACCGTCTGCAGACCGTCCCGTCCGACAGCTTCACCGGTACGCTGCTTGTTTAGCTCCGTTTCGTTTGTTTGCGTGTTTGTTCGGGTTTCCTTGCTTTCTCTCCGTCTAATGTGACTCAAACTAGACTTACTGCTCGCTTCACTCCGACGGTTCTCTTTCTCCTCCTCCAGGTCTTCTCGCCCTGGACCTGTTGGACCTGGGGGAGAACCGCCTCGAGGCGGTGCCCGCGCACCTGCCCCCGTCCGTCCAGCAGCTCTACCTCTCGGGGAACAACTTCTCGGCGCTGGGCGAGGGCAGCTTCGCGGGGCTGGACAGGCTCAAGTACCTGCGCCTGCGCCGCTGCGGCCTGCGGAGCCCCGGCGTCCCCCAGGCGGCCTTCAACGTGTCCACGCTGGTGGAGCTGGACCTGTCGTACAACCGGCTGGCCGTCACGCCCACGGTGCCCAACAGCCTGCAGTACCTCTATCTGGAGGCCAACGAGATACAAGGTGAGGCAATGGGGGATACTTTAATAAATACACATACAGTATATGCACACACACACACACACACACACACACACACACAAACACACCGAACACGCACGCACAAAAAGATTCAACTACGTGCATTCACACACACACACACACACCCACACCCACACCCACACACACACACACACACACACACACACACACACACACACACACACACACACACACACACACACACACAAACAAACACTCACTTTCCTAAGTGCCACTTCAATCAGTCACATTCACACCCACAAACACGTGTGTGAGTGCACACACACTTCTGCACTACGCATTAATCAGACAATTTCCATGGCATCAATACAGTGTGATGATGAAATGTTATGTAGGAGAGCAACAGGGCTGTTCTGACAAATCCCACCCTGCCTGGCCCGGCCAAGAAGAAGTTTGGAATAAGTGACAGGAAAGTAAAGGCCCGCCCTGTAACACAAATAAAGGCTGCCTCCGGTCTCTCCCTACACACAGGGTCTCTAGAGTACCTCTTATATGGCCTGTCCAGGGATGAGAAGAGAGAGAGCTAAAGTTTGAGAGAGACAGAGAGACAAAGGAGAGAGAGAAGTTGAAGCTCAAAGGACAGAGAACAATAAAGACATAGAAGAAGAGACAAGGAATAATAAAAAAAAATATGAAAAGCATGGTGTACTGGTTAGATGTGCAGATTAACAGTAGATTCACCATGGAGAAAGAAAAAGAGAGCAAGAGAGAGAGAGAGAGAGAGAGAGAGAGAGAGAGAGAGAGAGAGAGAGTGAGGCCAAGATAACATCTGTGATGGATTCAGAAGGCGAGTGTGGCAGATGAGCCAAGAGCACACTCTGTTCCTCTCTTCACTTCCCCTTCTCCTCATCTCAGCCTTCCCCTTTATTATCCTCTTTCATGGCCTAGATATATACAATCCAACTGCTCGGTAGCCAGGACCAACTAAACAGCACCAGACCAACAAAAAACAACTTCCCAACCCCGTCCAAGCACAGGCCCCCATGCCATCTCGGTGTACACTTCTGTCCCGATGAGGGAATGTCTTGGCAGGAAAGAGGAGCGAGTGTGTTCTTCGGAAGTCTGCGACAGGGTCGCAGACTTCCGGAGCCAACCAGACAGACTAAGAAAAACACCAACCTGAGTAGCGTGGCTGCAGTGAGCAGGCTAAGCAGCTACTGCGGTCTAGTCGGGGAACCTGCCAAACTCAACCAATGAGGTTCAGTCAGAACGGTGCTCCACATCAGGAGAAGCTGTTGTGGTATTATTGATTTTTTTAGATCCTACCCATGGCAAGTGCAGCCCAGTTTAGCAGAAAATACAAGGGCCTTCTGTTCCATGCCTGCCAGGGTACAAACGATAATATAATTCTCTGAAATATTGACCGCATTGAAAACACATGTTAGTAAGTGGTAGGAGGGGCGGAGGGGACTTTGTAAGCCCCTGTATGATTGTCGTTTTCTCATTAATTCTTGCTGTGTTTTTTGACAGAGTTCAAAGTGAGTAGTTTCTGTCAAGATAAGGGGCCTCTGTCCTACTCCAGAATGAGGATTCTGCGGCTGGACGGAAACAAGATGTCTTACAGTCAGCTGCCAGTCGACTGGGTGTACTGTCTCAGAGTGCTGCACAATATCTTCATCTGACCACACTCGTTATATGGATTTATTTTCATGAATCAAAAACTGTAATATGCGAAAAAAAAAAGACCTTTTTTCAGGATCCCCAATACATCCATGAATAGCCCCATGGAAATGTTTGTGTATTTTTCATTATAGCTTGAGATCTTTATCTTCAGTTCAATCATCCAAAATGTTGTTTGATCTCGTACTAAATATAACCGATGGTATGCTGTGCAAAAGATTTAGAATGCCTCATCAAAATAACCGATTTAGGATAAGGATTATTACTATTTTAATGACGATAAACCTAGCTATTGCTACATATTATAGTCAGTATATGTTGTTTTTTGTTTTTTATCTCTAGGCTCTTAAGGCTCACTTAATGCAACCAATTTTCATATGCGTCACATGTATTTACTCCTGCTTACTTAGAATCTTATCATTACTTACTGTGAAATATAACACTATATATAGGTTTGTGTATGTTTATGTGTTTATTTTGCTTAAAATAGTATAATAAAACATGCTTGGAAATAAGGATCTAACCATCAAAATACCCACAATCCTTTGCGTTCACACGCTGGGCAGGATATTTAAAAATGGTGTAATACAATACGCAATACGCATTGCCTTACACAGGTGAAGTTATTTGAACGTTTTCAGAAATATTTTGTGCCGTATTGCTTTTTATAGATTAATCATGTAAATGCAAAAGATTTACCTGTGCGAGGATTGATTTGTTTTTATATGTAAGTAGGTGGTGTTTAAAAAAAACTACTGTCGCCAATAACAATTTCAACAATTAAAATATTTAAATATTTAACACTGGAGCAATATTAAAAAGCGGAGGTGGAAGCGCTTCCACACTAGCAAGTTGTTCCATACTCTGAACGCTACAAACAATAGGCAGCACTCTAGCCTCACCTCAATAGGACGCGTCTAGCAAGGAAGTGTTTTTGGGAAACAGCCAGGGGATAGGGAGAGGGAGATGGAAAGAGCAAGAATGTGAGCGAGCGAGCGAGCGAGAGAGAGAGAGAGAGAGAGAGAGAGAAAGAGAGAGAGAGAGAGACAAATAAGGCCTCTGTAACTGTTTTTGCAGCATTGAAGAGCAGGACCAGCCACCTGAGATGAGCTCATGGTGGAGAGAGTGAAGTACCGTCTGGAGGAGAGAGGGATCACTAGTTCCCTGGAGGGGGTGGGGGGTGGGGGGTGGGGGTGGGGGGGGGACGACAACATTAGGAAAATGACAACATTACAAACTGAAAGTATAAGACTTAAAACACTAAGTGAACATTACAGTAAGTCAGTTATGACAATTACCTGACCATCTACTATCACTCCTTGCTGCCAATGCCCTCACCGCTTCTACATATAGTGTCTTGTTAGACATAAGGATGAAACGGACACCACGGAGGCCAGGTCAGCACCCTTTGAAGCTATAAAAGAGCACTCTCATTCTTCAAATCTGAAGGAAATCGCTTTCCTTCAGATTCCAAACAGTCTGCTACGATGCTACCTACGGTATCAGCAACTATACAAGGCTGTTCTCTGCAGCCCCGGCCCTCACAGACAGTCTTCTGCTTTATGACTTCACACACCAGATTCACGGTGAAGAGCGCCTCCATTAATTTCCTCTCCCGACAGCTTGCCTCATGCAGCCCATAGCCTTGAATGACGACATCCTGTCTAAATCATTTGAACAACAGTCCGCGATTAATTCTAGTGGGTTTCTGCACTGAGACGTTAGCACAGAAACACGTCCAGATGTTAAAAGCATGTGGCAGGTTGGCAGGTTGATTGTTAGATATTTGACGTGGTGTGTTATTTATTTGCTGTTTATGGGCTCCCCGAGACTTTCATTCAAAATACATTAGGGTTTTACAGTTCATTGTCCGAGGTTTAATTGCCCCAGGATTAGCAGGCAGTGAGTCACGCTGCCGGGCTTGGTGGGGATCCAAAATGCCTGATGAGTCTGTAGTTTTCTCCAAGGGGTGGGGACTGTCGGGATTAGACTACACTCACGGACCTCCATGGTGCGGTGGTTTGGGCCAGATGTTGAGCACGAGAAGAGAGGCCTTTAAAGCCTGTTGACAAGCAAGACCTCAACCTCTGAAGTATAATTATTCTACCACACACAAGGGCCCCCCGCATCCATCAACGCACACACACACACACACACACACACACACACACACACACACACAAAGAAAACTCATGTGGAAGGAAATTAAAGGCTAGAAAATGTAACTATTAAGTGCATTTGATGAAAATAGGTTTGTTGGTATTGAATCATGATTGCTTGCAAAAAGCATTGAATGATATCCAGGAAGTCTGTTTACTTTATCATTTCTTGAGATAACCTTCTAAGTTTACTGATAGATCCTTAATTTGAGCAATGTTGGAGCAGCTGGTAACCTGGCAAATTGCTAAAGATAACTGCACTTTTCTTGTTACCCCCACAACTGTGTTTAGCTATTGTTGGAAAGATGGGGGGGGGGAGCTGGGTAGAGTAGAGTACTACCTTTACATTCCATATTCAACGATACCCTCATGCAGGGTGTCATATCGGAAAGATATGCAGGCAATATGGCAGAACATCTCAAAATTCACAAGCACTCTTTTGGTTCCCTTCAGTTAGGGCCTTTAATATGTTATTAGATACTGACTGCAGTTTAATTTATCTTTATGTATACCCGTCATCATGTGAGAATTTTTTTTTTCCATCGTCTATTTATTACACTGCAATTCAGACTATACTATGCTGGCAAATAGTTACCTTGGCCAGCACTGGACACATTAGTGTTCAGAACACATTGGTGTATAACCAGTGACTGCATCACCTGGTCTTTTGGCCCAGGTCTGCCTTACTCAATAACTTGAGTACAACAGCTACTTTGTGCTCATTACAGACGGGACTAGAGAGCTTAAAGCAGCTTCTGCTGTATTAGCATACCTATACAACTCAATGAAGATTAGTTAAAAAATAAGTGAGAGAAAAATAAGTGAGTGATGAGTGAATTGTCTTGTTCTCTCTGATGACTACTCGATACTCAAACTGCAAAAGAAAAGAAGCCACAGGCAGAAGGAGGGCTGAGAAATGAAAAAATATGCTAACGAGAAAGAAGCAGAGTTCTTGTTTTTAGGTTTCGCAGAGCGCTGTGAAACTAGTTTCTGAATTACAAGTGGGGGAAGTTTTTGGAATTTACACCTAATTACTTGATTTTGGTATCGAGCGTACGGATTTAATTTAGTCATTTGAGAGACTCATTTTTAACTACAGTTTGTTAAACAAATCTCCAACCCAAAATTTCCCGGCCCAAATATTTATGTTCATTTCTAATTTCCTTCATTAACCATGACCTCATTCACAGGAATCCACTCTAGCATACTGAGTAATTGATGCAAAAAATAATAATTGTATCGCTTTTTCTTTTCTTTTTTTCTTCATTGGCTAAAGTGTGGTTATGACCAGATGTGTTAACCCTATCCATGGCTCTGGGCTGAGGAGTGGATGGAGATGTGGGGGAAGGGGGAAAGAGGGGAGGGGCGTCTGGGCAAATATTCTTCTGAGGGAAAGGACTTCATGGGGAAACACGGGGAAAGTAGGAGAGCGAAGGTAGACTTCAGGAAAGGAATGGTTCTACATGTGTGAGTCCCATTATCCCTCAGAAGGAGGAACCCACGCTGCGGACACGCACAGTGCCATACACAGACACAACCACAGAAACACACACACACACACACACACACACACACACACACACACACACACACACACACACACACACACACACATACACACACTACCATATACAGACACACACAAACACACACACACACACACCGTACACACACACACTGCCATACACACACACACACACACACACACACACACACACACACACACACACACACACACACACACACACACACACACACACACACACATACACACACTACCATATACAGACACACACAAACACACACACACACACCGTACACACACACACTGCCATACACAGACACAAACACACAAACACCCACATCCCCCCCCCCCCCCCCCCCCCCCCACCCACACACACACACACACACACACACACACACACACACACACACACACACACACACACACACACACACACACACACACACACACACACACACACACACACACACACACACACACACACACATATGCAGACACATAAAAACACTCACTCACACATGCACAAAGACAGGCAATAACACAGACACACAAACACAAACACTCACTAGCACACAAACACACAAACACACACACAGACACATAGCTGTGTTCCCACACATTATTAGACATATTTCTCTGTCCCTCTGTTTCCTTCTCACACCCATGCACACACCCACTGCTGAGTCAGACTCCCAAGCTAGTACAACCCCCATAACTGAATGCTTCCTGGATGAGCCCCTGCATCACCGCACCAGCCCCATACCTCTTCTGGACCACGGTCACGGGAGAGAAGGGGAGGAGGAGGAGGAGGAGGAGGAGGAGGAGGAGGAGGAGGAGGAATAATAGCAGAAGAAGATAAAAAAAAACTATTCTGGACACAAAAACTCTGTGGCAGACTAGATGCCAGAGAGTCAGCAGAGAGATGCTTGCTAATGAAAAGCACATGACAGGCTCTGTGCATGCAGTCCTATGAACAAAAGCCAGGGTCAGGGGGCGGGGCACAGAGGAAAGGGGGAGTCGAACCTCAGCCAGCTCTGGCAGAAGTGTATCGCTCCATCCTTAGAACTGTTACACCCACCATTAGACATCAGGGCAGTTAGCCACTATACACCAACACACACTAGCTTGTGTACCTTGCAGATATGCCCCTTCTTGTGCACACTCACCCATGCACCGGGACACAGTTGGGACAGATTAAAGGATTGTTCCAGAAAGACCTCAGATTAAGTTTCTCTGGAGTAGGGGAGGGAAAGATAGAAAGAAAATAAAGAATGTCTGTGACCTGTGAGTAGACAGGACAGACCCAACAGCAACCAAGAGAGAGAGAGAGAGAGAGAGAGAGAGAGAGAGAGAGAGAGAGAGAGAGACAGACAGACAGACAGACAGACAGACAGACAGACAGACAGACATAAATAGAGAGAGAGATAGAGCGAGAGAGGGCGAGAGAGAGAGAGAGAGAGAGAGAGAGAGAGAGAGAGAGAGAGAGAGAGAGAGAGAGAGAGAGAGAGAGAGAGAGAGAGAGAGAGAGAGAGAGAGAGAGAGAGAGAGAGGGAGGGATAGAGGGGGAAATAGAGAGCAGGGTCTAACAGAATGGGAGGGGGATCGGGAATGAGAGAGAGACATGAAGGGAGAGGGAGGGAGAGATGAAGAGAGAGAGGGAGGGTTAGGGAAAAGGGTGAGGGAGGCATAGAGTAGAAAATACGCAGAACTTATTACTTGACAAAAGAGGGCAGGTACAAGAGGCAGGTAAGAGACAAATGGTTGTGTTGTTTTTATTTTGCGTGAATGTGTGTGTGTGTTTGAATATACATGCATGTGTAAGTGTTTTTGTGTTTTGTGGAATGTGCGTGTGTGTGTGTGTGTGCAGACGGGCTTTGTGCGGGGACGTTACTGATAAACAAGATATTAAATCTTAGAGGAGGTAGGAATGAGAGAGAGAGAGAGAGAGAGAGAGAGAGAGAGAGAGAGAGAGAGAGAGAGAGAGAGAGAGGGAGTAGGAAGGGGTGTGTGAGCGGTCCTCAGGACTGAAGGATAACATTGGCATTGGAAACCCCTGTGAGGCCATGCACGTGTGTTTCCATAGAAACGCAGTGCCATATGAAGTGGTCCCCTCAACCCCTGGGGTCTCTAGCTCCTTCTCCATTCTTTCTCACCTTTGTCTCTTTGTCCACCATCAGTGGTTGAAGACACGCTGAAAGGTAGTTTGACTAGGAACAGAGTTCTTCTGCTTTTCTGCACAGACTTCCTATGGGTTTGGTTTAGATGAAAACGTGAATTGTTTATGTTGGCGAAGAGCTCATATTGACATATACACCATACTCGTGGTATTTGAGGGCTTACCTGCCATTTCTACATATTTCTCTTCCAATGCTTTCTTTGATCAATGCTAATCAAGGCTCTGAAGTATTAGAAAACGAACACTTCTGTTGAAACAAAAACAGCGACCGAATTAAGGCAGAAGATCAATGAGTGGAAAACAAATCAGGCACAGAGTGCTGCTCTGCGGTGAGCTGTGGGTTAAAGCTAAAAGGATAGTTAAAAGCTTTGTCGGGCTGCCAACGTGACAGAAAGGGCGAGAAGTACTAATAAAGTTGTGGGTCCGGCAGGAGTCAGACGGTGCTGCAGTCCTCGGGAAGACAGCCCCTCCCTGGGAAGGAAATGTTTTCTAATCCCACGTCACAGCAGGGAAAATCAGTGTTTGTGGGCCGGGGTCCAACATGTACCATGTGTCCTCCTTCCACAACTACATTCATAGAACACACAAAGCAGGCGGCAACCATCCACACCGATTTCAACGCTAAATTGACAGCTTAAAAGCACGTTTTTAAATGGGGGTGGAGGGGGGGGGGAGGGGCAGGCTTCCTGAATTTTTGCGAGGCTCCCAGTCCCAGAGGCCCTGAATGACGGAGGGAAAAGTGGAATCACATGCGGCGGGGGGGGGGGGGCAGTGCTAGAGAACGTCAGGGACTCGGAGAGAAAAAGTTTGGTGTTGTTTATCCTGGCTGGACAGACCTCCGGCTGCTGGCTTCATTCTTCCGTTATTATTCATGATCATACAGTGTTTATTAAAGCGTTCTCCCAAAGTGCCATTGGAAAGTGTCGATGATGGGTTGGACGCAAACATGGGTCCTTTGTGGACGTTTACATTATTAATCAAAGGACTAATCTTGTAGAATTATTTACAGTAGGCTCACTCAGCTGGAGGCATTCTGACACACACCGATGACGACACTCACACACACACACATACTGATGCAGAGAAACACACACACACTGACACACAAACACACACATCTCTCAGCCACTCGCTCTGCCTGGTCCTTCGCAAACAAAAGAAAATCTTGCCTCAGAAAGCATTTCTGGGTGAAGAAAAAAATAACTCTCCCACGTTTATCAACATGGCGATGCTAATTCCCACTTTCCACCCAACATCAATATCGTGCGGTTCCCTGTGGTCTGATTGACGGATTGTGTCTCTTAGAGTCCCTTCTCTCCGTGCATCTCCCAAACAGGACGCCCATCGTATACACTTGGCGTCCGCAGTGCCCTCCCACCCTGTTGGCTCCGGGGCCGACCCACTTGGTGTGCAGCTGGGGGGGCAGACTCACACATTCACACTACCCAGTGTGTCACAACGAGAGAACAACCGACACAAAACAAACACCCATAAAAGAACACGTCTTGCATACACATGTACACCAAATGTGTAGACAACAAGAAATCCACCCACCCACGTCTGCCAGAGAACAGAGGAGGACGGAACCGCAGTGAAAACAAAGAGTTGTTCACTCGACAAAAGAAGTTTGAGCGTGCGTCGGCCTCACTGTGATCACAATCCTCAGCGTCTTGAAGAGAGTCCTGTTGGTTTCCTGCAGGCCTCTCCAGGGTCAATAATCCTGCACCCTGCCAGAGTAACCCCCGCCCGCTCCCCCCGCCGCCCCAACACCACCACAGCCCCCCCGGCGCCCAGCTCCTACAATAGAGCCTCTATCGTCCCGTCTTCACTCTCATTTCCTCTGTGTCAGCATCTGCTCCGCCACATCAGGAATAAAACAACAAAAAAGGCCCCAGCTCTTGTTTGCTTGCTTAACTCATGCCCATTTGGTAAAAAGCATCATTCATCGCGCGCTCTCTCTCTCTCCCTCTCTCTCTCTCTCTCTCTCTCTCTCTCTCTCTCTCTCTCTCTCTCTCTCGGGAAGTGGTGCATTGGCATGTAGGATAACTAATTTTTTACAAAGTTCTCAATTGTCTTGTCAATTGTGCGGGATTCTAGGATTTTATTTAAAATAAGTATATTGTATACTGTATATTGATGAGTTGGATGAGTGTGTGTGTGTGTGTGTGTGTGTGTGTGTGTGTGTGTGTGTGTGTGTGTGTGTGTGTGTGTGTGTGTGTGTGTGTGTATGCGTGAGTCTTTCCTTATCACAAGTGTACGGCCTCTCTCTGTGTCCCAGTGTCCCCCAGTAACCCCTCTGTCTCTGTGTGGGCCAGGAGCAACATGAGGGCTGTTGTGGGACTCTGGTCCGCTTTGACCCTCTTCCTCTTGATGGAGGCCGTGATCGCCCAGAGGATCCCGGGCAAGAAGCCCACCAAGAAACCCCAAAGGAAACCGCTGGATAGGAAAGCCACCCCCAGACCGGGCATCCCTGAACCCCAGGAGCCCACAGACTTCCCGCCGCCCATCTTTGGCCCCCCCTCCATCTTCCCCGACTGCCCCCGCGAGTGCTCCTGCGACCCGTCCCACCCCAGCGCCCTCAACTGCGAGAACCGCAACCTCCGCAAGGTCCCGGTCATCCCGGCCCGCACCCACTACTTATACCTGCAGAACAACTACATCTCAGAGGTGACGGCCGAGGCCTTCGCCAACGCCACCGAGCTGCGCTGGGTCAACCTGGCCAACAACCGCATCCAGCGGGTGGACAAAGAGGTCAGAGCCTGACGTCGCCTCGCCCACCGGGCGTTCTCCTCTCGTAATGGGTGTCGCTGGCAAGGGAGAGAGGGCGGGACTTCCGAGCATGCTTCGTAGGGAAACACATCCCTTTTAGTGACACGGGTGACACAGGGGGACCTTTTAGTGAAATCCATTACATATTTTGGACATTGCTCGGTCAAATGATTTGGTCAAAAACCTCCCGTGTTTATTCCTATCGTCTTTGTTGTAGTTCATGTTGTTCATGTTCTAATTCTTCTCGCTCCGGGGATGTTTCACTGGCGAATAAGACTAACAGGAAGTAAAGAAAGCAGAATTTTCGTTTGTGGTAGGCTGGGGTAACGCTTCAATGAATGAGCCTCTCTCTCAGCCCTCATGTCTTATCTTTTGAAAGCACAATGGGGGAATCCTGAGCGGTCAGGAACTGAGCGCCATGGGGTTCGCTGTGTCTCTCCCTGCAGGTGTTTGCGAAGATCCCGTCCCTGATATACCTGTACCTGCAGAAGAACCAGCTGAAGCAGGTCCCGTCCGCACTGCCGGTCGGCCTGGAGCAGCTAAGGTTGGGCAGGAACCGCATCACCAGGATCCCGCCCGGGACCTTCCAGAAGATGGAGCGCCTGGTGTTGCTGGACCTGTATAGCAACCAGGTCAGAGGTCACCAAGTCTCTTTAAGTGCTAAACGCATTGCATCAACACTGACTCAACACGTTTTCTACAAACATTCTAAACATAGGAGAAAGAAAAACTAAAGACAAGCACATAGCAGGAAAGAGCTAGTTCATGTATGAACGATCAGGACAAACGGCAGCCTCAACCAATCGTGGGTGCTGGATGTGTCTTCTCCTCTGTAGCTGAGTGACAGCGGCTTGGGGAAAAACACTTTCAAGGGCCTGAGCCACCTGATCCAACTGAACCTGGCGCGGAATGTCCTCAAGAAGATGCCCGCCGGTGTCCCGGCCAGCGTCATTCAGCTGTTCCTCGACAGGAACAGCATCGAAGACATCCCGAAGCAAGTAGACACAATGCGCACACACACAAACAGGCAGGCCAACTACCAGGGACAGAAGATGCACAAACACACAGACGCACAGGGTGAAGTGGTTAAGGTGTTCCACCACCAGTTGAAAGGTATTGCCGGGTTTGATCCCCAGTGACCACAGCCTGCCCGTGAGCAAGATGCCTTACTTGGTCCGTAATGTCTATGTATCTGAATTCACTGTGAATGCATTTCCATTTCGGCTCCTCTTCATATACAGATACATTTTGGTATATTTGTGTACATATCATCATCATCATTATATAAATACAAATACATAAGTATAAATATACCCAACAGGCAAAATATAAACAAACCAAAAATACCGGTATAAGAAATAGAAGAAAATACAAATATAGTTTTGGTTGTTTTAAAGAAATCCCCATGCCCATTATTTATTTGTAATGCTGCAGCAGTAGAAGTATTCTTTCCACACCCTCGCGTTCCCATCTGGGATGAATAAAGTGCATCTTTAACACTTTAACACTGTTGCCATGGTTCCCCTCTCTCGCCTACATCAGAGACTACTTTGAGAGCCTGGTTCATCTGGCGTTTGTGCGGCTCAACTACAACCAGCTGAGCGACAGGGGCGTTCCCAAGGCCGTGTTCAACGTGTCCACTCTGGTAGACCTGCAGCTGTCCCACAACCAGCTCGCCTCCATCCCGCTGTTCAACGCCCACCTGGAGCACCTGCACCTCGACCACAACAGCATCGAGAGTACGTGGCTCCTCCTCCTCCTCCTCCTCCTCCTCCGACCAGTCACCGCCATCACCGCCATCACCGCCATCACCGCCATCACCGCCATCACCGCCATCACCGCCATCACCGCCATCACCGCCATCACCGCCATCACCGCCATCACCGCCATCAGCATCACCATGATCATTACCATCATTACCATCACCACCCTCAACATCACCCTCCCCATCACCACTGTCACCTCGACCGTCATAATCGTCCGTCACACACGCACACACACAAGCACACAAACGCACATGCACACACACTCTTGCTCACACACACACATGCACACGCACACTCATACACGCACACACACACACACACACACACACACACAGGGCCGACGGACTGCGGGGACAAAGGGGACAGTTGTGGGGGGGCCCAAGGCAGAGGGGGGGCCCATGAAAAAAAAAATAATAAAACTTATTGGCCACGTCTTCCCCCCCCTCCCCCCCCCCCTGTCAACAATCGCTCCATACCCCCCAGCCCCCCCGTCAACAATCGCTCCATACCCCCCCCCCGTCAACAGGATTTGGTGCAACGGCCCTGCACACACACACCCACCCACACGCACACACACACAGACCATGCTGCTTCCAACTCACAGATTGTGATCTCTCGTGCCAGTGATCACACTCAACTGACTGGTTCGCACGGATGCAGGCATTCCCGGTAGCTCCCTTGAGGTATCCAGGCGGCGGTCGGAAGAACTGTACTACGTCACTGCATCATATTAAGAACAGCTTCCTGACATTAGGTGGCATGCTGTCACCCGTCGATAATTTGCCTCCACATTTCCTTGTGATGTTGACAGTAAGTGGGCGTGTGTTTCCTCGCAGGTATCAACGGCACCCGGATCTGCCCCCAAAGCCCAACGTCCGACTACGGTGACATCACCCTCGTGCCCAAACTGAGGTAGGTGACTCGTCCAATGACGTCCGTTCATCACTTGAAAAAAAAAAGGTGTCATCATCACCCGTGTGACAAGGAGCGTGATGCATTGATGCGTAACAGCCTGTTGGAAAGCCCACTGGGGAGTTCAGACTCACTGACAGGACGTGCTATTCCTCCACAGGTACCTGCGTCTGGACGGGAACCATCTCAGCCCGCCGCTGCCCATGGACGTAGCCATGTGTTTCAGACACCTTCACTCCATCGTCATCTAACATCTGGCGAGGGGGGAGGGACGCACACACACACTCACACTCACACACGTGCACGTAAAAAGAAAAAAAGGAAACACACACACACACATGTATGCACATGGACACATGGAGAAAACATACACACACCCACACACCGATGTGATCCCATACAGACACACACACAGACACACACAGACACGCACACACACGCACACACAGACACACACAAACACACACACAGACACACACACACACACACACACACACACACACACACACACACACACATACACACACACACACACACACAAACACACACACACACACACACACACACACACACACACACACACACATGTGCACAAGTACACACACTGGCATACATGCGTACACATCGACACACAGAACAGAATGAAATGGTGCAAATGGTGCTCTCAGAAACAAACCAGTAAGATACACTCCTATATATATACATATATATATATATATATATAGTGGAGCTATTGTCCAGTCTGAGGGACCCTTCAAAATGAATGAATGTATTAATCTTTACCTGGCCAGGTCCTGTTTTGTGTGTAGTGTGACATATCGTAACGACAGAAAACAACCAGCCTGGTCACCTTCTGCGTCTATATCAGTGTTTAAAGTTGAAGATGTATTTGTTTGTGTTTAAAAATATACAGATACAAGAGTTATTAACGGAATCACTAAAAGACACTGACTGACAGGTAAGGGATGTGCCTTTATGAGCATGTGGCAAACACATTATGTACAATTAGGGTTTTACAATCTCTTTAATAAAGGGGAAGGGGGAGGTTACCCTACTTCAAATAAAGTAACTAACTAAATTGTTAGCAATTGTTAGAAAAGTACTGTGATATCAAATAAATCAGTTTTATATGATCACTATCAAAAAATGTGTGCTTGATGTGCCTGTGTGTTTTAATGTATTCTGTGTTATACATTAAAATAATACAACATATTATACTTTTTATGTATAAAAGCCTTGTACAGGAAATAAAAGATTTTCATTAATCATTTTCCATGGTAAGCTAATGCGTATACTTTGTTGAAAAAAACGTTTATATTGTTATTAAAATACATATATATACATATTATGCTTAAAATTACTTTTATAACATATCATAGTGTTATATTGTACGCTGTTGTGGAAGCTTTGTACCAGCACAGATCAACCATTTTAAATTGCTTTATTCTACAGTTACTCCGGAGATCTAACAGTGAATATTTTCCTTGCACTGTTTCAGGGACTTACCCATGCATGTTGCCTGAAGGCCTGCCTGAAAATATGTTGCTCAGCCAGTCTAGGATTTTGAAAGGCGTTCTCTAAAATGTTACCGGCCAGAATAAAAGGCAGGATTTTTCAACCAGCCCTTGTGCGTCATAAGACATACAGTCTTCTACCATTGTGCATTTGTTTTTCATTTTTATTTATGCAGGCTTTTGGGGAAATGTAATATGTTGCCAATTTTCTCAGTGTTAATTAAATTGAAAAGTTAAAGAAAAATGAATTTGTTGACAGACCTATTACTACACATCTATGAGACAACTGCACATCTTTTTCTAGACCACACATACTCAATATACCGTGCAATGGTGAAGCATGCACATGGAAGAGAGGAATTCAAGGTTCATGAGTTCATAAAGCTCCCTGGAGACCCCTGCTGGGCGACTGCAGAAAAGCAGCAAGTGCGCTTTCTGAAAATGAGCTTGTTCAAATCTGAGGCTTTCATAAGCTACTCGAACTTTGTTGAAATCCACAATAATGTTCCAGTAGTATCATATATATATTATTTTTTCTTTTCTATTAGGCTATTATATATTTAATATTAAACAATTATTCGCAGTAGAGGGTTAGGGTTAGGGGGGGTTAGAGCTGATGTGAATAATTGTTTGAGTACATACTACACGTAAACACTAATAAAGTAAAAAACAAGATAACACTTTTTGCCGGGATTTATTTGTTTTTATTAGAGAAAAATGCGGGACATTTTGCGATGAAAAGGGAGTTTGAGATTTAAATCATGGGATATTGCCCAATATCCCGAGATAGCGAACCAAATAAATTGTGCCATCTTAGGAGGTTCATGTGTAGCATATACTAAATATATATAGGCTATCTATGTGTCTTCCGTGAAGGAAGTAAGCAAAGTCTTGGCACCAGACTCACTGCAAACACGCACGTCCGCGCCGGCTTGAGGACACTTCCATGAACACAAGACTAGCCTGTTCTCTACAGGCTTCTCCGCTGCACGGCCAGTGCGGAGTGCGTGCCCATACACATGCACGTGTGAATTTCCCCGCTACATATTTTGGGGCTCTTCCAAGACTGCAGAGGGAAGTAAACTGGTGACGAGGGTGTGACGCAAGAGCTGCCTGGCGGGAGTGTGGGGAAACGAGCGTAGCACATGCATAGGACGGCCTCATCACTGACGGATCCATGACATCCTCCCTTCCGCTGTGGTTCTATAACATTGACTAAAGCAACTCCGATACCGTGCACGTACAACGTATATGCAACATGCATACAACGTTAATGTACCGACATAAACGCATCAAGCATGCAACATACATAGCAAACGTATACACGCAACGCTACACACAACATGACTGCAACATACATGACTAAGATGACAGGTGATAGGGTCTGGGATCGAGGTTAAGAGACAGTATAGTGATGCCGGGTCAAAGTTAGTTTAAGTAGCTAATATAATGACATGTACAGCAAACCATAGACAGACAACAAACGGTATGCTATAAATAGAACACAGATAGATGTGTTGTGACAGGTTTGGAAAAGTACATGTTGAAACTTTTTTTCTATGTGGTAAAACCTTTTTCCTTCCTTTGCAATTATTAAAATGCCTGATGAAAACATTTTGGGATATTCCTAATATTGATGGTTACTTCCTCCTATCTGTAAAATCAATTATGTCAGTGCAAGGTGTGAGTGTGTGGGTGTGTTTACCTGTACCTGAAAAAGTATAAGAGGTGACATCTGTGGAACTAGTATACACATCTTCCACTCTCCTCTTGCTTTGAGAATAACTCGGACACACACCAACTACCGGTGAGTTTGAATGGAGGTTGTGGTGTTTCATGATGAGGAAGGGCAGTGGGGAGGAGGAGGGCGATGACCTGGATTTCTTGCAAGGCATTTTGCTTGGCTTTCAGTTTGATGAACTCTATGACCTGTACTTTATTACTGTTTTATTTTATTTTATTTCATTACTTCAGGTGTTTTATTCATATCATTGAGCAGCCATTCAAATTGAACTCTGTCATGATTGTCAGATGCTGACACTTAGGAAAACCTATGTATGTACGCATATATTCTTTAAAAAATCCTGTCTGACTCATTCCTATGATAGTGACGGACTGTATCAATATCTGTGATGCACTGTATCTGTGATTCAGCTATTCACTGACTTACATAGACACTTATTTAAAAAAATAAGGTTTGTGTAGGCTTTTTCAACAAGTTGAGGTATTATTTAGTTTATTTAATGAAGGATTAGGTGAGAAAGTTAGTTAAAAAATTGTATTTGTTTCTTTTGATGATCATCCTCTTAGCCAAAACAAGAAGCGGCATTGCTATTTTGGTCAATGATTATGTTGTGAGTCTCTAAATACAAAATGTCACTGTTAATATGTTGGAACAACTGTAAAGGTGTCTCAACAGGTGAGCATAAAACAAAAAGGAAAACCTGCAGGCAGGGTTGATGGTTTGAGCAGAACAGTGGCCTGGTTTTTCATCTTCACCGCAGCCATACTGAGAGAACCGGGATCCTGATGAGATGCTATCTCTTGTAGCCCCACCCAGCTCACAGGTAACCACAGCGATGAAGGTCCTCTCTATCTGCCTGCTCGTCATCATCACTTCTCTGGCTGGACTGGCTCAGAGTCGCAGACTGCACCTGGGAGGCTGCTCTGTCGGCGCCCACACCAGCGAACTGCGCAGACATTACAACGCAATGCGCCCGGACGTGGTGAGCATTGGAGCTGACCCTACACATTAACACCAAGTATCACTTTGGTGAATCAAACAGCACCCCAACCCCTTGTTTTGATTGTGCAACGCTTATGATAACGCTTATGAGAACTAATTATTATCATCATTAATAAATGTTTAGTTAAGAAGGCACATTGAGGTTGGTTTCTCTTGTGATAACGTTTTTTGTTTCTCTGTAAATGTGTAATTAAGTAGAGACTGTGAGGTTGTGTTCTCTTGTGGTAACAGATGTTTCATTTCTCTGTAAATATATAGTTAAGAAGAGACACTGAGATAACGGTGAGGTTTCTGAGGCTGCCAACACTAAGAAATGTTGAGGTGAGTTTCTGTTTCACTGCAGTTTAAACCTTATACCTCATCAGCTCTCTTCATAATCATTACAATATTTGTTTTAGTTTCAATCCTGAATCATTGACTCATAAAATGCCATTATAATCTTACTTGGACAGGAGGGGCAGTCCTGCTGTTTTCTGCAGTTGCTGCTTCGCTTCTACATTGAGAGAGTGTTCAGCAGTTATTCTTCTTCTGGCTTGGAGGATCAGAGATCAGCCAGTGCGCTCGCCAATGCTTTCTTCAGCATCCGCAGAGAGCTTAAACCCTGTGTGAGTTGTAGCGCACACACACACACACACACACACACACACACACACACACACACACACACACACACACACACACACACACACACACACACACACACACACACACACACACACACACACACACACACACACACACACAAAGCTTGGGTATAACCAAATTTGTATAAACCAAGATGATTAATATTATTATTACTAATATTCTTATATTATTGTTTGATCCAGAACTGCCAGTGCACAGAGGAGACCCATAGGCTCATGGATTCTGTCCATTCAGAGTTTATAAAGGTATGTACATTCATGCCATCAGCCACCCGCTAGTAATTATGAACCGATAGCCTTGCGCTGTCCAATCCCCCACATGTGTGCGATTGTCACGTGAGATTTTTGACCAGCACACAGAAACAAAATGTTTCTAATATTAACCCATCTCTCTCTCTCTCTCTCTCTCTCTCTCTCTCTCTCTCTCTCTCTCTCTCTCTCTCTCTCTCTCTCTCTCTCTCTCTCTCTCTCTCTCTCTCTCTCTCTCTCTCTCTCTCTCTCTCTCTCTCTCTCTCTCTCGCTCCCACTGAGCAGCTGAACGTGACGCTGGCATCTGTAAAGGCAGTGGGGGAGCTGGACACTATGATGGACTGGATGGAGAGCTTCAGACAGCCACATCAAACTGGCCTCCTGATGCGCTGATGAAGACCGCAATAGTTGTTTTGTTCTGTGTTAGCTTGCATCTTACATTTCTCTTTAGTTGATACTATAGTCGATATTAAGTTATATGGCATATTACTTTTGTATTTATGATTTTGTTTATGAATATTTATGAACAGAAGACTTCACTTTGAACTGTAAACAGGAAGTTTAACTTATTCCATCTTTTTTAATATTTATAATAGCAAACATTTTTTTACACTAAAATGTATATTTATTTAAATGTACAATTTGACCATTATTGTTGCGCTTTTGTGCTATTGTTATGTTGTTGTTGTGTTATTTACATTGAGTTTAATAAGAAAAACAAAATAAATGCAAACGAAAGACCAATTTAGGGACTTTCTGAAATCTTTCCCATGAGCCTTCACAGAAGTTACAAAATCCGCTGAAAAAGGTTTCACCATGAGTAATACATACATTTACTCAGTGAAGGAAGTCATCCCTACAGACCTGTCACTGATTCCTACTAAGTATTATTTGTATTATTTTGTCAGTTTCACACTCTGAATCCTACCTCAGGCCTTAACGATATGTATCTTTAATTAAAATAGCGTTAGATTGTAGCATTAGCTAATTCACCGAGTAGTAATTGGAATATATCCTTCTATTATGATTATCACCTCCTCGGTGGGTCAACACAGAGTACAGAAGATAATAGGAACGAGTCAAATTCTGACAGAAATGTGCTCTTACAAGGTTTTGATCATTCAAAGAAAAAGCCTGAACAAAAACTCAAAGAATCTTCACTCTTGTTTTCGTGGAATACTGAGCAAAGAGCTTGTGGCCTTGTGATAGGATGAGTCGCTCATTACAAACTGCTTTCCACAGAAGGATTTGTGAATGAATTTGTTGTGAATGGCGTTCTCGTTAAAGCTCTGCTAGGAATCACAACATGTGTTGAATTGAGGATCTTTATAAGTTCACAAAACTCACGACTCAAAAAGTGCAATCCATGACATTACCCAAGAGTCTTTGCTGAAATTGAGGGATTCACATGGAAATGTGTCAGCACGTCTATTGTATAAGGAGAGCGGATATCCTTAGGTTTCACATAAAGTGCACAAAAACTGTCCTCCTACTTACCTAGTAGGCCTACACTGTGAATTATTGAACCCTAAAATTCACTCTGTGAGGAACATTGAAAGCATGCTATAAGCATCACTTGTGTGATGTGTGATGTTTGAAAAAGATAGCATTTGATGATTGATTTATAGTGTGAAAAATGTTTATGTCTCTGTCACTACAATAAAATTATTTGATTTGTGGTTTGTTTTAACGGGAACCGGGGGATTGCATTGAAAAAAAAACAAGAGCATGAAAATACTTCCGATCATCCATGTAATTTAATAACATCCTACATGTAACTAGCATTCCAATGTCTTTGTTATTAAATAATATCCACATGTAACATTAAGACATGCAGCATTCAGACATGAACCGTGAGAAAGGACCAATTACTGTGTTCTTTGCACTTTTTAAAAGGTCACATTCGCTTTAGCAATGCTGGGATTCCATCAATACACTTCTTATCAATGAACCAAACACCGTATTGTGCGTATAGAAACTCACTAAACATTGTAGCTCAGCATTAACTTGTTATTTTAAGTTTATTGAGCAAAGGGATACATGTCTCTCTTACTTTCTCTTTCAATTTAAACCAATCCGGTTAGAAGAATTTCATGTTTATTTTTAAAAGAACTAACCTTAAGAACACTAAATGAGTACATAGACATCTAAAAAGGTTATGAGAACAACAGCCTGATACCGGGGGGGGGGGGGTTCAGTAGCGGAGGTTCAGTTTTGTTGGGGGGGAGGGGAGGGGGGGGTTCGCTCAGCTCGCGCACACACCAACAAATGGGGGCTACAAGATACAGTCACACACGTCTGACGTGACAAGTGACAAGTCTCAACTGAATCAAGCATTTACACATCTCGCTGATTTGTACGCAGTTGTACTCATGTTTTATCTCTACAACAATGAGCGAGGTGCGGTCCTCGGTGACCTCATAGCGCGCTACGGGCATGCCCCCCCCTCAGCACGAGGTCGGCCTCATGCCTCATCTCATGGGACTTCAAACCCCAGTTTGCATCATTCTGTTCTTTTGAACCTCTGTTGTGCATATAATGAGTATACTTACGCTGAGTATGCATTCCCATCATGTGCATGCTGTTTTATTCAGTAGGGGACACCATGATCAGTGAAAGACCTTGAAGAAGAGGTCAACTTTAAGTGTAGGAATGGGTAAAAAACATAGTTATAGTAGCGGTATATAATCTGACGACTGAGATGCGTCAAAGGCAGTGCGGTTCAACTGAACACTGTCACATGTGAGCACCCAGTCATAAGGAGTTCCCATAATAGGGAGTGCTGACTAATCTTTGCAGTAAATGTATGCATTACTCTCAGCCTCTTCAGCGTTGGCTGCCCGATAAACCCCAGGGCTTTAACCAAACACTCTTTACTTTGGTAAGTTTATGTTATGTTCCTAATCCACCCAATCAAGGCATATCAAAACAATAGTATCAAAGTATCAAATTAGACACAATGTACGGTTTGGATGAATAAATATTTGCATCCATGAGAAGTTGCTAAATATTTTTTTATTTATGTAACTACTCAACAATTATTAAATTGCAATATCAAAAACATAACTCAAAGCCCAAAGGTAATAAATAGGTTGGATCTGTATTATTGGATAGGTTGGGGCGGTATTATCGATCTGTATTATTGATTTCCAGTCATTGATGAGTGAATGAGTGAATAATGTGAATATCTCCAAACGGAGCATCTTCCACTATACATGGGGACGTTGGGTATAAGTGGAATGAACATTAGTTCCACAAATATGTGAACAAAAACTCCCCAAGACGTGCCAGATGTTCTTATCATGTCTATTCTGACACACACACACACACACACACACACACACACACACACACACACACACACACACACACACACACACACACACACACACACACACACACACACACACACACACACACACACACACACACACACACACACACACACACAGCACCCGTCATTTTACTCCACCATATTAACATCCATTGACCACAAACCAACCTCCTCTGCCGGCAGCAAGGGTTAATATTACGTACATATGGTTGATAGAGGGAATCCCAAACGAGGGAGCGAATCTCATTACCGTAATGAATAGGCGGGAAATTCAAATTAGATTTTTTTTATTGTTGCTCTATGTTCTTGAATAATTTAAACACATGTGTTGGATTTGTATTAAATGTTCTACTCATAAGGCCGATTATGCCTTATAATATCAATAACAATAATAATAACAACAATAATTATTATTATTATAGCCTAATTATAAGAATTATAAGAAGAATATAATAACATAACAATAATAGTTTCGAAAAAAATAATAACACGTTAATAATACATTATTAATAATAATAACAATCCTATAATCACCATAGCAAGCTGAACAATAAACTCAACTCAACGTAGACTTTTTTTTTTATGAAGCAGCTTCTCGGAAGCCCCCCCCTCTCAGTCAGGTAGTCTTTGTTTGGTGTAGCCTATAGGCCTATATAAGACCTTGAGTATGAGCATAACGACAATCACTCAGAAACATCTTCTCTGACCACTCAACTGCCAGGAAAAGAGCTGACACTTAGATCCACCACTCAGCAGCGTTGTTTTCAGAGACTACGAGACTTGGACATCCGAAACACCACACACAGGATGAATACCTTATTTCTCCTCCTGGTGGTTCTCTGTCTTTGTGATGATGCTGCCTGCACTCCCACGTGCAACAACCAGTGCTGTCGCTTCGTGGAGGGATCCCCGGTCAGGCTTAGGAGACTGCGCCAAGACTTTGCAGTCATCAGGGACTACTACGTAAGTGACTTAACATATACCATCGTTGTGGGTTTACTAATTATGCTTGGCTCTGAACTTCTGCTGTGGCTCGCCCTTGCTAACTGTTACATAATGGACTGTTTCGGTTTCTTGCAGGAAGCTGAAGATGATTTGGAGATAGGTCTGCTCGATCAGAGCATTGAACACTCCTTAAGGGTGAGTTCTGAGTCTTTCATTGGAAAAATATATATAAATCTATATATATTTTATTATTATTATTATATTTTTGGTAATTTTTTTTATGTTTATTTTAAGAATCTGGTAGCAATGATCGGATGATGTATCATAGACAAAGAATCATAGAGAAATACGTGTCCAAGTGCTGACTTGTTTCCCTATCTATTTAGAGTCCGTTTGGTTGCCATGCCATGAAGAACATAATTGAATTCTACTTGAAGACGGTTTTACCGACGGCTATTGCTGACATGACGGAGGAAAACAAGAATTATAAACCACACATTGAGTCCATACAGTCAATATTCGACCAGCTGAAGGATGACATGATCAAATGTGTAAGTTGTCAGATTAAGTTGATTAAGAATCAAGCAGACTACCTGTCGTGATTAACTAACAGACTGACAGACTCATTAAAACAAGCCATTACGCACATCGAGAATCACCTTGTACGTCATGGGTTGGCACCACGCGTTAGAGGAACGCTTCGTCATGTTGTCAGTGCGATCAAAAAATGCTAAAGTCTTCCAGGCTACATTGCATCCAATAGAGCGAGTAGTTCTTGTCGATTCATTACTGAATCGTGAATGAGTAATTCAGAACAGACTTTATTTGCTCCCTATTCGTTGCTACAAAAGAGGAAGGAAGGCATATGTAGGCCACCATGTCCTAATTTAGAGCATGTGTAAATCCTGCTGAGTAATGACTGTAAACTTTAAAACTCTACAGAAGAATTACTTTCAGTGTAAGAAGCCCTTTGAAATCACACAGTTGAACTCCACATATACTCAGGTGAGTGACATTTTCTATTTAATATTTTCTACATAAAGCAATCTTCATTGTTTTATTTCTGTAAATGAATAAGCATTCCAGTGACTAGTTTGCAAATACATGGTGTTTATGATCTGGCTTTTTCTGTTTGTCTGCAGATGGAGGGGAAAGGACTCAATAAAGCCATCGGCGAGTTAGATCTATTATTTAACTTCATCGAGATGTACCTTGGTTCAAAACGACGTCAGTGATCTCCTCTACAACCACGGTGTTCCCCGAACGTGACCTTTCCCTCCACCTGCACTGCGCTGACTGGAAGAACCTGCTGCATGGGGTTCTGATGGCTTTGTCTGATGTCTTTTGTCTTTGAGAATTCAAATTCATAATATATTTGTCCCGAGGACAAGTTTTCACTGAGGCTTCAAATTCATAATATGTTTGTCCCGAGGACAAGTTTGTACATATTTAACGTGCCGATGTAAAGAGTATATTTAAAATGTGTATAATAAATGTTTTTTATGAATCAATGGTTTTCTCCAATTGAGTCAAAAAAGTATATTATAGGCCTACATAACATATCATCATATACATTATGCACTCTTGAAGACTTCAGGAGATATAAACAAGATAACAATGGACAGCGATGGCTGTGAGACCTTCCCGCTTGCAGCACCTATGTGGTGAAGTTGTAAACTAAATATAGGCTCCTAACCTCAAACGTGACCTATATAGGCCTACATCACTTACAGGCAACCATAACTCAGCACTATGCTTTACCGTAACCCCATCCGAGATATCTAAACGACTGCGCCGTCGTGCACACACATCTTCACGCCTTTCCACCAAAAGTACTCAGCGGTTCTGTGTGGTTTTCAGTAATAAACATTCTAGCTCTAGATTGCATTAAAAGAGCAGCTAAAGACGTCTCTCTTGCAGGCAGCCTTTTGGCTAGCACTATGCTGGTTGTATTGGAATTTAAATCGTATTATCCTGCTTGTGTTTATTCTATCATTTTTGTATTTTGTTTATGCTTGTGAAGCAATGCATGACCCTTGCTATATCAGGTGGGTGTTCCACGAACTGAGGTTTAACAAACACTGAGTTAACGCTGAACTCTAGGTTGATTTACCCTGTGCCGACTAACCCAGAGTTTTCGGTTCCACAGCAGCGGTTATGCATTAGTTCAATCAACTCGGGGTTGGTTAACACAGGGTTGTGCGCGTCCACGCCAAACCTAAGAAGACGTGATGTATGGATCATGGAAACCCTGATCGAAATGGCGAAACGGGCCGCTTATTTCAATGAAATGAAACTTCAGGTTCTCCTGGAGAGCTATGACGAGGAGAAGGACATTATCACAAGAAAAGGGAACGCTGAAGCCTCTGCAACCCGGAGAACCAAAGCCTGGCAGCGGATCGCTGACCGCGTAAATGCGTTAGTTACACGTCAAAAGCATGATCCTTAATATTTGAGCCATGACTATATAAATATCCCAGTTAAGCATTCTTAAAGATCCTACCACATAACCCCTTTCTTCTAAAAAAATATGTACTCCGATGGCTTCCAAGCGGTCAGCGGATCAAGTATAAAAATGAAGTATAAAAAACATACAAACTGGTAAGCTTTTCCCACCATCGTATTGGTATAAATTTTAATTAGCCATTTTTTTAAGCCAATCGTGAAAAGGCAGTCTGGATCTGGCCCTCAAATTGTTTTGACCCCGGTGGAGGAGCTGTTAATAAACATACATTCAGGGCGCCCTGGCATGGAGGGGGTACCTGGAGGTAGGCCTACCTACCTCCTCAGAGAGTCAGGGGCCATACCCCTGGTTGAATGTAGGTTTTTGTGTTTTCTTGTATTTTAGATTTTTTTTGCCTTCGAAGTAACATGGGTCATCTGAAAGGACTGAGATGTGTTCAGCATCTCCAACATTATAGCCTAGATAAAACTACCATTTGCAAAAAACGGAGGGCTACGCAAATAGTCTGGAGTGAACTGAGGCCAGGTCCTCGATTGGTAGTGTTGGCTATGTAAGGCTATTTAAATATATTAAAGATTTGCGTGAGAATCTATAGGCCTATCTCTCCACTCCAGCAAAAAGTCATTTGATATACCAAGATGTCGAGCCGTGGTCTTATCAATCGCTCCCGGTGGATTGCACGTATAATTTGCGCTCCGATATCAGCAGTTCTCTCATCAAAAGGGCATGCCATTGTGAACACATGAAATCTGCGGTGAACGCGGATTAAATACCCAAAACCGGGTTATGTTTCAAACTTAACCTGCGCAAAACCTGCTCCGACCAGGTTTGATTCAGAGCATATGTTTCCATAGCAACTAACATACCGTGATCCTTTTGGAACGGAAAACCTAGGGTTACAGCAAACCCTGGGTTAACTTACCCGGTTATGTGATAAAACCGGCTTTGTGGAACACCCCACTGAACTTTACTTACTAACATCATAACTAATTTACTACTCTACGTGCTACTCAATGGGGCAACTACTTATTCATATTACGATTTTTTTTTCTATTATACCAATAATGAATATATTAGTATTTAGGAATGTAACAGATGCTTTTATCAAAATAAACACATCGTCCATGCCATTAAAGAGTAGCAAGGCATATTCTTCAAACATTCCTACAGACAGACAGACAGACAGACTTTGAACCAGAAAGCTTCAGCTGGGAGTCAAATACATTTATTATTGTCAGGAAACTGGAGTCTATTGCGGAAACTGGTGTGCGACTCTGCGTTCCTTACATCGGCAGCACATCCACCACTGTGGTGCCAAAACAAAAGAGTTGTGACTGATGATCGACTTTTGCTTGCTGTTAGCAATGGTGGTAACAGACGTCCAGCTGAAGTAGTTGAGCAAAGCGCTCTAGCTGGGGTGTGTGGTGTGTCTGATGCAACTAATACAGGGAGCCAATGGAGGTCACGGCAAAAGCGGGCTCACATGGGAGAATTTAGGTAGGTTGAACACGAGGCATGCTGTGCAGCATTCTGGATGCGCTGCAATGGTCGAGGCGGGAGATGACGAACACTTGGACCAGGAGCTGAGCTGCTTCCCTCGTGATTCTGCAGGATCGTGCCACCGCGGTGAGGTTCGTGGTGCAGCATAACTGATTGTTCAGTATCACCCCAATGTTTCACACGGTTGGTGATGGAAATACCGCAATGTTCTCGACAGTGACCTCAACATGGACTTTCCGGTAAGTCCATGTGCCGGAAATCTTTCCCCGGCATTAGGAGGAGCTCAGTCAAGTTGAGGTAAAGCATCAGGTGATGGGTAGTCATCTAAGCACTGATGCCAGACATTCTGAGATGCGTGTTGTAATCAGGGTGCTGTCAGAGGAGGGGAAAGAGAGAGAATAGCTGAATAAAACCTGTGATGCGATTACAGAGCCCAATGATCTAGTATACAGAGAGAACAGCAGTGGTCCCAGTACTGAGCCTTGAAGGACACCAGTGTCGAGTGTGCAGGGTTTGGACAAGGAGCCATTCCATGTGACCTGATAGGTGCGATTCTTCATGTAGGATGTGAACCAGAAGAGCGCTGTGTCAGCAATGCCGAGTTCGGTGTTGAATGCCATGGAGAGGTTGAGGAGAATGAGAACCGAAGAGAGGGACGAGGCTCTGGCAACACAGAGTGACTCCATCACTGCAAGGAGAGCTGTCTCAGTGGAGTGTGCAGTTTTGAAGCCTGACTGATGAGGGTCAAGCAGATCGTTTTATGAGAGATAGGAGGACAGTTGGTTTGCGATGGCACGTTCTAGTGTTTTAGAAAGGAATGAAAGAAGAGGGATGTCTTTAGTTCAGGATGTCGGTAGTGTCAAGGGTTGTCTTCTTAAGGAGCGGCTTGATTCTAGCAGTCTCGAAGGACGCTGGACTAAGGCCTGAAGAGAGGGATGATGAGGGTGGTGAGGAATGGCAGGATGTCTTTCGAGAGGAATTGGAGGAGGGAGGAGGGGATCGGTTTACTTTGGAGGAGAAAGGGATAAAGTGGGTAAAAACAGAGGTGGGGATAGGTGGAGGGAGGATGGTGATTTTATCCTTCACCCTCTCGGTAAAGTAGGACAAAAAAAAGTAATCAGGTGTGAGGGAAGAAGGAAGGGAAGGGTGGGGAGGACTTACATAAATAATATCAAGCACAATTGGATAAAGCTAAACCACAAATACAAGCGCTGAATGACATTGTTTCAAAACACAATTGGACAGAGTTCAGAGTTACTAAAGGGATCCAACACAAACATCCTATTGCCCGATCCTGCCACGATATAATAAATGATGGTCCGTGTTAACTTTAAAGAGCTTGCCTTCAGCATGTGTCTGCGTTTGCCTCAGACCAGTGCAGCAAAACCACTCTTGCAGCAATTACAACTTGCTAAGTCATATTCTGACATTTTCAGCATGTGGAAGGATGACTAGCTCAGAAGGATGACACAGAAAAACCAAGATGTGTTGGTTTTTCTGTGTCACATGTAGACCACATTTTCTATCCAGTCGTATTTTTTTTTTTTATAAACTTCATACTCAATCTGTGTTTGAACAATAATCACGATCAAAGCAACAATGACTGAGGCTAGGATTAAAAAGCAAATCAGTTAGCTGCTACAAAAATACAATGCATACTCCTCTGTGTGGACAGTATGGAGGATAGTAGTGTTACTAGCCAGATGATGCATGAACTACATCACTTTATCAGAGGGATTTCACCAACCAGTTGACTTAGTATTGCAGGTCGACACACTCATGAGTAGACACACAAGTCAGGTCTCATAAGCATTCAACCAAAGCGGCGATGACTAATGTGAACCCTGATGATAAGATATACAACTACATATTTAGTTCGTAACTTCTAGAGAATTTACTAATAGTGAATGACAATATGCCCGATAAGCCTCTTTGCCTCATGTGATTTGTATTTCCTTGAATTTCTTTCATCAGAGTTAAGTTTTTTTCAATAGCTTGAACACATTTTGCAAAACTTGGCTCATTGTGTCAAAACTCAAGACACAAGCAAATAAGGCATAACACTGAGAAATATACCATTCACATCTATGTCAAATTTAAACTATCAAAACCTAACAATCCTTTGTCAAAATGTCACTCTGATGACAAAATGATACACACTTGTATCATATGAATACACTTTCAGATCAGCAACACACCAGTCTACTTTATATAAAACACTGCAGTCTTCCATATTCATTGTTTTTATTCTGTTCCACAGAAGGCATGTTTTCAACCAAAAATCGAATACTCAATACTGTAGGCCTACATTACAGTACAGTACTTTACAGTTCAGCAAATTCAGTTTAAGCTAAAATATAACAAACATTTACCAAAAATACACAACTGTACCGTACATAAACACAGAAAAACACGGCAATTCTCCGTGGGTGGGCTTAATGGATCCTCGCCTTGTGTGTCGAGTCCATTCATGGATTGACCTTACCTCAATGTCTCCGCAGGCCTGTTCCGTTGTCTGCAGAAGAGGCATGCGGGCATGTGGTTGGTGGTCATTTGCACTACATCCTCAAGCCGAAAAATGGCGAGTATACGACTTCAAATTGTTTATGGTTGCCGTATCAGTTCCGGACCAAAACAGCCCGATGGAAACGAACATTATCCCAGACAACAACAAACCTGGGCTGCTCTGATCTGTCCTGTTCAGCTGCATCATGAAGTGCATCTAGAAATGTGATATGTTGGGTATTGTAGGGACGTATTTTTGCATGATGGTGCAGTTACCCTCGAAGGCTTATGGCGTCACACAATGATATATTTCCCCCGCACTGCCCCGGAATTGCCCTTTGGCCTTTTTGTAGGTGGCTGATAGGTGTTCAGTTTTGTAAGTAAGTGTTTTCAGGTGTGTATTTAAGTATTTTCAACTACCCAATGTGTTTAGTATTTTGAATAGATGTGTTTTCCCAATGATATAGAGATGCCATTTTTGAACTAAGTGTCTTATGTTTGAAATAGTGTGTAGTGTGGAGGAGTAAGTGTGGAGGTTACACGTGTTTAAGGTATAGTAACAAAAACTTAAAGTTGTGTTACTTTGGTCTGAGCATGTGTCTAGATAGTGTTCAAGCAATTAAAAAAAAACTAAAGCAACCCGCATCTTGAAAACATGGTGTAGTAGTAGTAATACAAATAGTGCCAGAGATGTGGCTTTTCTGGGTTAATGTACACGGTTCTATGGTTAGCGTGTTGGAACGCTCAAGGAAACTAAATAGTAAAAGGAACCGCAACCGCCAAAATATGCAGACACACAGACAATAATTACTGAAAAGTACTGAGTACTGAAAAAGTATGTTCACTATTTAATAGAATACAAATATTTATGAAATATAGAAGACAAGAGAAATAATTTCTGAATGTCGATCTTTTTCTAGGGAGTAGAAATTATCCCTCCCTGTTATTTATGTATTAGTAAATGTGACAGAGGCACGTCCACAGAGAAGCCCTAAATGAGGTTTCCAGTTGCACAATTTGTAGGTTGAGATGTTCTTTACTCTGGCGTTGTTCACGTGGTGCTTTACCACTATTTGTGTGGAAACCACACCATAAAAAGAAACGAGGTGTACTGTACACACTTTAGGGTTGACATCTGGCAACTGGCCGAGAAGGTTCTAGAACCTTGTCGGTTAGAAGCCAAGAAGCTTCCCAACCAGGAAGTTATTGATACGAAACTACTGTAAACCCTAAAATGGCAATGGATTAAAAAATGCAATTGTTTGCAATTTAGCATTCTGGATTCTGCAGAATGTTTTACTACGCAGTCCAAAATAAAACGCAGCCCAAAACTTTTTCACCCGATTAATACAAACAAAATATTTAGAAAGAAAAAGGAACAGTCAATGGAAATTGCATTATTTAGAAAATAAATATTGATCATTTGTATGGAATAATTGACAATCCATCAGCTATTCCAAACATAGGCTGGTTATAGTTAAAATTGGGATTAATCTTCTGTCTAGACGCTCTCACCCTTGACACACTCTCAATGACTGTAGGTTTCACCTTTTGAAGAAGCAAAAGGTGACAACCTAATTGACATGAAGTGCTGCTGACTCAGACTTCCATCTGCTCTTGCACGGATATAGAGTGGCGAAGTCACGCCCCTTCCGGTAGGGCTCATGGGACCTATGAGATCGAAAAATATGAATGGGTGTCAATGGAGAGAAAATAATTATTTTCTGGTCCCGGTCTTTATATGCCCTGGATTACACATATGTTTGTGGATTTAAAGGATAATTTTTCATGCAAAGAGTTCGACCGTTTATTGTGCAATTGTTCAGATAAAGGCTGTAGAGAAAACACAACGAGAAAGACTACACGGCTCGTATGTGACGTCACGCTCCCTGCGACTGGCGTGGAGAAGACCGACAATCTTCCCATCGGCATAACTGAAACTCTGCACGTGCCCCGATTTATAATGGTTTTCACCTCTTTCGATGCTTTTATCCTCCCCTTGGAAAAAGCGGTGAAGTGGGGCAGAGAGATCGCCATCTCTGTGCCGAGTTCCAAGGGCGGGTGTGGTGACGTATATCATATGCGTCGAGAGCAGCGAAGAGCTGTAGTTCACAAAGCGGCCTCACATAAAACCTAAAATTATCAAACTTCTTCACGAACATTTTTAGTTTTCTTTGCATGAAAAATTATCATTTAAATCCACAAACAACATATGTGTAATCCAGGGCATATAAAGACCGGGACCAGAAAATAATTATTTTCTCTCCATTGACACCCATTCATTTTTTTCGATCTCATAGGTCCCATGAGCCCTACCGGAAGGGGCGTGACTTCGCCACTCTATTACAGGAAACATCGCACAAAAACTGGAAATGACGACTGATTCCAAAAGTCAATGTCTCAACCGCTAAGGGTCTTTGTAGGTCTTCGTAAATTCAATTTTATTATCAAGATTGACGTTACTTGATTGGCTGAACTTTAGCATATATCAACCCCATATATCATATATCAATATCAAATATCTGCTCTTCATGGATTTTTGTCATAATAACACTTCCTATATATGCTCGAGATGGGTCGGTTTGGTCATCTTAATGCTCTTGAAGTTGTAGGAACAACTGAAGGCATCGCATACAGTTTATGTAATTAGCAATTCATGGTTCTGTGACGCCTAAACATGTAATCTTCTAATTGGGATACATATACATGCAAAAAGAACCTGGTTTTAAAATGCTACGTGATCCATTCCCAACACGTCTTCGAATGTATAGTCAATTGTGTTGAATTGCAAATAAGTAATTCCAGTACATAGAAAAAATAAAAAGCCCAGCAGAACTTGGAATACTCTAGTTAAAGTAAGAACCAAATTAAGTATCTGTAGAGGATAAAAAAGAAAAAGAAAAAAAAGAAGGGCACAGAAACAGTCCATGAACATTCTCTTTACTGTGAGATTTGTGAGACGTGACAACAAAAAAGTAAACATGGACGTGATTTTTTGTGTGTTGAAAATAAGAAAAAAATAAAATCAAAGACAACATTGCAACTCATTTTCCCAATATCCCTGGTGGTGAGCTGTGGTAAGAGACCCATTGTACAAATGGAAGTCAACTGAACATTTCAGAGAGTTCACAACGTCTGAACGATAGACTGCTGGTGGTATGTCAAAAAAAATTCTGCCCAGAGGGGCAAACTTTACTTCAGGCCTGGCACAGTCCAATTGAAAAGGTACTGATCTTTAGAAGGACACACATACAGAATCCTGTTAGTTTGCAGTCTTACTGAGCACAGACTGAAACGCAACAAACACTTCAACCAGGGTCAACGACTCAGTTAGATTAAAGGAGATTGAAAGGACGACAGGTCGAGACCCTACTCCCCCAGTGGACATCAGGTGGCACCCTAATCCCCCAGTGGACATCAGGTGGCACCCTAATCCCCCAGTGGACATCAGGTGGCACTCTAATCCCCCAGTGGACATCAGGTGGCACCCTAATCCCCCAGTGGACATCAGGTGGCACCCTAATCCCCCAGTGGGCATCAGGTAGCACCCTAATCCCCCAGTGGACGTCAGGTAGCACCCTAATCCCCCAGTGGACGTCAGGTAGCACCTTAATCCCCCAGTGGACGTCAGGTAGCACCCTAATCCCCCAGTGGACGTCAGGTAGCACCCTAATCCCTAAATGGACGTCAAGTGGTACCCTAATCCCTATTTGGATGCTGCCTCTTACAAACCCACATCAACGCCCTATTGGTGCTTCAAAATATTAGCAAAAAAATAAAAAGTAAAGTATAGAGGGTTCTAGAGGTGAACTGAGTTTACGACACCTGCGTAGCATCAACCTGAAGTGTTTCATCATGTGTCAATGTCTTGTGGCCCACCATTGAGAAAAAGGAGCACAGGTCTCAAGTCCATTGTTGCTAAATTACATCCACAATGAATAAGGTCCATGCTACAGTGCGTGTGGAGCTCCTTAGAGAAAGCCCCCGCAAAAAGTACAGTATTGGCCTGCCTCCGACTTCTCTATAAGCCGCAGTAGGAACTTCCTCCCACGCGTACGGCATGTGGATCACGGCCCTCCGACTGACTCACCCGTGAGGCGGATGACTACAGGCCGCAGCAGAGCGGGGCAGAGGGGAAAAGGGGCTCGCTGTCTCAACTAAGACCCCAGTATATTCCCCGGGATGCTGTCATTGAGTTTTAGTCATAGTCAGGAGTACGGCGTGGCCCGGAAAAATCGTTATGGGATATGTTCGCTTTGTCTGTATAGGCCTCTGGTCTACATTCACAAGAGGAAAAGAAGAAAAAAAAATATATATATATCTATCCATTTGACGTACACTTCCCTGGTGAAGAACGATAAAGATTCCATTCAAGTGAAGGTTTTAGGGACAGAGTGCTTTACATTCCTCTAGTCATTTAAAAAATAAAGTCTGCCATCATCGCAGACGTTTGCATCAGAAACATCTTTCCCTTGCTTTACTTTTTGGGATATAGCCATTTTATAACACATTCACAGGTACATTTTTTTGAATTTTTTGACGGGTGGGGAAGGGGGGTTTAACTAACTTCTATTTCTAAGGCTTTGCGTCTCTATTCTATGGTTCAAGCCTCTCTCAGTAAAACCTGAAACAGAAGGCAGGAGAGAAGACGGCGACACTGTCCCCCCCGTCTCCATTGCTAGGATTCATAATCTCTGTACTGCTGTAAAAACCTTTAATCAACATAACCTCTGTGTGAAGGCAGAGTGGTTGCTTGGTTAAAATGCTTGTGTAATAAGAACAAAAACATTCCTACAAAACAGTAGAACTTTTAAACTCGTGGAGGGAAAAAAAAAACAGAATCAAATGAATACGAATTAAAAAAAACACTTAAAATCCATGCATCGCAACTCGCGTCCTCTGGTGGGATTAATTATTGCTTCCTTTCTTTGCACGAGTGTGAGTTCGCCCCTGCGTGCATGTGTGCGCACGTGCATGTGTGCGCACGTGCATGCAGGCCGTGGTTCAGTGGGCCGGTGTCTGTGTGTCCGCCATGGCGTTGTTGGCCTTCATCCTCCTCTTCTTCAGCAGCGGGTTGCTGGCGTCCTCGATGGTCTTGATCTTGATCTGCTCGTAGTCGACCCTCATGGTCGCCAAGGCACTGGTCATTTCCTCCTGGAGACCAAGCACACAAAGTGGAGGGGTGAGTGTGCGCTGACAAAATGCTGACCCACGCGTTCCGCCGTGGTTTTCATGCGTCACCCATTTCCCATTTTGACTCAGTGGATTCGGGACAACGACGACAACATGTATGATGAATTGGATTAAAATAGTCCCTGGGTTCATAACACAGCGTGACTCGGCTTCGGCCGCAGCCGCCAGTGAAACGTGAGTGAATGAGCGGCTCTCTGAGGAGCGGGGGCCTGACCTTGACGTCCTCCCAGGCGTCCTTCTCCTCCTTCAGCACGCGGCTGGTGTGCAGCGGGGTCTGGGGGACCTCTATGGACTGCTGCAGGGGGAAACATAGAATACATGGCGGCTCTTGAGATGACTTTGCGAGCATCGGACCGAAACGTGACAAGCCAGGCACGGTGAGCGGAAAGGACAGGAAGTTTGAGTTGAGATGCACGAGGATGTGGTGTGTGTGGGTATGTGGGTGTGTGAATGTGTCTGTCAGCGCTCATCTCGGAGCACCCGTTTTGTGTGCGCAGGTTCTTACATTTATCCATGGGTGGTTCATAAACTCGGTAATAGTCATTCTCTGTGTGGGCTCGGTCTTCAGCAGGGTCCTGATGAGCTGCTTGGCTGGAAATGATTGACAAGGAAACAAACTGTTAGTTTGATTTGTAAAGGTGACATGTAGATCGATCAAATAAAGAGATGTTCTATTTTGAACTCAATGGAAAGGGAGCACAAGTATCCAAATAGGAAGATGCTTATGTAGATTATATCCACATTCATCTGTCACTTAATAGTACACTTTGAACGATCTTACCATCCTCCGACACGTCAGACCACTCTGGGTTGGGGAACTCGTACTGGCCCATCCTGATCCTCTTCTTCATCCCGGGGGAGATGGCCAGGCCGTGGTTGGAGTAGAACGGAGGGTACCCGCACAGCCTGGAGGGCGTGGATGGGGAGAAGTTAGGATAAGTTCTCCAGTAGGACGACGATACCATCATGATGAGCATCCCGGGCGACGGCAACTACAACATCCACACTTTAAACGACTTGAGAGGCTACTTACAGGATGTACATGATGACCCCCAATGACCACATGTCGCAGGACTTATCGTACTTCTCAGGGCCCAGCACCTCAGGAGCTGCAGCAAATGAGACGGACCGATATGTGAAACGCAGACAGGGCAACATGAAGCACACCCGACCGGTGGAGAACGTTAGATGGACTATTTATATAGCGCTTTTCTAACCAGTGGCCACTCAAAGTGCTTTGTGATTTGTGCCACAAAGTCGTACAGAATTTCCTAGCTTGGGGGTTCTTCCTCAAGGACTGCTAGGCTCCTCGCTGGAAGGGACAGGAAGCGAACCAGCAACCTTTCGGTTACCGGGCAACCTCCTGAACCAATACCGCCCTAGGAGAGGGGATGGCGTTGGTGCCAACTTCCTGTGTTTTCTTTGTTGTATCCGCGGACATTGTGGACTACCACCGTCTGTAGCTGTGCATGTGCAGGTCCTTACCCACGTAGTAGGGCGTGTAGCAGGGCGTGGCCAGGGAGTTGTGTGTGGTGGTCTCCTTGGCAAAGCCAAAGTCTGTGAGCTTTAACAGTGCGTTGGGCTTCTTGGACGTATAAAGTAGGTTTTCAGGCTGGAGAAACAAGGGTTTTTACAATTACTTATCACATCCGTAACAAACAGTTGAGAAATCAGGTATTGTATGAATCTACGTAAGACGCACAGCCCTCATTTTGTTACATTACATTTAAGAAAATACTATAGAGTAGCACAAACCTTAACGTCTCGGTGTGCAATATTGATTGCATGGAGGAACTGAATGGCCTCGCCAATGCTCTTCATTATATCAGATGCCTCTGAGTTGAAAGACACAATCACCCCCGTCAGCCAACATGTCACATTGAATGAAACATCTACGTGCAGACAATAACAGACTGGACTTCAAACCTGGGGCATTCAGTTTAAGCCTCATTGCTTCAACGTTCCTGTAGGACTTCGGTTTATTTTTCCAACACCAGCAGTGATGGGACCATGCCATGGATGTTAGCATGGATGTCTTTTAAATTTAAGTTCAAACAAGCCATCTCGAGAGCCGCTCATTCAAACAACTTCATACTTGACTCTGCACTTTACTTTTTGTAGATTGGATTAACGGTTGACGAGAATAACGAAAAACAGGCAGACATAAAGAGACTACTCTAATTAAATTTAGATGCTCAGCTTTTATTAGATTTGCTTTTTGAAGCAGCAGTATGAGTCGGTTGATCTTTGTACCTCTTTCTGTGAAAGCCTGGTCCCCCCGGTCTTGAATTCTGCTGAATAACTCTCCTCCATCCATGCTGTGGAAGACACATGGTGAGCGTAAGTCACAAGCCGCGTTTCAAAACAAAATGACCCGCTACTTTTAGTTTCAGGAGCTACATTTCATGGGAATAAAGGTTTCCACCATGCTTTTAGGACCTGTAAAGGTTGGGCAAATTAAGGTCCATTTACATGAGGCACATAACGAATAAAGGATTAAAAAGGAAAAATCAGACACACAATAAATATTTACATCAGTTACAATGCAAATATGCAGCACTTTCCAAAGAATTGCAGTAGTGAAAAAGACTGATTAATTCCTCAACCTCATATAGCCAGTGCATATCAAAGTATCCAATAGGATTTAAATTTAACCCCCCCAACATGCCTCTCCCCCCTCTGCACCAGTGCATCTTGAACTACACAATTGCTTTTTACAACATGCACACAGGCATGGGTCCGTCACCCTCAGCCCTTCCCTTTTATCCTCAGACAAGACTGAGCGGATACCATCAGTCTTGTTGGCTAAGTAGCCCTTTATGTTTCATTACATCCAAGTTGGATGTAATGAAAGTGAAAGTGGCCAAAAAAGTAGGTTGTCTAATAGTTGCCTGTTGCAGTAGTCAAATTGGGATTTATTTCACAAAAGTATAGCTGTCTGCAGAAGTTCTAAATGTTCATGAATGTTGTCTGTTGAACTACAAGTGTACAACGTAACTTTGAGCGTTGAATAAGAAATTATTTCAAAAGATGAAGCGGATAGCGGTGAATCAATCAATAAGGCAGCAGCCAAGTACGAGAAGCAACGCAGTAGGTTTACAACCCTCTGTGGCGTCAAGCTACACATGGTCGCTATTAGTGATGGGTCGGTCGCCAACGATTCAGTCAGAACGAACGAATCCCGAAGGTGACCGACGAGAACTCATTCCCAAAACAAGTAAATAAAATACACAAATGAACAGAGCTTCGTCTCCCTGCGACCTTATATTGATTGAGTCTTAAAACGTTCTCCACGATTCAGCTAATGAGAGCAGGTAGCAATCGCGTTGTCATGGCCCATGGGTAAACAAATGATAAGGCACCACCACACAAGTTAACTAACGATCGCTGTAGGCTTCAATATCATGCAAGCACTTCATGGTCTCTTTATTTTGTTCTACGTCTCAATTGCATGCTTTAATAAAGTATTGTTTTTACCTACCATTACGAGTCTTGTTTGGTCTAGTTGCTAACGTGCTTCACTGCTTATTAGCACTACTTGGAAGACGCCATTTAATTTTTACTGCACCCCATTAGGTATTAAGGATATTTATGAAAAAAAGGCACGTATGTGCTTTATATATATGCTTAATATTTACACTTAACCTGGGTAATTTCACCAGAACAATAGAAAGTAGTATGCTACATGCATGTTGATTAACATTTATTCCACAATTTCCGATTCCCTGGCAAATGACGTAACAGACCATCTGACTTAACGAACGAATCAAACGAACAAATCAAACGAACGAATCGTGATAGTGAACGGAACCGATTCCCGGAAAATGATGGTTTTGCCCATCCCTAGTAGCTATAGAGCTGTTTATACAGGAAGCTTTCCTCAGCAGCAGGGCAGACACAATGAACTCCAGGATTTAGGACATTTCTGCAAGAACTGTAGAAAGGCACATTATTAATATGGCTGTAAACGTAAAGCGACAGCAAACTCCAGCATTGAAAGGTGCGTCTCTGTTCAGCGTAGCTCTCGACGAGCTTGGATACAAATAACATTCCACATCTAGCGTTGGTTGCAAGATACTGCAACAATGCAGTGAAACGTGATGAACTTAGCCAATGCATGGTACCACTAAATATTGTCTTTTGAGGCGAGTGGTTGATCAAGAAGATATTTGCCGTTACGACATGCAGAGGGGATCTGTTAATCTGAAGATAATTGGCATTGTCACAGTAAGGCACAGTATTAAATAGGCACGGTAATAAATAAATGTATATTATGAAAATCAGAACATTCCAATAGTGCGGAGTGGAATCAATAACAAATTACATGATGCACAGTGTACAAGTCCTGTATAAAATGTCGTAGTACATTTCAAATATCCATTTCCGTTTCATTTGCATATTCTCTATGCTCCAGAAGACTGACCTTTGGCCAACTAGTGTCCTTTTCTTGAAAGGCTATTCTTGAAACACAGGTGCTACCAAACCCTAAGATGAGAATCACTTTAACGCATTGAAGGTGAAATAAGCTGTTTCTCATTTCCAGAGATGCATTGATACATGATATGGCAAACCCAGAAATGAGTCAACCAGAGCGTGCTGGTCGGAGACGGTGGATGTCACTGTGTGGTTTCAGTGAGTGGGAAGACTCAGAGAAACCACAAATGAGCACGTGCAAGATGTAGTTGTGGATTTGATGGTTGGGTTTTGTTCTTTGCAAAGCTCAGAGAGAGCAAATAGAGATCCTGTAGAGAAAAAACTACCAAGCATTTTAGAAGAAATGGGTAATTTCTTGAATTTGCAAAAGTGAAGATGAGTAACCCATATTCACGAGTCCCGTATACAAACCTGTTTCTGTAGTGTAGCTGTGCAGTTATCTGAACAATCATGGTCTGTTTTAACTTGAATTGTGACTGAATGTTTTATGTTTGGTTGCATTTATTGGATCACCTGAAAAGGTTTGTTGAAAATATAACAAAGCTGGAAACTGTTTGCCTATTGGAGTTTGACAGAAAATCTAAAACCAATTCAACTTTTCTTCACAGGCAAAGGTTATCAGGAGGGCTGATTTTGTTGGTAAACTAAAAGCAATCAATCTCGTCTTTCGGTCGACTATTATCATACATAGTTTTCCTTTTTCAGTATTTAAAGAATGACATAAATCACAAGTGGTGTTATATATTACTCTGTGATTTAGTTATCTTCAACATTTATTCTGATGTTATTAGGAATAAAATAAAATACCCCAAAACTAATCAAATACACTCGTTGCAAATCTCAACAAGAAGGCTTAATCGTTTTGGAGGCGGTCTTTCTTCGAAAAGATTTCCATTTGACATAAAAAAATATTTTTATCTGCACAACACCCACATGGGGCGATTTTGTTGCTACTGTTGTAGCGCTAGTGGGATGCTCTTCTAAACTGATATTTTAATTTGATAACCAGGGGGGACATTTTGAAAACGTTAGATGCAGCCTATCTGGTCTAATAGCATTAGGCTATTGTTTAGGGCAGGGTAAGTTAAGAACTATTGACCAAATGATGGCTCTATAGAGAGGGGTGCCCGACTGCTTCACTGTGAAGCCTCTTCTTCTTGGCAGGAATACAATGTAAGCCCCACTGATCGGATTAGACTGCTGTAACTCAGATCAGATCATCCAATATCTTCCCATCTTAAAAACGACTTTCAAACTACTCCCGCTGCTTTAGAGATGCTTGATTATTGTAATGCACCACGCTCACACTATGCCGCCTGCTGTACACGTTTTAATTTCACTTTCCATGTCAGGGCGTTCTGGCGTCAGTCAGGAGGGTACCAATTGACAAACGCTGGGGAACTCCACATGCCTGTGCAAGCCAGTAAACGTTTTTGGGCCAGCCAGTAAACGTTGACTATTTGCAGTTCTAAATTGTCTTGTACTTAACAGAACTTATAATGGTCAAGGACTAGATGTCCAAGTTATGCCTCCCACTTTGACTGGTAGAGTGCGAGCTGTAGACTGAACTGCTTTTTCTCAGAAAAGCGTTTCCGCTGAGATGAGTAGCAGAAGTCAGACATTAAATTGCCCCGCGCTTTATTATAGAGTTAACTAATTTTAGACAACGTGTAGTTTCCCAGGGAATTATTTTAATTTCTAGAGCTGTTTAATTTAATCTGGTCCACAATTCTCAACAGCGCTCTGCAGAGCACTCACTGCCTTCAGGCTGGTGCTTTGTATGATCAGCTAGTCTTTTTAGGACTTCACCTGAATGCCTTATTTTAATTGGACAGGCCTATAGAACCATTGCTGTAGAAATGAGCTTGTAGTCCTGCTGAATGATTCAAGTCTGTAAGGCTGCACAGAAACAGATGTATCAGGGAAATGTCATTGATCAAAGTCAGCTTCACAGTAAAATCAAAGTGATAAGCCTGATTATATTTACTTAACCTCAACTTTCTTTACTGTAGTACTTAGCAAGACGGTTTACCGACAGGGATGTTAGTCGTAAGGACTTAACTGCCTGACGCGATCAATACAATGATCCTTAATTTAGAATAAGCACCAGACTTTTAGCCATATTTCAATCATACAGTAAATAGGCTAATGTTGGAAAATTAACCTGCTACCGTACTCATCCTCAAATTTGCCTTCACTTGTCGATCAGTGAAAACAAGTAATACATTCCATCTCTTTTCTAATTTTTTTTGCGTTATGGGAATAATGATCCAATTCAGAACAACCAAAAGAGTGAAGTTGCTCAGTAAAAGGTACCCACCACTCCATGACAATGAGCAGACACTTTCTGCCCTGGTAGAGGTTCTCGTAGACATCAATGATGCGTACAATGTTGGAACAAGGGGATGCCCTCCAGTGAAGCTCCACCTCCCTGCGGGCTTTGGCACAATCTTGTAGCATCTGTACAGAGGCAAGAGGGACAGAGTGGGAGAATAAGCCATAGCCAAAATGAGATCTGCATTCACCTAGAGAAAGAAGGTTATTGAAATCGCTCCAACATTAGGAAACCAAAATTGGCCAATGTGTCATTTTTGACTGGAGTCATGTTTCATTAAGAAATGTAGCCATCATCTTTGCTTCAACTTAGAATGACAGTTAACGTTCCTTCACTTCACCATTTCATTTACTGTAAGCAGTCAAGACGACAGACAGGACTGTGGTTTAGAGCCGTAACCAAATATAAAAAAAACATTTAGAGTTCAAATTTCATCATACTTCATATTGTATGCAAATCTGTGTATTTGCATTTAACATATTTTTGCCATGTAATTCGTTTCCTCCATCCACATGTTTAGAAATGCAAGCGTTCATCTCATGCGCATGCGCAGAATGAGTCAAAGTTACATTTCCACAGTTAAACGTGGAACGTAGTCCCTTTACTTGGGAATAGAAGCCAAGAAGGGGAATTTTTGGCAGAGTGACAATGCATGGCGAGACGAAGAAAAGAAGAGAGAAGTCTGCGAGCTCTGTAAGTTACATGGGGGTGTAGTGCAATTCCATTGGCAACATCAGGACCCACACGCCGGAGAGGGGAGGGGCAAACAAGCTTAACCCACACCAAACAATCGAGCATGACAGCTTTCTTGGTCCCTTCTGCCTCCCACCATGCAAGAGGCTATAGCAAAGAGGCTGGTGGAATTCAAATCCAAAGATACGTGTCCGTTGAATACAGGGGACGTAGTTAAGAGTATTTTCAGGCAGAAAGACATACACCGAACCTTGAGGGATCAAAAGCTTTCATACAACAATATACCACTTGAACAATAAACATAAAAAAATAATTAATGAAAAGATGTACACGTCATCATGATACAACTTTACGGTTATTTTGCCATTTGTCGCCATGGACTGAGCAATTGGCATGATTATGTTTTTTATCCAGCCAATTCCTCGGGAATTGACTGGGTCTTTTCCATTGTATAAAACTGTTGTAGAATCACATCCTTGTATAATGGTAGAGCACTCACCACATTGTGTGAGCGTGAACTGAGACCCATTAATCTAATGTATTTCACTTCCCTCTAGTGGCCGTTAGCATAAACAGCACACAATAATTTGAGCTATTGGATAGGCCTACATATTACACCTTTTGTTTTACATACCATTCAAATACATATCACTAATATGCAAGATCATATTCAAATTTATTTGAATGACATGACAGCTAAGTGTTGACTAGCGAGTAAATATGTTACTCATATGCTTGAGACGGTTATGATTTGTTTGAAAGCGGACATACACTTTGGTTAAGGGCGAAGAGTCACTGGTTAAGCAGGCACCTCAATAGAAACGCAGGAAAATTCTGCATCAAACTAGAGTCATCACCTCGGCTCAGCAGAAAATTGAATTAGTGGACCTCTTTATAGGCGGTTCTGTCTGTGCTCCACCGTCATAAATAACATGGCAACTAGCCTGACGCTTGCTACAGAAAACCCACTGAATCAGTGGTTACACAGGCACTCGGTCAAATAAAGGCCATGCCACACTGTTCAAGCATATCTAAAAGAGTAGGGGTCGGGTTGGGATACAGTTCACCTTCAATTTAGATGGTGCCGATACAGTGTTTGTGTAGGGCATCTATTTATAATTAATATTTAGTCATTTATCAGATGCTTTCATCCAAAGTGAGCTAGTGATTTTTTTTGTTGCTACATTAATGGTGAAGGCATCTTGCTCATGGACACTTCCAGGATAACGGCGGCATTGAGATTTGTAGTCTGTGTATTTTCAAACACCACCAACCACTACCCTACTTTGTTCATATAGTGTTGAAAGGGTTAAAAAATATATATCTGGCCATTGATGTTGATATCCAGAAGAGGTAATCAAGAATTTGTTAACTGAGTGATGCATCAGTTCAATTTGTAGAGATTGTTATTTACATAACATTTCACCAGGAAAGGGATTAACATGATAAATGCATACCCTACCAACAGCTGTAAAGCTGTATCACAAAAGGGTCAAAGCTCCTGAAAAAAGCCAACATAAATATTGACAAGATGAGAAATAATTCAGCCCAATAGTCTTCCCAAGGACTGTGAGAAGCCTTCCCAAGTCTTCTGACTCGCAAATTCGCTATTGTATCCCAACATTCCTCTCCTGCCCACAACAAACAGGAGTGGGCATGTTTCCAGAGAGCGAGAAACCCTGTCTGCTCTTGGGGCTGCAGCACCAGGCCCTGCCCTGAATGGTGGCCTCTTTGGCCTGGGTGGGACTGCCATGGGCCAGACCCTTTTCAGACAGAGTCCTGCTCCACCCAAGTTTTCAAAAGCTCCAAGTGCCACATCTCTGAAATAGTCATTCGTAGCTCGAGTTCGCTTGCGTTGTTGAAATGAACAGCAAAACCATCGATACTGAATTATAAACATGCCTAACCAGGTCAAGGCATGACGACCTAACGAATGGATGGATGGATTTTCTGACCGATGCATGTTACCGGAGGACCGGGTTGGGGGTCCCGCAAACCGATGCACTCGCATCATAAACATTCAAAATAATGCTATACATTTATGACAAAAAATATAATTGTTGATACTTTGCCTGATATTGTGATTGCAATGAACAGCTTCAAATTGTAATCGATGGCACCGCCTCCTACTGTATATTAAAAAAAACACAATATTTAAGCAATTCTTGAGCTGTTAATTTCTCATTTTATTTTCATGTAACAGGCATATAAATGATAATGATGATTTTATGAAACAAAAATATATAAATTGCGACATTTCATTTGTTTAGGGTGTCATATGCAACATTTCCACAATATAATACCCACAAATAACTAGACCTTCGTTATATGAGAGAGGGTTGGGCTTCTCAGTTTAACGCTACGTTCTACGTGGAGTTTATTCTGATGTGTCAGAATAAACTATAATAATAATATGGGTCAATGTTAATTGACCCATATCGGGATAGAAGATGTTGTCCATGTCGAGTGAATACACCTTGAACACTGCATACATTGAAGTATGGGTGACGCTTACATCCTGCCATCAAGTGATCAAACATGGTATGGACAAACAAGGTAGTGGAGCTTTAAATAAACAATTAATTGATGTTGCTTTACAAAGACAAAACAAATTCATTTTGAGATTTGTATGCATGCTTGGATGTATATGCTATAGTGAGTATATGATATAAGGTGCAGCCCTTTACTTCTTGGAGATAGTACTCGGTAGATATGATCAGTGAAGGCTTCCTACGGCTGACCTCTGTTCACTTCATCTTTACCCAACACCCCTGCTATGACTCATTACTTCCACACACTTCTCAATTCTCTGTGTGTGGTGGGTGTGTTCTTGAGCTCGGAGGGGATTTGCCAGTATCTTGTTAACGCCTCATCAGTGACTTGTGGCCTGTTCAGACTTAAAGGCATCAGCCACAACATTAGTGACGTGATGGGATAGACACGGGCCTCTGGGGAAAGATGTATGGCCTGCCGGACTACCATGGTGCTGTCGACAGAGGATCTTAAATCAAATGAGGTGGGGTAAATTAGATCAAATTCAGAATTAGATTTTGAAAAGGGGGATGTACAGGAGTATGATAGAGGGCAAGGGTGGGGGAATTAACTGGTAGAGACAGCTTATCTCTGTAACCAGGAGAGCTGGTACACAATAGTAGTGTATTGATCTGTTGATTTATCTCTGAGCTGAACCCACAAAGGAGTCAAAGCATCTGTTGAGTCAAAACAAACAGGAGCACCATCTCCTTCCTGCAGACATCATAGGGAGAAACCAGAGCCACACAGGCAGAGCCCTATCTGAACTACATACGTTGCTCATTAATATCTAATGCAGCCATAGTTGGCTTTTCTATAGTTATTGACCTGGTATGACAATTCATTGTTTCATAACTGTGTTAATAGAGAATAACCTTAATTAACCATATTTCAGGAATAAAAATAGTTATGGTGCGAGGCATGTTATTTGACACTAAATCTTTGTATTGTTATCTTTGTATTGAAAGAGGTTTACCTAAAGTAACCTGCTTATTGTGATATAGAATAAATGTTGACTTGCTGACCCCATTTAATTAATGACACGTAATTTACCATGTCTGGAGGATACACCGGAAGATTTACTTCCAGAAACCAAGACTGGTTTCAGGTCTTGGTTCCTGCATAACGTCAATGTGTGAGCTGTTCAATAGCTGCTGGATGCAACTCCCTGTGGGGCCAGCGTCAGGTTGTGAGAGAAAACAGGTGATGTCAACCTTGATGCAATGCAGGGACCACTGACTCACTGCACCAAATCTCATATTCAATTCCCACATAATGTTTTTTATCTAAAGATCAGAGCGTAATAATAACATGTCTAGGTGTGTTGAACAAAAAGGTAACGTGCTCCAAAAATAAAATGAGCAGCTCCCTATATAGAACGCCTCCATTCACAAACAAAGCTTGCAGTAGTATCCTTAACATAGACCCGAACACATGGCGCACCCCATATCCCCTTAAACGCTCTGCTGGTGCGATCGCATAGCACCCCATCTGCTGCAGCCCCTTTGAGGCTAAACAGTAAGCCCCACTGAGTAGGGGGCAGAAAGGGGGGCAGATGGACCTACAATAGCCCTCCTCCGGACAATACAAAAGCCACTGAGCCTAGGGTAGGTCCGAGGGAAGGAAGGGGGTTGGTCCACTACACCTGCCTGAGGCTTCCTCGGCCACACAGGGAGTGGAGGTGGGAGATGGGTAGGACTCGGGGGCAGTGGATAGGAAGAAGAGGAAGACCAGTGGGGTGGCCGGTTAAAGTACGTCACGTTAGAAAAAGCCTCTTATCTGCCAGAGTTAAACACCAACCACACAGCTTGTGACCGTCAGTGTTCACTGGCGACTGATAAAGCAGCAAACATGTTTGTGTGTTGATAAGATTATTACAGACATCTGCCAGGGATTCTCCCTGATTATCTAGATCTGTGTATTTTTGCATTTGTTGTTTTGCCACACGCAGAAAAAGATCATGACATAACTAATTGTGTTGTGATGATTCTAAAGAGGGATTTTAATTACATTTGAGCAGTCTCCAAGTCAAAAATCCTTGTGCCCTGGTGTGTGTGACTTGTTCGATAGGACAGACGACTTTAGAGAGCACTTATTATAACAAATGAACACAGGCCATGTTCAAGTCAGTCTGCAGGAGAATAATCTGTTTTTGTAGCCGATTAAATTGCTTTTATTTTATTCGCTGCATTATTTGATATTTCTGAAACAATGTCACCTCAAAATAAGAGAAAGTGACTTTCATTTGAATTCAGATGATAGGATTATTATTGACAGAAAACTATATATACTATATCAGGATCATTATTGAGATATGAAATGACTCATCTCGTGATTTAAGATTGTCCATATAGCACAGCCCTAACCTGGAGTCACGTGGTCCATGTCCTGTTCTTACTAATAGGCAAATAAGATAATGAGATCAAAGATCAGTCCATGCGAGTAGGTTGGCTGCACACTGGGCAAGTCATGACATCCAATAAGCCTTTACAGGCTGGGATGGATACAAAATGGTCTAAAATAAAAATTACCATGCAGGGAAAGAAGAAACGTGTTTTTCATGTTTCAAAGGGGCAACTATCAAAGCCCCCAAATAATTATTTGTCTTGCATTGCTGCTTGAGGCAACAGCCTAAGCAGTACATTTTAAATATGGAGTAGAATAAGATAATCAGTGATCCCATACATAGACCAATGTGTGGCGCAGCCCCACAGAATGACAGAGTGCCACAAATTGATCCTGCTTTTATTTGATTTATTTTTACGCGATTTTGAAAAATAAATATCATTCCGTTCATTTATCTCCGCATAGCACTCTTTCTCCCCGTCACTTGTTCACAGTGTGTGGAGGAGAATGACAGGGAGAAAGAGTGCCCTAAAATTACTTGATTGTCTGATTCCCTTATCATTGCATCCCAGCCAAAGAGTATTGGTATTAATGCCTCATTCATGGGTATAAAATTCCCTACAAAGGAAATAGGATATTGCCTCACAGATCAACCACTAGTCTTGTGGTAAGCAGTAAGTGAAAGTAGCCGTGTTGAAGAAAAGGAAAAACCCGAAGCAGCGGGATATTTGTGATTAATGTGAAATGCGGTTATAGTTTATATACATTACGGTGTTAGACCCCCAGGCCGTTCTTCCGGGGGACACCTTCACACAATATTCTACAAATTCTACAAAGAGATAAATCAGTTACATGCTTTAATTTTATTGATAACATTATTGAAATCACTATCGAGCAGCATTGACTACAGATAATACAAAACACTTCTAGGTAATGTTAAACTACGAGCTAGTTAAATTGATAATTTTTAATTACGTATATATAGTACTTTTTTTGATAGATCCGTATATCTCAATAATTTGGGGAGGGGTTTTGACGATTTAATTTCTCACTTCACACATGAAATCCACCCGTTTGTTTTAACCAACGCTTATGACCACTATTTCAACGTTATGAATAGGTCTTCAACTGCCAAAATGGGTTGGATTAGAAAGATAGGGAACAGAGAAAACGGAACAGGAAACGAGACAACGGGATCCAAAAGCGATGAGTTGGAAATATCAGTTCTTTGTTAGTATACTAGTTTCTGTTGTAGACCAAGAACCCACCCTTCCCCATTTCATCTCATACCTTCCTACTCATGTTGTGAACCCCCATCTGCATCAGATAATAACTTGCTTCCTCTAAATAAATGCGAAGACAGACAGTGAAGCTTACTTATAAATCCAATCTTCCATTTTAAAATTAGCTGGGGGAGGGCTTCCGTTTTCAGGCGTCTTTAGACCTCCTGTTTGCGTGCGTTTGTGCGACTGAGTAGGCCGGCATTTTGTGTGGGCAGTCCAGTGGAGGTTATGATATGGAAACTGCTGATCCGAGGTACAGTAATTCAGGTTAAAAAAAAGACATTCTGTATGAGAAGAAGCACCAAAGTGTTGAAACATTTTTGCGATTTCTTTTGATAAGACCTACCACCAACTGTGGCTTCAACAGTATCTAGCGGTTGTACACCAAGCGGTAACGTTGAGCCGATGTCCATCAGAACTAGGGGTGTAACGGTACATGTATTTGCATTGAACCGTTTCGGTACGGGGTGCTCGGTTCGGTACGGAGGCGTACCTAACGAGTTTCCATACAAACATATTAAGTAGAGGACCGCATGTGTGGAACATGCTGCAGCCGGACATGCACAGTTGCGCACACCGTAGCTGTGTTCGAAATCGTTCCCTATTCACTCACTCATTATTCCCTATATAGTGTTCATGATATAGTGCACTATTTAGGGAACGATGAAACGATAATTCGGACACTACGATGAACATTTCTAAACGTCATTTGCGTCAGTAAATTTGCCGGGTATTTGTGTGACGCAGACAGATGCGCCCACATCATGTAAACAAACCGGGCACTCACGAGGAAAGCTGGAGGTTGTATTGAAGTTGAATGTTGAATTTCCTTGTTCAAGTTTTTTTAAATTAATTTTGAATGTTAAATATTCTATGTTAAATCCCAAATAAATTGTTGAAATTTCTAAACGAAAGCCGTATACTCATCTTCTCCTCCGGAAAAACACGACCGCATTGCATTGTGGTACACGGGAGTAACATGTAGGGTACATCGTATGTACACTCAAATCTTGGGTATTTTAAGTGCACTATATAGTGCATGAGTAAAATGTAATCTGAGCAACAACTTGAAACTGTTTAGTGTTGCAATTGTTCAATTTTGCCTGAGCCAATGTTATTTATTTTTATTTCTGCATTTCAGAATCGAGCAGAATTCTAGCTTTGTATTGTCTAATGTTCCTATTGTTAAAAGCACAAAAGTGTGTTATGAACAACTTTATTTCCTGCATTTTGTTTTCCTACTGTACCGAAAATGAACCGAACCGTGACCTCAAAACCGAAGTACGTACCGAACCAAGATTTTTGTGTACCGTTACACCCCTAATCAGAACCATTATAAACCATTGCCACTTCAAGGAGGAAATACTGGAAACAAGCAGACCAGAGACCAAAAAAATCTACCCAACATTAAAAGCTTTGTGTTGCATTCCATAGAAAAAGTTATGCACAAAATCTAGTTATCTAAGCTTCATATATTAGTTAGGTTTCCAAATGAATATCTGAATATTCCAAATTCCAAATTGAAGAATGATAATTCGGTCATCAAATATTTTGCTCTTCTGATGATGGCTACCATCATCTCAACTCAAAAGTTGATGTGAATCTTTTTTTCCATTTTCAGAATTCTGACGGTCCGAATTTTTTTGAAACCAAGCTTGAGGCATGATGAACACAAATTAACAAATCCGAGATGGGGTTGCAGCTTGTTATAACAAAAATGTTTAAAAGAATTTTCCTGAGCCAAAATAAAACAGGCATGGGCAGATGAACTACAACACCACAAAATACCGAACTTTGCAGTAAAAACTATAGGCATATTTGCCACTATCAATTAACAGTTTACAACATAGGTTCCATAACAGCACTAGAAGTGTTCAATACGGAACAGTTCTATAACTATTAGAAATGAAACCCCAAATAAGTGAAACAAGTTCCTAGAACAAATTTAAGATTTAATCTGTACTTTGTACTACTCCTTCGCTTTTCTTGTAGTACGCTCTCGTTCAAAGTTAAAGGCCCACTATGCAACTTCGGGCATTTCTTTGCTGTTTTCTTTGTTTTGGCACGCACATTTCTCTACACAGCGCCCCCTACAGCTTCGTAGTAGATATTTCACAACACTGTCGTAACAACTCGTTGACGTCCCTTCCCCATGCACTTCTACGCGAGCCATTTGCATTTGTTTTCAAAGAAGCCGGCGAATGCGTGGAGCCATGTCCGAAGTAGATGTTCATAAAGTGTAGGCAAGGTTATACATTTTTAAAATGGTGTATTTGCATTGCAATAAACATAAATCCATCCTTTTTTATAGTTGACGGGGAGAATTTATACCCTAGGTTATAATTGTTTTATCTTAGGTTGAACAGAACAATCAGTGTAAGAGGTTTGGCCAACATAATAATCGAAATAAACAAGAACCTGGATTCGGGGATTCAGTCTGTATCTGGGGGACAAGACAGACGAACAGCAAAACACCCATGGAAACAAAGGTGTTTATATGGTTGCAACCAAGCAAGCTAGAAACATACAGGGCTCACAACAAAACGGTCGAGAAAACAAACGGTCGAGTATCCTTTTCTCTTCTTCTGTTCCTCCGACATTGGGTTTCTCTCTCTTTTTAGTCGGCTGATCTATGATGAATATAACAATCCCTTAGTTACTTGTGTTTATATCGAGCCGGTTCCGTGTTTGGGGGTCTGTGCCGTAAAGCAATTCGTTGCTGTAGTGACCCTTGCACAGAAGCATACGGCCGACATCTTTCTTTATTCTGGGTGGAAATAGTAACATAGTTACGCCATTAAATGCGTTTATGGAAACATTTTTAGTGAGAAATGTGCATTTTACTTTCATAATGTTCGCTCGGTGAATGTGAAGGATGTTTGGTTTGATAGTTATGACGAAGAGTGAACGCTCCATTCACTTGCATGGACAGAGTCTCTGGTTGCTAAGCAACCTCAACGTCTTGGCGGACTATTTCTCTGCTGATCAACACTACGAATGTTGGAAACACACCAGACACACCATGTGAAGTTATTTAACCCGATTATCGTTATTTATGAGTCCTTAGCCCAAGTGAAGGAGTTCAAGTACCTCGGGGTCTTGTTCGCGAGTGAGGGACTATGGAGCGTGAGATTGGCCGTAGAATCTGAGCAGCGGGGGCGGTATTGCGTTCGCTTTACCGCACCGTTGTTACGAAAAGAGAGTTGAGCCGCAAGGCAAAGCTCTCGATCTACCGGTCGATCTTCGTTCCTATCCTCACCTATGGTCATGAGGGTTGGCTGATGACCGAAAGGACGAGATTGCGGGTAAAAGCGGCCGTGATGAGTTTTCTCAGAAGGGTGGCTGGCGTCTCGGGATAGGGTGAGAAGCTCAGTCATCCGTGAGGAACTCGGATTAGAGCCGCTGCTCCTTTACTTAGAAAGGAGTCAGCTGAGGTGGTTCGGGCATCTGGCAAGGATGCCCACTGGGCGCCTCCCTTTGGAGGTGTTTTAGGCACGTCCATTGGGGAGGAGACCTCGGGGAAGACCCAGGACTAGGTGGAGAGATTATATCTCAACACTGGCCTGGGAACGCCTCGGGATCCCCCCGTCAGAGCTGGTCAATGTGGCCCGGGAAAGGGAAGTCTGGAGCCCCCTGCTTGAGCTGCTCCCCCCGCGACCCGACCCCGGATAAACGGATGACGATGAGATGAGATCCTTATTTATATCCGAGATTATTTAATCTAACCCGATCTAAACTCTATCATGCACCCAAACACGGCGGCGTTTGGGTTTCCTACCTCGGACTCTAGCGCAGCCACAGGCGCGTTGAACCATTTTTGTGACACACAATGATCAAGCGTCAGGTTAGGCGCGTTACTCGCGTTATCCAACGCGAGTAACGCGGTTGGTGTGGCCGTACCATTAGTCGATTGATCCATGATGAATGCAACAATTGCCTCGCAACTGGCTGTTTATATCTAGCCGGTGCCATGTTTGGGTGTGTGTCTGTGCCGTAAAGCATTTTCGAAACTACAATCTGACTACATTTTCGAGGATACTTCCGCTGCGTCACATCCGGATTGTGTCGGTCCGAACAGATCAAGTTGCATATGCGCTTTTTCACTGGAGAGGCGACATGGGTAAATGACACACCCACCAATCGACCCAGAAATGGATGCAGAACCATCAGCATAACTCTCAACATGCATACTTAATGTAATTTTGGCTAAAAAAAGTTGCATAGTGGGCCTTTAAAAAGGTAAACCTGTGCACGTTATATATACAAGTAAACCAGGAACCATTGAGAGGAAGCTTATTTGTGTCAGGTACTTTCAGAGGGCTATTCAGAGACCCTGAAAAGGCCGGTCTGTTGGTGAGATAGACTGTAGTCCAACCGACTTGATTTCTCAACCATATTATTCGCCTATTACTACAACTACAAATCAATGTCATGTACAGCTAAAATAATAGTGTTCACATAGACACAGACTATCTAATTGTGCCTTCTACAGTCAAACAATTATTATAGTTTGATGCTGATCCAATTCCGGATTATACAAAATGCAAACACTAATCAAATCAATTTGAGATCTGGGGAATCACAAGAGCTGATTCATGGCAATATAACAAAAAACAAGTGGAATGGTATATTTGTTGTACTCAAGGATGAGCGAGAGTCTTTATAACAGAACAGAGGAACACCTCCTTCCTCTTCCTTATCTCTCTCTCTCTCTCTCTCTCTCAACCATGACTGCACTATAAGCCAAGTTCTTCTTTCTCTGTTATCCCTCAAATAAACTTGATGTGCTGGACCCAGAGGTCTGGCCAGACTCTCTGGTGTACCGACAACATTTCAACAAGCTTGGTTTCCCAGGGAAAGTACGGCTTAACAAGACGAAATTAAGCAATGAATTTCAGTTTCTTTGGGGGATAGTCTAAACTTGAACCTTGTAGCCATGCTTAAATCCTGTTTCTGGAAGGTTCATGCCAGGGCTGCTATTAGAGAATAATCGTTTTCGTACAAAGAGCTGTTTGTATTTTCCTGATGACTTCACAAGAGGTGTTTTTCTAGGCAAAGAGGATTACAAAGAACAATCATTTAATCAGATTGTGTTCCGAAACCCATATTTCAGGTGGCAAAGCCGACGCATTCACCCAGAAAGTAAACATGGGGTTCTCAAAAAATATTAAAACCATTACTTATCCTAATACAGCATCATTCATGAATCTACTTATGCTGGTTATAGACGTCCAAACTAAATAAATACAAGCTTCATGAATATATTAACAGACAAAGGGAGCGTTAGCCACCGCAAAAGAGATCCTAGAGGGAAACAGAGAGCCGATGTTGGTTAAGGGGCCGTTAATTCCCCCAAGGTCAACAAACACGTACACAAACAGATGAAGCCTAGTGTCTATACAACACCACTAGAGTCGCAGTTTAGAGCGATTATTAATCAGCTCAGAACAGCCTTCTCGTCAATATTGTCTGATAAATCAAGATTTATTGCAGCCAAACATATTGAAAACACCCAATCTTCGGCAGATGATTGGCCCAGTCAGGTGGCGTGCCAAAGAAAGGATATTGAGAACTTTGTTTGGCAATTCATGGAGCCCCATTATAAATCTAGCTAGCTACCTGGTAGGGGCACCCAGGTTAACACGTTGCAGTGTTGTCATGGAGATGGACTTAATTGTACGAGGACAGGGATAAAATCTGTCTGCTGACCTTGGTGTTGGGAAGACAACTAGGGAAAAGAACAGCATAGAACCACAAGCTCAATGTAATTATTAAATTGAGAATGAAACAGCAGTCTAGTTCACTGATTCCCAGTATGATTCTGCAACATATACCATTTAATTTATTATTAGATATTGATACAGAAAAATACCAATTCCTAGATTAAAGGACAACTCAACAAATGATGGATGAACTACTTTCAAGCTGGGTGTGGGCGATAGCAGTGACTGACACCTGGATAACAAAGGCAGCATACAGCTGTCCTTTTGTCTTCATTTCCCACACTTCCCCCAAAATACACACTGGGCTGCACCATCTATATTAACATTATAGAGAGACATGGCGATACTCTGCCCATCTTGCCATAATTACCATGTTAAACATCAAATACAGCCTATATTCAATTATTGAGAACTTATCAGTTCAGAAGACAAATCTGTGTCCTTAAAATTAGGTCACAACGGATCCAGCCGATTTATAGCCTCCTCACATCTACAGTAGACTAATGAATGCAATAGACTGGATGGTGATGACGTAAGGGAAAGTAATAGCCAGGATATAAGTTCATGAAACAGCAAGCAAAGGTATCAATGTATGAGGTTATAGTCTGCCCTTCAACGCAAGTGTGCAGGAAGATCGATTATCGACAAGCAAACTGCAAACTTGCCACAAAGGCAGTCGGGCAGAGTATAGAAGGGAATAATGACTGTGTCTGGTCCAAAATAAAAGATAATGGAAGGATGGTTAGGGTCGTTCTACATTCAATGTTGCTTGGAGGATTTATTCATTATTTGCGCTTGTTCGCTAGTGTGGATTTATGTAAATGTGTGACGATGGCTAGAGACAGGTGAGGGGGAGTTTAAAGGAAGAAACTTATGTCTGAAGTTGCAATGATAGATGTATCCATCACCAATGATTATGAATAATGGACACAGGGAAGATTTAGTTGATTTCTATCTCAAACAAGAATTCCAAGAAACCATGTTATGATAGTTAAGCATCAATCCTATGATCCGTTGAGAACTATAAAAATTAACAAAACATGGCCTACCCAACGAAAAAAAGTAATCCAAAAACGGAGCATTGTATACGGGTACACACAGACAAAAATAAACCCTTGACAATGAGAAAAGAGAGTTTGTGTGTACCACTACACATAATGTTTGGATTTAGATTGTTTAAACCTCACTTGAGTATGACTGAAACCAGACACAAACTACTGTATCTTTACTAGTAACTAGTAGTATTCAATGTCATGCCGGTACATATGCGTCTATGGTTTAATTTAGTTTCGTGTGTCATCAAAAATAATGTAAATGTGTCGTACAACTATCTAGAATATATCTTAACAGGCCGCAGTATCTTCAACACGGCTACTGTCATTTACTGCTTACCACAAGACCAGTGGTTGATATGTGAGGCAATATCCTATTTTCCTGGAAGAACAACTGACTTAAGTTCCAAGGAGTTATGTAAGACATACCTGTTCAAAAACGATTAAAGGATACGTAGGTTACATAGGTGTTTTTGTTCTCTAGCAAAATCGAGCAAAATACATATTCATCCTATTATTAACAATGTATCCAAGAGCTTTCAGTATTCAACCAAGTAGATATGGACTGTATCCTTCCAGTAAGTACCAGTCAGTCCCATTAATACCTTGGTTTGTTCTTTAAATGTTAACTGGAACGAGACACTAATATTAAAAACAAATGATTGACCTTAATTCAATCAAAAGTTGATCGACAGGGTAGTGAGTGGGATTTACCTTGAGCGCATACTTGTCCCCACTCTTCTTCTGAAATATCTCCAACACCTTGCCATTGATTCCCAAGCCAAGCACCTGGCTGGTCACCTTGTAGTCGTCTGTAATGGCGTTCTTCTTAATCTGTAAACTGGGTTTCACGTGGAACTGTAAGAGCTGACCCGCGGGGTTTGGTTGGCCCTGTGGGTTGGGGAACAGTGGCTGGTTCTGTGCATTGGACAGCATGTTGTGACAGATACTAAGAGCCACCTTCAGTTATTTCTTGTGTGCACCGTCCCTTCTTCCTGGGTTCGCCGGCCTGTGCAAAGTTGGGCTCGTACGTACACAAGAGAAAAAATATGATCTAGTATAAAAGACGACACGGCCCAACTTTGTTGAGTGAACAGGTATTAGTGCTAACAAACGAGCTAGGCGTTAGCATGCTAGCTTGAATCCTATTCTTGACCCGTGATCTTTGATAGCAAGTCAGCTATCAGTTAGCTTATCCATCTCGAAGATCCGCCAGCCAGTTTCCGGAAAAGTATTTGATCTAAAATATATAAAAATCCGTGTCTTTGATTTAAAATGTTTATAATCGTTGACGCTAGAGTTAAAACAGACACACAAAGTGAAGGACAGACAACAAAAACTCTGACGCCAGGCACACGCGAAACACTTTACTTTCCGAGCGACAGCAGCCAACCCAGCCAGAGCAGGTTTTACTGTTGACGTCATGGCACGAATTGGCTACGCTGGGATTTAAAGGGGAAGTACACAAATATCGCACCGAATTTACTGATAGGTACTGTTTGATTTATCGATTATTTCACAGATTATACAGTCAGACCAATTCAGGAAAACGTTTTAGTGATAATTTTTGATCTTTTTGCTATATGTAAACATATATTTGTGACAAATTATATATAATAAAACGTATCGAGTAAAGATGCATACACAGTCCGAATGGTGCTGATAAATGTGATAACCACCACTACCTTCAGAAGGTAAAATAACGCAACCATATTAATTAATACAGAACAATATTATTTACAATAATTCGGAAAGTTTGTAAATAAATGTAGAAAATGTTTTAACCAATAGATGTCGCCACCAGCCTTATGTTTTGTCAGCTTGGCATTTCATTGTCTAAACCTAAGGTAATGCCGTTGCTTTCACCGTCATAATACAATGATCTCCAATTAATGTTTGCAAGTACATTCAGCAATTTTTTTTTTAACTGCTCTGGTTATCAGAGGAGCAAAGCATTTCTGACACCCATGGGTTTCTTATGCAATCATTTCAGAAGGAGGCAATGTGGTCTAGTTGTTTTCATTTACTGTAATACTCAACTATGGTCTTATTATGTTGTATTTAATTCTGAAACACAACTCTGGAATTAAATGAAACAAATATTCTGATCTTGTATCTACAAATAATCTTCTCATTAAAAGTTACAAGTTGGAAGTAGAAGTGCCATGCTGTGATAACTCAGTTTCCACTTACCCTTTTGAGCAATTCTATACTGTATGGCACATGCCTGGCTTGTGTAATGTAGTGTATAAATAAAGCTGAGAGGGAAAGGTCACAGACCTCTGATTCCATCCCTATGGACAATAACCTGAAACGTCTTCTACAATTTGTTGTAAAATTAAGTCTGAGAAGGTGCCCAATACGTTGTCAAATAAAGGCCTAAAATCATGATTTATGATGTAAACATTCATTTATCTTTGAAGAAGTAAATGGATTACTGATTTTAAAGAATCCTATCAAATGTATTTAATGAAATTTACAACATAACATTTACATGGAGAATTATTTTACAATCACGTAAATATAAATCTATAATTTATCATGGTCTTTATTTATTTTAAATAATTTGAATGCCACAATAAGGTCAATATCTCAGAGGAAAATATTTATACATGTTGCACTCCCACTTACCCCCACATGTGACCACTCACAAGTATACACAAAACACACATGCTAATCCATTCTCATAACCTAACCTTTAAACCAGGGAATGCAAATGACCTGTACACAATCTGTTTTCCAAGAAACCTTTTCTACTCTGTTTGTTGTGATGCATGACCCAGACAGATACTATCTTAATAACAGAGTCCACAGTCCAGTCCAATTCCCCCTCACATGCTGTGGTTATGTGTAAAGACTGAATAGAGCAGTCTCATGTCTAAGTACTGGAGCCCAAACATCAATGTTTCACCTTGTCTATATACCGTTGGCTACGTTACACTGTGTTTCGCCTGAGCATTAGTAAACAGGAGTTTCCTGCCATGTCCCTAGCAGCTCTGAATGAAATGCTTAATCAATGAGGTCCTAAGCACACCTACGCACAGACATATTAATACGCCACAACCTTCACATACTAACCAATGACCATGCACATACATGTGCATTCAAACACCTATTAGACATACATAAACCGACGCGCACACACATATACACATTCACCCACACGGTACACCACACAAACACACACACACACACACACAAGCCCATGCACACACAAACATGCACTCAGACACACACACACACACACACACACACAAACACATACACACAAAAGCACATGCACACACACTCAAACACACATTTAAACATAATCACAACCAAACACACAGACACACACACACTGACACTCGAAATGGGGCTGACATTTGAAGCAGCGGCCTGAGCTTTGGCAGCTCTGTGCGGATGAATTAACACAGACGTTATGGTTGCAGAGGGTAGCTAGCAGCTTGCTTAAAGCTGTGCCTTGACGTGCAAGAACAACCTGTTCATCGCAGCCTTCTCCCTGCCTGCTCCCTCATGGCCCCATGCACACAAACG